>NC_071091.1:29582880-30182880 GCF_027358695.1 Spea bombifrons
TGGACCCTTACGTTTGGTGGGCATACCCAAGCCCATAATACGCATATACAGCAAGCGGGAGGATCTTTAAACCCCCAAATTAACTTCTTTCACCCCTTTGTGACGGCAAATCCTTCGATGGGGCGTCAAGCACAGACCGTGAGTCAGAGGTAGTTGAAAACAATTTTAATAAAATCAATGTGGACCGTTCGGTATTTCAAATAGTGACCACTCTTCCGTGACCTGTTTGGGGAGATCATCTTATCACCCCAAGTCCAGCCCAGGGAGCTGTAAAATTGATGGTCTTCAGTGTTGTTGCAGCCCAGACATCCATCACTGCTCCCACGTGGCCACCTAGCAACACTCTTGAGTTCCGGCGAAGTTGCTCTTCAGTTATGGTAGACGGGAAGTCCTATCCTTGTCCTGCCTCCGGTCACACCTGCTAATTATAGTGCACCAGTTTAGCTATCTGAGATGTTGGGCGAGTACGATGTAGCTCCTTCATAACTTAGAGCTTCTTGCACTGCCTCCTGTTCTACCGGGGGTCTCATTACATATACTCCCCCTCGTCAAATGAGACATCACATACCATTCAGCTATCATATCCATTAAAGAACATATGATGGTTGGAGTAACCATATTAAAGATGGCCCTGCACTAGATTTATCCTACCATACCTTTCCCATCCTGCCTACATTATTGGAATTCAATCTAAATCAAGTTACCTTTTAAACTAAAATACGTGCCATTTTTGTGTATAATAACACAATTTCCCTGAGCATGTTTATGCTGCATAAATAGATAGCATGAATCACTTTGGCTGCAGTTGCTGGCAGCTGCTTTTGTTATATCGTTTCATGATTTCAAACAAATCCTGGAAGAGAAATATGTTTTGCTGAAAGTAAGGTTATGTAACAACATAAGAATTGTGTTTTTATATATTTTATACTGCTAATTTAAACTCGAACCCATGCTTTATTAAAGCTGGGGATGTGGAACATGTGTAACAGAATTTGACGTTGAAAGGTGGATCATCAATGCTGATTTAAATAATTTGCAAAAAAAAATTGTGGGTTCCTAATTCACTTCATAAAGGGAGAGCAAATCATCTTTAATGTCAATATTACTGTCACATCCACTCTGGATCAACAATATGTCAGTAATTACATCAAGAGATTAGTAAACTATCATCAGAGACACATTCACAGTGGGCTATTTGCCCAGGGCCACTGGGGGCAAAGGACTCCCACTTGCTATTTCACTATGTGTGGACAGTCACTTGGCTGATTAACATTCATGCAGCTTTGTGGAAACAAAAACTTGCTTTGTATGATAGTCAGCCTGGCTTTGTCTGCGGCCCCCATTTTGACCCTAAAATATGATTTCTGGGGATGCTAGTGATTATGGCTTGCTAATGCACTATATATTTATATATATCTATATAGATATATATATATATATATATATATATATATATATATATATATATATATATATATATATATATATATATATATATATATTGTGGTAAAGTGTATGGGAGAGTGGTTGATGGGATATATATCTCACCTGGTTACCTCAGCCAGGCATGGTAGCAAACCCAGGTGCTCTCAGGTGAGGCTTCCTAAGCTCGTTACTGGGGAGGAAGCCTTAAAAGAGAGGGCTGTTAGGTTTGCAGGGGGAGGAGAAACTGAATGAAGGAGCAGCTACAGCCAGCGCTGCAGCCCACCAGGTATGAAGCTTTACCCCATGCAAAACTTGTTACTTTGCTTTGCGCCAGACCTTAGGCTGCTAGAGAGGTATCCTGCTGTTTAGTTAGAGCCGGACAGGCTTATAGTTTGTTTTGTTTACAAGGTGCTCTGTGACTACAACATCTAAATAAACACGCTTTACGTTTGAAACCTGTGTGAATACTGTCATTGCTGCCCCATGCGTGAGCTGTCCCCTACAATATATATATATATATATATATATATATATATATATATATATATATATATATATATATATATATATATATGTGTCCACTGAATGCTTGTGCAAATATTAACCTGAAATTTTTTTAAGATAATTTTGGTACAGCCTC
Source organism: Spea bombifrons (assembly GCF_027358695.1). NCBI lineage: Eukaryota > Metazoa > Chordata > Amphibia > Anura > Pelobatidae > Spea > Spea bombifrons. The sequence goes on from NC_071091.1 coordinate 29,584,946, forward strand.
TCTCTATCTTTCATGGCTAATAAGAATGTATTGCCATGTTTTAATATACCATGTTTTAATATATTTGCTCGATTATAAGACGAGGTTTTTTTCAGAGCAAATGCTCTGAAAAATACCCCTCGTCTTCTAATCGGGGTCATCTTCTAATCAGACCTCAAATAGAGGTATGATTATGAGACTAAGATCCAGATCCCCCGCACCGCTGCAGGGGACCTGGATCCTCCTGTCTCCCCCCCATTTAACACCCCCCACACACACTTACCGGTGCTTCCTGCTGTATTTGCCGGGGCAGCGGGTTGACGTCTACGCGATCCGCGTAGACAACGTCCGCTGCAGCCGGAAGGAGGTGTGGCTAGCAGCGGGGGTTGTCTGCGTCCGTCACGCATACCTTCCCCGACTGTCAGAGATCAGAGTTCTCTGCGGCACCGGTGCGGGGAACTCTGATCTCTGACAGCCGGGGAAGGTATGCGCGACGGACGCAGACAAACTCCCGCTGCCAACTCCACCTCCTTCCGGCTGCAGCGGAAGGAGACGTCAACCCGCTGCCCCGGCAATACAGCAGTAAAATGGAAGCACCGGTAAGTGTGTGTGTGTGTGTGTGTGTGTTAAATGGGGGCATAGGGCATTTCTGGAATGCCTTATACCCCTATATGCCACTCTGGCACTTAGGGGGTTAAAAGGCATATTATGGGACAGAGTGGCATATAGGGAGGTATAAGGCATTTCAGGAGGCAGAGTGGCGTTAAGGGGGCATTTAATAGAGCACTCTGCCTCCTGAAATGCCTTATACCTCCCTATATGCCACACTGCCCCATAATATGCCTTTTAACCCCCTAAATGCCAGAGTGGCATATAGGGGTATAAGGCATTTCTGGAGGCAGAGTGCTCTATACAATGCCTTTTAACTCCCTTAATGTCACTCTGCCTCCTAGAATGCCTTATACCTCCCTATATGCCACTCTGCCCCATAATATGCATTTTAACCCCCTAAATGCCAGAAAGGGATATAGGGGTATAAGGCATTTCTGGAGGCAGAGTGGCACATAGGGGGTCAAAAGGCATACCATGGGGCACAGTGGAATATAGAGGGTTAAAAGGCATATCATGGGCCACAGTGCCATATTGGTGTGGCAAACCTGGGGGCAGATGTGCGTAACTGGGGGACAGGTTGGAAAATACAAGGAAATAAAAACAAAAACAATATTTTATTAAAAAAATAGTTTACATGAATTAACATTTACTGGTAAAACTTCTTTCCTTTAGGGTCGTCTTATATTCAGGCTTTTTCTTTTTTTCCTAAGTTAATATTCAGATTTTGGGTGGGTCATCTTATAATCAGAGTCGTCTTATAATCGAGCAAATACGGTAATACAAAGGATAGTGAGGACGAGAGACATATATATATACGTCTTAGATCAAAAAATGTCACCACAATCACAAAAACACTGCCGTTTCTGTTTGATGGACACATTAAAGTCCCATGCTAAACCTTTTTTCCCTATCTTAGGTAAAATGCAGGCCACAGAAGAGTACTTGAATAGTAGAATCACAAACTTTTCATCCAGCTAACCCAATTTTCATGATAATATGTAGTTTTCTTCTTAGTAATTGCTTTCTGTTCTTTCTCTCATTTTCAATCTGATCCTGTCAAGAATCCCAATTATCCTTGGCATCCACGCCTCTTGTACTTGGCATCATGCTTGCATTTTGTATAAATATGGTTATGATTTTGCTAGAACGTGAAGGCATTGCAAGGAAGATTGAAAAATGTAATAATCAGAGTTATATTTGGAAGAACTCAGCCTTTACGTGCCTAATCTTTGAGCAATGACAAATGCCTGTGTAAAGGAAGGAATCTAGACTGGGGATGTAATAAAGTCCTTGCTCAAACATAATGGCTTTATGTAAATTAACCTAGGATATAAAAATTCCTACAATACAAAATGTAGCACTATGTGCTCCTCCAAAAGATTCTTACAGCTATATAGCTGCCAATAGTTCAAAATCTCTTCAACATTCCTGAAACTCAGACTTACAACCCATAATCAGGTTGTTTCCGTGTACAATAATTATTAAAGAGTTGTTACTATGATATGTTCACACATAGGAACAACTCAACTTCCTTCATATTGGACTGACTGCACCAATTATAGTAGCCAGAACCAAAATAATAGACATTTTCTTAAATTTGATTCAAAGATGGAACATGCATGTTATACATAAGGCAAGCTGCAATACATCTTGAGTACCGTGTGCTTCAAGTACATATGAGGGCAGAAATGTATCTTAAAGCGCTGCCCATTGTTGATTGTTGAGGTCCAAATAAATAGGGTCAGTTGCAGTTAGTTCCCGGTAGTACAGATGTCAGTGTTAATTGTGGCTCTTGGTGAGCCTTCCAAATTCCATCTTTCCTCATTTCAAAATTAAGTATTTCTATTATAGCATCATGTCTCAGTATGCTTTCCATGCCATCCCTCTATTTCTGTGCCCCTTGATGTTTTGGCAGGTAGTGCTCTCCCAACCTACCTAAAGCCAATGGCATTCCAATACTCTTTTCCAACAAAATAGCAGGAGACCATATGGTAGTAGTTACTGTAGACCTTTCTTGAGACTTTGGAATCTGAACAGCGTGTTGGACCAAGTCCCCACTGAACATATTGTGGACTCAATGAAGCACTCTCAGCGACTCGAGAAAATAATTTACTAAAGAAAATCCCCAATAGGTTTCGTTGTGAGGTAGGTCCATGTTTACCCAGTTCAGCCATATGTCTTTTGCTGGAACAGCTGCCAAGGGTCCTTTAGTAATCATCAAATCTTAATGTTGTTTTGTAACAATTAGTCAATCGCCCCCTTATATTCCAAATGCTGTTACTGATTAAGTAAATGTTCATCCTCATTTATCGAGGGAATAGTCTAGAAGGTTTAACCCTTTTTACACTAGTAAAAAAAAAACAAATGCCTTCTAAAAGTTAAATAGCTGAATCTGGCTTGCTGGTTTGCTAACGTGTCACTGCATGAGACATTTTGTCTCAAAGCCAAAGCATTTAAAACTTAGACATATAAAAATGCTTCTTCCTTGGAGGTCTCACAGACATATACGCAGACTCACAAGAAAGCATGTATATCCTAATCGTTTTGGCTAGAGCAGCAAATCCCCAGACGTCCGCAGTGGTGCCATGCATGGATGATGGAACATCGACTGGAGAGTTATATTTATAATGTGTTGGAGCAAATTCATTAACAACAACTTGCCTGAAATAATGAGTCACTTATCTCTCCCACCAAATAAATAAATAAATGCATACTTTAATAAAAAAAGATACAGAGCTGAGAAACATTTACAGAAATTTCATATTAAAATGACATGTTTTCACATGCTAAAATGAATCCCACAGCATAGAAGTGTAAACAAAATTCTGTAATGCAAGCTAGCTCATTTCTGTAGCCAAATATATTTGTCAGTTCACCTATTTTTCCAGCGTAGTCTCATCAAGCTCATAAATGTTACACCCCATTCACCTTGTAGACTTCACCAGCGACTAAAGCTTCTATCTCTGTGTCCACATACAGTGCCTTGCAAAAGTACTCACCGTCCATTGGCATTTTTCCCATTTGTTGCCTAATCTGGAATTAAATGGCTTTGTAGAGCCACATTTTGAAGCAATTACAGCTTTATTATTTTATTTTTGTTCTTTAAGCAATGTCTTTTTTCTGTCCACTCTTCTGTAAAGCCCAGCTCTATGGAGTGTACGGCTAAAAATGGTCCTATGGACAGATACTCCAATCTCCGCTGAGGAGCTTTGCAGAATTGTCTTTGGTCTCTTCGTTGCCTCTCTAATTAATGCCCTCCTTGCCTGGTCCATGCGTCTTGGTGGGCCAAGAATATGGTACCACAACAAACCTTTTTAGCTATGAAGAATTAAACAATATTTTATGATGAGCTCATGTATGTCCTTGGAATACTGCTAAGCCCCTATTTGCATAGGGGGTTACACTATTTCTTGTCAAATATCTCTTTTTCCCTATGTGGATGTGCGCCCCATTTGGAAGAGTTGTATAGAGTATTAAGTATTGGAGGAAAGCTTATTTGGGTGCTGCTGCCTAATTAGGGAAAGTATTATTTATTCATTAACACCAGTGGTGCGTGTTTGCTTTTCTTGTGTTATTGAAATGTACATTAAGAAAATGTTTGACAATTATTACAATTTTAAAATCATGATAGGCTCTTTGTATGGCATGTTAACTATTTTTTGTAACTAAGTGCCAAAGATTATTATTAAAATTATAAAATTATAATTAAAATATGATACAACTAAAATTGCAGATCTCTATAGTAGCATAGGATTGGTAGGGCATAGAATAGTGTTTATTGGTCCTTCATTTCCTACTTTATAATGGATGAGAAGGTGATAGATAAATCTGAGAGGATGGCAGATGAATGGAACAGCCTCCCATCAGAAGTCATAGCGGCTAACACATTCAGGTAGGGTGACCTTATTTTATTTCTGCCATTCAGGGACACAGTATGGAGTGGATTACACACACAGATGTATAATAGTAATATATATATATATATATATATATTAGCCCATTTCCATTATTATAATTTACATAGTCATTACCAGACATGAGCAATTTCAGAGAATTAACCCCTCTATTATCAGACATTAGCAGTTTCAGAGAATTAACCCATTACCAAGCATGAATAGTTTCAAACAATTATCCCCTCTATTACCAGACATAAGCACTTTCAGAGAATTAACCAATCTGTTACCAGACATGAGCAGTTTCAGATAATGTGCCCCTTAATTACCAGATATGAGCAGTTTCAGAGAATTGATCTCTCTATTGCTGGATGTGAGCAGTTTTAGAGAATTAACCACACTATTACCAGACATCACACACACAGTAACACAAACAGACAATCACTCACACACACAATGGGGTTCTTACCTGGTGCCGGCTGCAGATTACACTGAACTCTGTGTGAATGAGGTACTCAACCAATCAGAAGACTCTATAGCGCTCATGTCATGTCTCCATTGTCACGGAGGCTGTCCAGGACTAGGCAGGACCGTCCTGGGCAATCAAGAACATGTGCTTACCATGCAGTAAGGGAGTTCAAACATGCACGGGGAATGCATAAAGCTATCCTTAATCTAAGACACCAGCAAGGACTGATTAAGACCCGAGTCTCACTTTAGGAAAAATGGGCAGAATGGATGGGCCAAAGGGTTCTTATCTGCTGTTTATTAAAAGAACTCCACCCCCTAGTGGTTCAATTGAGTCTTTTCAAAGACGGAACATACATTTCATCCACAAGGCATGCTGAACACATACATCAACAGCTTTACCAAGTCTATACATGCATAATGTGTGTACATTCAGTCAAATTGAAATTATTTAAGCTAGAATAACTCATGGGTACGGGGTGGGAGGTTTTATATGGAAGGAGATATCGCAAAAGTCCAAAGAGTTGAGGGGATCAGGTAAGAGGTGGTGGGGGGGTTAGTCCTCCTCCAGACTGCCATTGATGAAGTAGTCTTTTTGAAAAGACAATGACTTTACCAATTTACACAGGGTTATGTATGGTGAGCAAAACCTGGCTGATTCAGTCACTGATTCATTACACAGTTTTTTATAGGCTTCCTACAAATGTGAGTGGCAGAGAGAGAGCAACAGATTCAGAATGTCATGTGAACAAAAGTGCAAAACTACACAACATATGTAATGGCAATATGTCCATGGCTATAAACAATCAAGCTTTCAATGCAGTTTCCAAAGGAAACTCCAGGTGCACTAAAGAGATCTAACTAGATCAAAACATATAGGTGGAAAGTTTAAGGTCATGCAATTCCATGCATGTGCAATCTTTTTCACAGGGTCAACTGAGTTTATTGAAAGACAGAAGATACATTTCATATATCAATCAAATCAATAATCAACACACCTGGGAACTCTCCAGGTTTGACCCGGAGATTGCCGGGTGAGCGTTGCTCCTCCGGTTCGTGGGAGCAGGGTCTTGACACGCCCCGCTCCCCACCCATTTTTTTCTTTAAATGGGGGTGTTTCCCGCTGCCGTCAGCGGGAAGGCCCCCCCCCCCCCCGACGTCAGTGGGACCGCCTAACCCCTGTTTCCGTATCAGGATTAGGGGGTTCCTGCCAAACCACAAATATTCCTTAACATTATACATTAGGAACCAAGATTCTTCAAAGGTACCCTATGGGAATTCCTGGAAAAAGTCTATATATAACATAATATTTTATCTGGTTTTCCAGGGATCTCAACAAAGCCTGTGCTAAAGGACACTCTCGGAACAAATCTAGTCTTGTCTGTACTTCATTTTACAGGGGATTTTTTTCATTTGTGTTTTGTCTTAAGCAGTGTACATTTTGTAAATTTTTTGATGAATGAGTCATTGGCAAGGCCTAGAACCAGTAGTAAACCTATAGTATAGTAGAACCAACTCAAATCACAGATGTACGCACAGAAGGAAACAAGCTTGCAGTACTTAGAAGATGAATGCCAAATCTAAAAGCCGTTTACTTTTTATTTTTTAAAACCAAAATCTTTTCAGCACAATATTTTTGAAAACATATCTGTAATCGTATACTAGTGATAAAAATATCTAAAAAAAACCTCACCGTAAGTAAAGAAAAAAAACCAACATATATATTTATGTATATTTTTAGAATACTTTATCAAAATAGTCTATGGCCTAAATAAGGAACAAGAATAGAACTCAGGGACTGTGTTTATGTACTACATAAAGAGTGGCGCAGAATATGTGGAAACGTGTTCTGTGGAGTGACTAATCACGCTTCTCTGTTTGGCAGTATGATTGGCCAGTCTGGGTTTGGCAGATGCCAGGAGAACGTTACTCACCAGACTGCACTGTGCCATTTGGTGGAGGAGGGATAATGGTCTTGGGCTGTATTTCAGGGTAGGGCCACTTACTTCCATTGAAGGGAAATCTAAAAGCTTCAGCATCCTCAGACATTTTGGACAATGCTATCCAAGTTTGCAGGAACAGTTTGGGGAAAGCTCTTTCCTATTCCAGCATGACTGTGTCCCAGTGCACAAAGGAGATCCATCAAGACACGGTTGGATGAGTTTGGCGTAGAAGACCTTGGCCCTCACCTCAGCCCCATTGAATACCATTGGGATGAACTGGAACGGAGATTGCGAGCCAGGCCTTCTCATCCGACATCATGCTCTGCTGGATGAATGGGCAAAATATCCCGCAGAAACACTAAAATCTTGCAGAAAGCCTTCCCAGAAGAGCGGAAGCTGTTATTGTTGCAAAAGGGGAACCAACTACATATTAATGTCTATGTATTTAGAATGCAATAAAAATCCCTGTTGGTGTAATGGTCAGGAATCAATAATTTTGTCCATAGAGTGCATATCAGTTGAGGCCCAGCGGTAACTATGCCCTAGAGAGTAGGTAAATGTAATAAGCATCCACCTACTAAGGAACAGGAAAGTTTGCGCTAGTTTGTTTTCTCTTTCTACATTAGATAGGCAGGGGTTCTTTCTCACCCATTGTTTGTTAGAAGCACACACTTCAGTAGAAGGATGTTATTTTATGCAGACTTGATAACCCATTTGACCTAATTTTCTTCAAACCTTGAAAACCAACTTTCCATTTAATGTACCAGCCATTCCCATAACTTTGCATATAAAACAGTATCAACACATCTTTAAAATGTAGCAGTAGCGTCCAAGTGAATGAAATGGTCCATGAGGGAAACTAGTAATCAAATATCCATTTGTAATCCATACAAATTGTTTGACTAGACATAAAAACTGTCATGCTATCATGCTGAGCTATTATATATATATATATACACATTTAATGAACTGCAATAGGTACAATTTGAGAAAGGCGATATAAGTACCCATAGCACAATATAGAAACCTGTCAAACTTGCACCATTACACATAAACAGCTACTATGTGTAAAATTTTATTGCAATCACAGGTACCCAGCCCCACAAGGTAGTAGTGGTAAATTGACCTGATGTAAAGCTGTAAACTTGGCTTTTAAATCCACAGGAGATGGAAAATGTCCTCTAGTGTGTGGTAGTCTGATATAATCCCAGTTAAACTATACAAAAAAAATACCCAATAATAATAAAAAAAGTATTAAAACACACACGATGGTCTATAAACAGGTTTTTATTCATTGTCCATAAGAAAAAAATTCTTATGCTTTCTGAGTAGCCTGCTTTTGGAGTTTCTTCATTTCATGTCTGATGATCTTGTTTCTCTGTAAAAAGAGGAAGGAAAGTTCATACAAACCATAAATATTACAGACAATCTCTTAACAAGTAAGAAATTTAACTAATTCACATTTTTCTAGATTATAAAATCAGGAGATAGAGCCCCAAACCCTCCTAGCTGCAGCTCGTATTACTTGCAGCAACACAAGGATGAAAACCCAAAGGATATTTGAAGTGCACTCAGATTACTAAGCTCTGATACACATACCCAAGAGATCTATATAAATACAGTTAAAAATGGAAACTACCCTGGCTAACCCACCTTTCCATGAAATAGACCCAAATAATATAAACCGAGACTTACCATTTTCTTTGCCTTCATGACCTTGAAGCGGTCAAAGTCTGTCATCTTTGATTTCTGTAAAGGGGAAAAAATTAACACCACTTCAATTATCCTCTTTTGCCTCTGAAGTATGGTTGTCACTGTGTTCTTTATTATCACTAATAGAGATCAGTTATCTGCAAGACTCAATATAGAATCACTGACTGGTATAGCCTTGAAACAAATTTAGCAAAGCATGTTCTTCAAATATATATATATATATCGTATTGGCTCGGATATAGGCCGCCCCCCAAATATAGGCCGCACCCTAAAAGTTTGGTGCTTTTTAAAAGAAAAAGTTTTTTAATAGACATGCTGCCCCCCCCCCCGAGATATGCTGCCACTGTGTCCCCCCCCCCCCCGACTTACCAGAGCAGACTCCCATGTGTCTTGCGGGGGACACATGAAGTTGTATACGCGTATTGCGTAAATGTCCCCCGCAAGACACCCAGGAGTCTGCTCTGGTAAGTCTTGGGGGCAGAGGTAAAACGCATCGTGCGGACGGTCACCGGCTGCGGCGATGCGGGTAAACAGCCTCCGCTGCCGGGACATCTGCACGATGTGCTTTAACAACCTCCCGTGGAAAGTGCTGGCAGGGGAGGCTGTCTGAGCGTATCAGAGAGTAGCATACAGGTCCCCTGCACCGCTGCAGGGGATCTGTATCCTAACCCCGCTGCCTGCGTGTCCCGGGCGTCGGGCGCTAGACCCCGAAAGTGCGGCCTATATTCGAGCCAATACAGTATACACACATATGCACATACATACACACATATACTAGGACCACAGGTCCATACAGGTATTTTTTGTATGGCATCAGATCTGATCACCAACTCCTTAGAGTATTTGGCATTCTACATATAAGGGAATCATTACTGAAATGGGTCAAGATACATTCCACGTGAATTTCTGTGACACCACATCCAATAAAACAAACGACGGTTTGAGTGAATCAATCTGGCATTAATTAGCAAGCTTGTTTATCCTGTTACATTATTAGTCTATGTACATATAAGAGTTCACACAGTTAAGAACAATCCATTGTGGGTAGAAGCAATCCACTTAATATTTTGAACCAACAGACTACCTTCTCTCTGGCTTCAATTTTCTTTGCCCAGTTAGTTGCTGCCCATTTCTCGTTAATCTTTTCCTTCTCCCAAGCAACACGAACACACTTTTGACGAGCACTAAAATAGAAAAAAAACAAATTACGTTTTTGTGGCAAAATAAGTACAATGCTACCGTGAAATAAATTGCAGAACACAAAAGATTATTAAATGGGTCTAATAATCTACCGCTTATATAGCTATACTTAGATAACTGACCAATGCAATTCCAGTAACCTCAAGCTTGTGTCTATGGAAGAGCCAACATGACTGCATTTAAAAATGGATTTGTACGAAAAAGACAGATATCCTAGTAAGACCACATATACTCAGACTATAAGATGTTAGGAATAGATCACACATTGCTACAGGGAAAAAGATGCCAAAATTGGAACAATGCAACCCTCCCAAGATATCTGCCAGTAAGAGAAAGCCATATAACATACAATGTTTTCATTTAAAGAAAAATCTTTATAAAACTTAGGGGGGGTGTTACAAACCTCTTAAATTCTGATCCCCAATAAACACAACCTGCATTCTAAAGAAACCATCTGTCATTCCTACCTTTACAATCTTGATTTCTATATACCCCTGACAGAGATCTCCCCTCCTACTACCCCATTTGCCATTCAACCAACACCACTATATCAAACTGGTAAGTTATTGCCTATTAGATATTTTCACTGGCCCCTATAGTAACAGTGCTACATAATCTGCTGGCGCTATAAAACATACAGCTGCCTAAAGCTGCTCCCCTGTTCACAGGGACACGCTCACAAGCAGTCCCATCATACTTTCTTACCTGTGTGGAAACTTAATTACAAAGTCGGTAAGCTGCATGCACTTGAAAGGCATGGCCTGTCTTTTCACACCACTGCAGGGGCCATCTACCAGGGCCTGCAAGGAAAATCATAAGCAATTAGACTCATATTTCCAAATCTGAAAAGGGTAGTTTTACTTTAAGAGGCCAAGAGATCAGAGATTTGAACAACAACATTAGAGTTAAACTGTTGGTCATACAAAGAAAACAAAAGATACTAAGATGAGTCTGAAGACAGTTAACACTAACCCTATTTTGGTCGATGACATCAACGATGGCCACTAGTTTGCCAGCATGGGGACCAAAGGAGACATAGGCTATACGGCCAATCTGGACGTAGCGCTTGAACACCTGCAAGACAAGAGTTTACATGCTGTCACAGATCAAATAGAAAGAAGAGTGCCAAGACCATCACATTTAGACAAAGTATTCCGATAACATTTCCACCAGTGTCACAACACTTGAGAATCATGTTAATATATAAAAACCCAGGAAATTAGGACATTTATCTAATTCTGTATGGTTACTTTACTAAGCACATTCCAGAGCTGATGTCATTTGAATGATTAAAAACTTTATTTAGAATGAACAAGTCTCTAACCTCTGAGTCAGACTAAAGAGGCGCGTAGAAGAAAGCCCTCAAAGCTTAAATCTGCACTTTTCTGCTAATGAGGCAGAACAGTAATTCGCATTAATTGAGAGCTGTATATAACAAACCTCGGCATCTACAGAGATGGCGATATTAATGCTGTATATCCATCATCGCAGGGGGCACGACCACAGGATATACCGCTCATGGCAGCCCTGAGCAGCAGCCAGGACACGGAATGGGCAGTGCAAGGCTGCATACAGTGGCCTAAACACACCATGCTGTGATTGCCTCAAGTTGGCTGAGAGCGCCGTGTCCATCTCTCCATGTTTGGACTGCTATAGCTAGCGATGCTCTACGTATAGAGGAGGTCCCGCCGGCTCCATTCTCAGCCAGTCTCATAGGCCTGGAGCTGAGCACGGCTCCACGCGGCCCTGGTTGCCAATACCCGTGCAGGCACGTCGGCACTCTGCTAACTCTCGGAGCGCGACGGATGGCTAATGTAGTGTAAGCGCGATTTTAGCAGCTTTCTAAACGCGTTCCCTCCGCCGACGATGGAAAGCAGTTTCCCAAGCCTTACGGAGCCCGCTCTCACGCTACTCACCATGATGGCGTCGGCGAGCAGAAAGGAAGGAGCAGCTGTAGCGCTTTCCGGATAATCCTGTATGTGTGGCCAATGAGCGCGCGGGGATAGTTCACGTCACACCCCTCGGAGACTAATGGCAGAGAAGGAAAAGGAAAGGCTGAATAGAACCTCGGCAAAATGATTGGCGAAAAGGTGGAGACAGACTCCGGACACTAAACACAAGAGACTTAATGTATATCCTTGTCGCAATGGTAGGATGTAGATAGGCAGGTTTAGTTGAGTAAAAAAATGAAGCTAATTTTCTGTTAGTCTTATTTATGGCGCATTTTCATAAAATACATTCGTGTTAGGTTTGTCTATCTCTTTAGAATTGTGGAAAAAAACATTTTCAAAGCTTGTAGTCAGCTGCAGTCATTATTGATGAGGGCAAACTTGTTACATTCTCGCAATTAAAAATGCATTTCAGACACTTTAGCAGGTTCCTAACCTAGGGTGATTCTTCTATTTAGGATTATTACATTTATTTATGTAGTGCCAGCAGATTCCGTATACACATAACTTATACTATTTATATATCATTGGCATTACTGAACTGTAGAACAACACGGTGGTTCCTTCATTCCCACCAAGGATTTCGAGCTCCTAGACAGGAGAAGAAATAGGAGTGTAAAATAATGGTGACCACGCACCCAGTGAACAACATAACAAAATAAACGGATGGAAGATATTAAATATATATATATATATATATATATATATATATATATATATATATATATATATATATATATATAAGCTTGGGAGCAGGGCTCTCTCCACCTAATGTATCTATTTGTCTTAGTCTGTCAATTCTCGTCTTGTCATACCCCTTGAATATATGTATTGTATTAAGCGCTGCGTAAATTGTTGGCACTATATAACTAAAAGATAATTTTTATATATATATGCCTTCTTGATGTAAACTTTTCCTCAAATTCTCAAACGATGTGCAGCATAGAAATAAAACACAAATAAAATTGTCTAAACAATCTCATATAAGGAGTAGGAGAGCAGTTTGCTGTGTGTACAGCAAACCCTGCTCTGGTGATTATGTCTCTATTGCTGAGTATCTGCAACCCCTTGTTGATGAGCTTCCAAAAGTGGTGAGTTCAGGCAGACATTTCTTCCAATTATCATGCAGGATGCTGACCAACCCGGGGTTACAGATACTTAGCAATAGACACCTAATCACCAGAGCAGGGTTTGCTCTATGCACAATAAGCGGTATTCCTTATATGAGATTGACACATTTGCAGTGACAATATCATACTATTGGTTTTATTTGTATATGTGTTTTATTTCTATGCTAACACATTCTTTAAGAATTTGAGGAAAAGTTTACATCAAGAAGACATTTTTGAAAAAGGAAGTATATATATATATATATATATATATATATATATATATATATTTTCCATCTATTTACTTGGTTAAGTTGTTACTTAGGTGCGCGATCACCATTATTTTTCACTGTTTTATGAGATATTATAAGCTTGTAAGCTCGTTTGAGCAGGGCCCTCCTCACCTGTTGTCTCTGTAAATCAAACTGTTTTGTTACATACTACTTGTTATGTCCTGTCTACCCATTGTACAGTGCTACGGAATTTGATGGCGCTATATAAAAATTAAGTAATAACAATAAATAAGAATATTATCCCAGGTGAATCGCTGTACTTTCTGTACACCTCTAATCGAGGTTCATCTTTTATTCACTTGCGCTTGTATCACCCAGTCTCAATGAGGTACCTTCCTAGAGAGCTGCCTCATCGTTGCTCTTTTGGCAGTGAAGACCGTGGGCCAGTTGGTGAGATCCTCTGATACCCCTGAAAGGCCTACTGTTGCTACTCCCATGTGGCCAGCCTGCAATGTATTGAGGCTAAGCGCAATGAAGTGGCCAGATGGGTAAATTAGGCATGGTGCCCTGGACATGGCTAAACTCTATTCCCGTCCCCTCAAAAAAGTGTCACAATTTGCACACCTGAAATATACTCCTCCATCTTCCCAACAACAACTGAAGCCCAAGCAATCCTGCAAAATGTTGCTAAAAGATTTCATATATCTCTACTTCCACCGAACCTTCAGCATTCACCCTCCCTCCCAACATTCAAGAAACATCTCAAAACTCACTTCTTCAGAGAAGCCGCACCATCTTAGCTGCTAGAACTTCCCTGTCACTGATACAACCACCTCACTACCTCTCATCCTTTCTATGTGCCTTATACCCCCCCCACACTACCTCTCACCCTTTCTATGTGCCTTATGTTCACCCCATTCCCTCAAGATTGTAAGCTTGTGAGCAGGGCTCTCTCCACCTAATATATCGGTTTGTCTTAGTCTGTCAATTCTCATCTTGTCATACCCTTGAATATATGTATTGTATTATATATAAATAAAAGATAATTATGATAATAAATGTTTGGGAGCATCCTAGCCAGCCCCAACTCTGGCTGCTGCATCATTCTCAACAAAGCCTTTTTTTCCAGGTAAAGAATGCATATTAAAGTAATTACAGAGTACTTTAGTATGCGTTTTTCATGGTGGGTCTGTATGGGTACGGCCATCCTTCACCTGCCCCTGTCACCTAGTTACCTCTGCTTCTTCACGTTTGTGGTCTTGCGCATTCTCTGCGATACTGAGAAGTATGAAGTAGAGTGTTAGCCTCGCTTCTCATTCCTAAAGACAAAGAGACTTCTCCTTTCTCCGGACCCAGCACATCCTCAGGGCTACATTGCGTGTATCATGTGTATGTAGACTGCCATTTGTCGTAAAACTGTTCTGTTTGTTAGAAGCTACTCCCATTTGTACCACTAGGTGTCTCCCTACCCATTCATTTTGATTGTACTCTACAGTTAAGCAATGTATTTGTGTATATAGATGAACAGAATGAAAATACCGTATTGGCTCGGATATAGGCCGCCCCCGTATATAGGCCGCACCCTAAAAGTTTGGTGCTTTTTTAAAGAAAAAGTTTTTTTCTTTAAAAAAGCACCAAAAAAAACATGCTGCCACTCTGTCCTCCCTCCCCGAGATATGCTGCCGCTGTCCTCCCTCCCCGAGATACGCTGCCGCTGTCCTCCCTCCCCGCGATACGCTGCCGCTGTCCTCCCTCCCCAAGATCCGCTGCCGCTGTCCTCCCTCCCCGAGATCCGCTGCCGCTGTCCTCCCTCCCCGAGATCCGCTGCCGCTGTCCTCCCTCCCCGAGATCCGCTGCCGCTGTCCTCCCTCCCCGCGATACGCTGCCGCTGTCCTCCCTCCCCGCGATACGCTGCCGCTGTCCTCCTCTGCCCCCCCTCCTCGACTTACCGGAGCAGACTCCCGGGTGTCTTGCGGGGCCGACGAGGGACATCTACGCAATACCGGAAGTTGCATGCGCGTATTGCGTAAATGTCTCCCGCCGGCCCCGCAAGACACCCGGGAGTCTGCTCCGGTAAGTCGGGGGTGGGCAGAGGTAAAACGCTTAGATAACCTCCCGTGCCGGCACCCCCCCCCCCCCCGTGGGAAGTGCTGGCAGGGGAGGCTGTCTGAGCGTATCGGGGAGAAGGATGCAGGTCCCCTGCACCGCTGCGGGGGATCTGTATCTTAACCCCGCTGCCTGCCCGGCGCCCGGGACTGCATGTCCCGGGCGTCGGGCGCTAGAGCCCGAATATAGGCCGCACCCCCACTTTAAAAACTTAAAGTGGGGGAAAAAAGTGCGGCCTATATTCGAGCCAATACGGTATTTAAATTACTTATTCTCAAAAAAGTTAAAAATAATAGCTGATTATTCACACATTATATGTCCTTCTACAGTATTGTTATTGTTATATTGTCATGGGAACAGGTCTAGTGTTGGGTGACAGCAATGTGTATTAAGGGTTGTATGAAATGACTATGATGTGTTTTTAATGAGCATCCCTAATCATCTTAGTTTTAAAGTATTTCTGTCCACCACTTGCTGTGTTCTGCAACTTGGTGTCCATATTTAATGACGATGACCTCAGGGGCAGATTAACAATGGGCCATTTGCCCAAGGGCCCTTAGTGGAATTTATCTAATTCGGTATGCTTACTTTACTAGGCACATTTAACCCCTGTGTAACCTGACCGTCTTTTAATACCATTCGTGACAATCGTTAAAGTACAAGTACCGTATTGATATTTTATAAGGGAGTAAAATGCCCCCTTAAACAAATGTATTATTGTTCAACTTTTTTTTTTTACATTCTCTTGTAACTGGATAGTTTACAGGAGTCTTTGTGATTTTTATATTTTATTACGTTTTCATTTATTTTTTAACTATTTTTAATTTATGTTTTATATTTACAGGGCTCCATTGCCCTGCATTGCTCATTGTTGTACTGGCAATCAGCCTGCAGAGGTCTTGGAACCTTTTTGCTCTTATCGGTTCCAGGGCGCTGTCATCTTGTTAAAGGCATGCTGCCTTCCAATATGACACTTGTAATAATACATATATGACAAGATTAGAATTGACAAACTAAGACAAACCCATACATTAGGTGAAGAGGGCCCTGCTCACAAGCTTGCAATGTTGAGAGTTGCTGACTTCCTTCCTAAGCTCTTTTCAGCAGCAGATCACAAGGCACCCCTGAAAATTATTTTGCATTGCAGCAACACTTGCTAAACGAAGAAAGTGATCGTCTATCACTTTCTAAGCTCATTTGACCCCATGACATGCCAGGCACATCAGTTGTCCTAAACTGTATGTTTTTCTGTGACATGCATGGCATGTCAATTGTTGTTTTAGGGAGCATTCTGAGCTATCTGTATTGAAGACATTTTAATGATTTTTCTCTGAATTTGTAAAGACAATCTTGTACTAAACATCCTCAGAGGCTCATACATCAATGCCTTTTTTCATTCAGTTTTTCATTGTAAGAACATTATGCTTTTGTATGTCTAATTAGATTATTTGTGCCCGACCTAGCTTGGAAATACATTTATTATTTGTATTGCCCATTTCCTTTTTAAATCTGCAAATATCTAACTGTATCTGACACATGGGAGCTATAAATGAAATGTGCACAGACAATTCTGCTCACAGCAATTCTCAAATTATACCCAATCATATCTTGTGTGTGAAATGCATTAACAATTTTCCTGCTTATCAAAAAAAGCCCTATACGGAAGGTGTCCTACTAGTGAATCACTGGCAGGGATGTAACTAGAAGTCACAGGGCCCCAGTACAAACAATGACCCCCCCAACTTCTCCAAGCAACATGTCCCACAGTGCCAGCATTGTCATCACACCGCTTTTCTGTGCTATTTTAGCCTCAAACAAGTAGCCCCATACAGCTTGCCCCTTCTAACTTAGCCCCCAAACAGCTTGCCTGTGCCATCTTAGCCACTAAACAGCTTACCTGTGCCTTTCTCCCTCTGTGCAGACTGATCCAGCATGCAGGAAATGTATTTTATGTTACTTCCTGCATGCGGGATCAGACTGCGTGCAGGGAGAGAGTGTGGGAGATCATCCAATCCTTGTTAACTGCAACCAGCAGATTTTAAAAGGGTCCCCTAGAGTGGCGGGCCAGGTCATAGTTGCGACCTCTGCAACCATAATAGCCCCGATCACTGGATATTTGTTTTTTAAGTTCTGCTGTCTTCATTAAATGCACATGTAAACATTTTCACACAATGTATCCAAAAATAGATGGGCAGATTGATGGGAAATAAAATAACAAACAATATTACAGTCTGTACTTATGTAACTACTTGGTGAATGCTAGCGTAACATTGCTATTTTTCTTGTAAGTGATAAATAGGCTTTTATTATGAATCATTGTGCATGTCATGTATTGTAAATATGTTAACACAAATAAATATACAGTTTAGTAAGAAATAACCTTTTATTGGCCACATTGTTCCCAATCTTAGAGTGAATCGAATTCTTGATATGGGTCCTTGCTGACTTTGGCTAGGCAAACAGTAAGTACATTTTACGGATACGGCCTAGGGAAAGCTGCAACATATGACATGGTTGCCTGTTCTCTCATGCATGGCTCGTCTTAGCAGGGGGCACTGGGCAAAGGCATATTTTTCCTAGGGGGACAGATGTGAAGTTGTGGCATCTCTGTGCAGTTTTACTAGTGCGAATTGCCCTTTTGTGACAGATATCACTATACCCCCTTTGCTCTATGATGTTCCTCCTTTCTGATTAATCAGAATGTGTTATGTAAACATACTATAATTGTGAACAAAGGGTATTCTTGCCTGGGTGCTATTTTGTCTAGAACAATACCTGCTCTCAAATAAGTCTAATTGTTAACAATAAAAATACACATCAAACCCTCTGTGGAGGAGAGACTCTAGAAGTCCAACGATGAAAACTAAGTACCATCTCAGCTTAGTTTTCTACTATTACAGGTTGCAATTATAGCTTAGAGAGGACTATCTGAACTTTCCCTGTTCTAAGTTAAATACAATTTTCATTCAAGACCATCATATACAATGTCTCATTTGACCCTATTTCACTCTGGAGGCATAGGGGTTTATTCACTAAACTTGGAGTTGACAGCATAGTTAATTTCCTGAATTCCATATGTATTTTAAAGGGATGTCACTGGCAAAGTTCTCTCCAGAAAGGGTTGAGCTGTCTCTGCATTACAGCATCAGTGTTTACAGGCCCATCCACAATATCATGATGCAGAATAGCTCCCAGTAGTTGCAAATTCTACTTCTAACTCATTAGTGAATAAACCCCCTAGGTCCTCTTAAGCGGTTTTTAGCTGGTTAATGAACTTTAACCAATCACCTGAGTTCCTGCCATGTCCAGCCACAAAATAGATTCTTTAAATGAAGATCACTGAACCTGACATAACATTACAGGGATTTCAGTAATTTATCAAATTGTCACAGTGCAAAAGAGCTGCTCACAATCAAAAATTTTATAATATCTTATGGTCTTGTCATTGGGTAATTTGTTATCTAAAACATGAGTACGCTTGTGTTCCCAGGTGAGACATCACCTACCTGATTTTACTGGGTGTATATGTATATGATTGATTATCTCTTTTACTATGCATTCTCAAACTTTAGAACCATGCAGGCTACACTCTCAACACAATGCCTGTTCCACTGCCGTATCTATGGAGATGTTGTGTTCACAATAAAGTCTGTAATGTTTTTATGACATCATAGGATCACAGCTGAACCTGGTCAGTTG
Source organism: Spea bombifrons (assembly GCF_027358695.1). NCBI lineage: Eukaryota > Metazoa > Chordata > Amphibia > Anura > Pelobatidae > Spea > Spea bombifrons. Next base: position 29,603,850 of record NC_071091.1, read on the forward strand.
GAAGCTTTGGGTGGCTGCGAATGTGTACTTCTGTTAGACCAGCCATGGTGCCAATTTCACTACATGGAAACCGGGATGTTTTTCATGGAAACACTATTCAGAAGAAAATTAGTGGACCATCCATGCTTTTATCCATTAAAAGAATTAGCCAATTAGCCACACCTGACCTTTTAAGCCCAGTAAGCATAATTTCCCAATATCACTACAGTAACTTGATAAAAAAGAGGAAGATGCCAATTGATCATCATTTGGTCGAGTCTTAATAAATATGAGATACCTAGAAAATATTTGAAAATGGGACAAAACCATAACTCACACGCGTATAACTTAATAATAATGAATGTGATACATTTAGAAAATGATATTACCTTTCAAGTGTTACTGCTTGAAGCCAGGTGCTCCCTATGTCATTTATGGCCTGTTTGCTAATTGAAGTAATTTCTGCATTACATTTTTTATGTTTGGCAGCCCTGTAGCTTAATCTATAGCTTTTTTAAATGCTAGGAAACAAGCTATGAACTGCTTATATGAATTATGTTCTGTAGCACTGGACATGAATTCAGGCATTGTACTGGTAACATAGATTTTGTTGTTTGGCAAATAAAGCAGTCTTTGTGGGGCAAATATACATATAGCTAATTTATTAGCAAGTGTATATGTAAAAATGTTCACGGGTGCTGGTGGCTTAGATGTTTAAGTTTTACTTAGTTATATTGTAAGGAGGTTTTACTTTGAGAAGATAGTAGATAAATGGAACATCAGAAATGCTAGAAGCTAATACAGTAATGGAATTTAAACATGCGTTGGGTAGGCATAGATTAGATGGGCCGACTGGTTCTTATCTGCTGTCAAATTCTGTTTCCATGCATATGTTGTCCCCTACTAATTAATTTCTCCCACCATCCTTCATTATATCAACACTCCCCATCCACTATTTGCAGCACCCCTTCAGTTACATAATTCTCATACCTGGGAACTCTCCGTGTTTGATCCAGAGATCTCCGGGTGAAGCACCGATTCTCTGGGTCAACACCCAAATCCTCCGGGTCGCAGGAGCGGGGTCTTGACATGCCCCGCTCCCTGCCTATTTCCCCTTTAAATGGGGGTGTTTCCTGTGATGTCAGCGTTAACACAAACTGACAGGAGTGGGCAGTCCTGGCCGCGTCCCGAAAGGTAGCCAGAGCCTAGAAGTTCCCAGGTATGATAATTCTACTTCCTACAATCAAATTTGATGTTATTCCCCCTTTCCCCCCATCTTCCCTTTTGTGTTAGGTGCAGTTCCTACTCCCCTTTTTCATGTCCATCTTTCATTTTGATCTAACCCATTCCCTTTTAATTTTTATATCCTCCATTTATTTAATTCTGATTAAATAAATAGTCTGATTTGAGCTTCCCTGGCTGCTCAGTCACTCCTTGCGCTGCTGTTCAGCCCATGGTCTGCTTTGGTCTCATTGGTACCTGTTTATTTAATCATCTCCACCATTCTCCACCGCAAGGGTTGCCTAGCAACACTATGAGCTTCAGTTAATGTAGGCCGGCAGTGGAGGTGACAAAACAAACAAGTATAATTAATATAACAAACAGTTATAATTACATAATGGGACTTTCTTGTAAAATTGGTGCAACTATTAGATGCTAACAATTTCAATTGACTATTTAATTTCCCTGAGACTTCACAGGTTATCTTGGTATGATCCGTTGCCATAAAACCATACTGACGCAAACTATTCATTTTTTACAAATAATAGGTAATTTAAAAGGTAATTTACATAGTAAACTGCCTTTAAGAATATAATTGCCAGAAAATATTGCACAAGTTATATTTATAATTATATCTTATATCATATATTTAATTTTAGCTTCCTTTTCTGGTCTTTCTCAGTCACATCTTGCTCAGTTTTGCTGGACTGTTTGTAATTACGGGTATTTAACATCGCACTAAGCCATTTTAAGCAGAATAGTCCATCTCTTAGGATTCCTGAATACAGTAGGGCTGGTTGGGGAAATAAGAGGTCCCCTTACTAACCTGCATACCTCCCTGACCTAGGTTTCCTCACACTCATACATCTGATACTGAGCAGAGCTGGCCTTAGGCGTTGTGGCGCCCTGTGCGGACTACTCCTCTGGCGCCCCCACTCACTACCCCCCCCCTCTGCCCCTTCAAACTACCCGCCCTCTCTGCCCCTTTAAACTACCCCCCCCTCAAACTACCCCTCCCCTCTACCCCTTCAAACTACCCCTCCCCTCTGCCCCTTCAATGATGTTAACATCATCAATGATGTTAAAGTTTAAAAAAAAAACAAAAAAAAAACGATGCTTTAATCTAAGTCCCGGTCAGGCGCCCCTGCAACCATGGCGCCCTGTGCGGTCGCACAGGTCGCACACCCCTAAGGCCGGCCCTGATACTGAGCCCTGGGATGTGATGCAGTTGCTGTAAATAATGTGCCGGAAAGGGGACATGGAAGCCTGTGCCAATGAACGTACAGATTCTCCCTAGACAACTAGGCTAAGCAGGATCTCTATCTAGGTTGTTGTGTCTATCTGGTTCAGAGAAGCACTTAAGATTTTTTACCGCAACCATAAAGAGAGATCATCTGTATGTCTGTGTGGTTTGGCTGTGAAGACAGGAAGAGTACAATGGCTGTATTCTTTCCCTTCATTTATAATCCTAGTAACTAAAGGGCATCTAAAATGTTTCATCATTGGGTTATTTTTTCTACTTAATCATCGTTATAGTTTTCCTTTATGAGAGCAAATATCCCTTTTTTATACTCTTCAGTGAATTGGTATACAACCTGAAAAAGTAATAAAATACATGAATGCAACTAAAAACCATACGTTATGGACAAAATCCCTATTTCACAACACCCTAATACATATTTACCACCAATTCAATCTTAGGAAGAGCCTCTTAAAAGGCACTCATCACTCACTGATCAGGGTGGCCCTTTTTCTCACTACAACGGGGGCACTTAAAGGTTGGTCAGCTGAAATATCTCCAAACAGTATACAATACATAGTTTAATAACTTGTTGTTTTTTTCACATGGATAAACTGGAAAATGTACCATTTCTGAATTCCAATTTTATTGTAATTATTTTTGGCTGCATTAAAACCATCTACCTCCAATGAGTTCAACCCAGCCCTGTCTGAGCAATGTCTGAATATTTGCACTGGATGTCTGGCATTTATGTTTCATTGCTGTTTTCTATCAGCTTGAGCACATTAGCACTGATGGGTTACCTCTTATGAATGTTGACAGCAGAGGGAGGTGTTGCTCACATGAGCAATATTTCTGGAGACAGGAGCGCCTAATAAATATAACTGTTTGATGTAACAGCCTACAGAAGGAAAGTATCTTCCAAGGATGTGTTTAGTAGCTGATATAACACCTTTTTCATGTGGAGAATTTTCTTTTAAACTGTCTTCATAATTCCTCTCCACAGGATGGAAATTTATTCTGGTCTCAAAATTGGCAGCTATAATCTATAAGGCTTCGCAGTGAAGCACTTAATCAAAATCAGGAAAATGCCTGCGGGTGGGGCAGTAAGATTCTTTTAATGCGATTACAGGGCACATTCATTTATTTGCTATTAGGTTAATTTACCATCAGACAATGTACATTGTACCATGACATGAACCATAAAAATACAAATAAAGATAATAAATAAATAAAAAATCTTAACCCCCAGATCTTGGCTGCATGTTTGATAAGCACAGCTCGGTTTGCATTTTTCTTCCCTTATATAAAGATTAGACTGGCTCAAGATTACTCAATGCATGTCCATGCGCCTTCCGTACCAGTGTCCCTGAGGTCAATCTGTACAAAGAAACGTTGCCTGAACACACCTTTTGTAAACACAGAACATCTTCTTGACAAACTGTACAAAGCTTAGAATGCACAATGCTCTTTAGACAGACGGCTGTCTTAGCGTCTCTGTGTACTAATCAAGAAGACATAGGTCCGTGCTTTAGCTTGTTCACAACAACCATGCTTGACTGAATAAATAGTCTTAGCGTGCACGGATTAGCAAAATAAACAGGAATATCAGACACAGTACGGATATCGTTGTAAACAAAAAGAGAAGTCCTGCAAACAAGGAAGGACTCAAAGGCAGAATTATAAGAGGCCTCTCTGCAGGGATCATGTTGGTGAGATTCAGCATGTAGCCAAGTGACCAAGCTATGCTGCTATTACCAACCTGCCAATCAGAAAAAAAGAATTAGTGTTGCAGTAATGGACAACCATGTCATGTGCACTTCAATCATGAAAGATTATTTAGCAAAACAGAGGTGTCATGTAACATTTTTCTTGGGTAATATTGGAGAAATATTTATTCCTGCTTTAATAATTTAAGGATGTTTGTTAGTTTTCAGAAGATGTGGGAAGTAACATTGTGTTTTCTTCATACTTATTAAATGAAAATATATATATGCTAACATATAAGGAACGTAATCCTCAAGCATTGCACCTATTTACCATCATAAATATAACACAATTACTTGCTAACAGAAAAAAATATCTAAAATCTGACAAAAGAAAATGAGTACATATACACTCTTGAACTATAAAAGTCATGACCATCAGCCAGTTTATCACAGCCAAATGGTCATTGACAATGATGATAGCTCCAGTTAAAATAAAGACGATATACAAGGTATATGCTTTTCTGACTTTTACACCTAGGATACGTAGAATAACACAGAAAACAGAGGTTGAAAGATCTGATATTTTACTGTGGTCCTTATTTCTATACTAACAGTCTCACTCACCTCCTTCTGGAAATTAATTTGTGGCCAAGACTCAGTGTCAAATTTATATCCATGAGCCAAGAGATAATAGATGAAGTTAGCAGAAAAACAATACGATCTTGCATATGTTTCATCAAACCTTTGTAAAATTTGTGGGAGCTGACACAAAAAAAGAAAAGATTAATGGTAGATATTACTCAAATGTATATAACAAACTGTATCACGTATAATTGACATAACTGAATCTAGAACTAAAAACCATCTATAACCTATGCAACTTTTTTTCTTTAGTTAAGTGTTGAAGTTATTAAAAAAATATATACCTATCCTCAGCTTCCCATGATCCCTTTGTGCACAATGCATTGAAATCCTACTGTCAGACCAAAGTTGTAACGTTATCTTAGCACTTACGGCCAACTTATGGGAGTAAAAGATGCCAACTCTGTCCAAATGCCTATACAATGTAGTTTCTATGTCTTTCTATTGATATAAACATGTTTCAGCATACACAGTACTTATATTATGAATACAATACGAACCTTGCTCCATTCATGAGTACAGAAGGACCACATACTTGAGTTGAATTCATTCAGTGAAAAATATCCAGTAAGATTTAAGGCACTGGCTGTATAGTAAAATCCTGAGAAGGCCTAAAAAGAAATCCGCAAAGTTATGAATACAATTAATGTTGGAACTCAAGCAATGAACATAATTTCTATGTTAAACAACAACAATGCCTAAAAATCAGACTACATCAATTCTGTTTGACAATAAAACATCTGCAAAAATCATTTTGCTTTGGGAACAGGCCATTCTTTCCATATTAAAATGTATTTTTTTTTAAACCCACTAAGTTCTAGTTATGGTTGGTGGTCTTATAGTTGCTCAAAGATTACATCCAAGATGCAGTAAAAACAAATATGCTCCTCAGAATGTTATTCTGTCTAGTAATTGTGTTGCTTACCGCAAATTTTCCTTTCACCTTGGGCTGGTAAACTCCATCAAATGAACAGTCATGTTCACCATGGCATGCAGTGAAATTAAACAACATGGCCACCTTTTCCATACACATGCCGGGATTTCCTGTCCCTTTAAAATGGATCAGTTGATCTGGGTTGTAATTTGCCGGACGGAACCGAGCAGCACACAGACTTCCAAATATATGCTTCGTTGTTAAATTCACCATGTAATTGAGAGGGTAGCATGGATTTTCAACATAAACGTTTTTAGGGGAATTCTGATGAGGAAAATGACAAGGTAAAAGACAGTTCAGTTTCGAGGATTATTGTGCTGGGCATGACATTATGACAATAACTGATATGGAAAATATAAGTATTGATGTTTTGTCCTCTATTAGGACCAACATTTTTGAAGTCTCCAAACACTTCTTCTACAAACCTTGTGCAAATAGATTCATGTAACATGTGATAACAAATCAGAAACCGTATAATCTCAAACATATATTATATTTTCTACCTGGGCTAATGATGCCAAAAGTCTTTTTTCAGATTCATCCCTTCCATAGCATGGAAAGCTGTGAGTGTAGACATTATATTGATAGCCATATAATGTCACTTCTACTGTGTTGTTTGGGTTCTGCTCAGACTTCTCTGGAATAAAAGATATTTGTGTAGATGCTCCTCCCAGATCCAGAGCTCCAGTTGTTTCAGCTCCGTAGGGTCGTACCCATGCTCTCCAAATATTTTTCTAATTGAATACGAAAAATACAGTAACAGTCATGCTCCACGAAGAGATAATATGAATTTATTCATTCATTACCTAACTTCACTCATGACTTGAAATAATTTGGTTGTATGTAACCTTTACTGTGAACCAGAAAATATAAAAGTGTTTTATAAAAATAAAAGTATGATATCCTTTACCTCTATTTCTTTTTCCCTCCATCACCTTCTCTCCCACCATCTTCCTTTCTCTGGCTACACTCCTCCACAACAGTATGTACAAAGAGCTTAGGAAGCGATCAACCAGGGGGCCAATGTAAAATCTCCTGAGAGCAATCGCAAAGGCCACAGTGGGAAGCATCCTGCCTCTTACAAGATGGGGGCACCTAGTAAAAAGGAAGAGTTCCAGAGGGCCTGTCCAGACCCTCCTGAGAACTGTGAACTATGAGGTACTGCAGCCAATAATGAAGGTCAATTCGGCCCAGCTTATTAATCACCATGTGATCAGTAAAATAAAAAATAGAAATTTTGAAATAGTTAAAATATTTTTTAAAAAAGTAATAAAATTAGAAAATAAAAAGACTCCAGTGATATCACCATGGCACCATAAGGGGAACCATCCAGCTGCAAAAAAATGTAAAAACATGTTTATTTTTATCAGCAAAGTCCTATAATTGGCAATCTATCTTCTCAAAAATCCTAGCAAGGAAAGTGATAAAAAACCACCATTTGAAATACATTGGGGTGTTAAGTTTTCAAGAAATGTATCGTTTGATGGGGAAAAATTCCTAGCTTCAAAGATATACCAAATAAGACCTTGGCGCAGTATGACCTGATGTCAAAGTTCCAAGTTTAAATTTGCACACCTCCCAAATGTGGCCTTTTAGCTCCCAAACAACGTGACAAACCTATGCATGGGTGCAATCACTGTACTCAGTAGATGTTGCTGAACACTAATTAGTGTGTTGGTTGGAAGTGACATATATCAAGAGCTGTAAATGCATACTTGAAGTTCAATACACCTACATAACAAAATGACATTTACATATACTGACACTGAGTTGGGGACCCTGCCCTTCTGTAATATATAGGGAATAATAATTTGCTGTTCATTATGTAAATAAAATTAACATTCACACAGAATTGCAACTACTCCTTAATGTGCAGAAGCAACATGTTGGTGAAAAAACTGCAATTATTTGCACCCACCTCCAAGAAGTTTCCCATTAAATAGTTGACAGTGATCCATCCATACACTCCTTCTTCCTGACCAGTTATGATGTGCGCTCCTTTAAAATCAAAGGGTTGTGTTTGGAAGTATTTGTGTATACTGGTAAGAACTCCTTTGGCTGCGCTTTCATTTTTCAACCTAAGTTCATAAGAAATAAGTTGCTGAGAAAATGTAAGAGAGCATTTTAGAATATATTGGGAGAAATACTACTACATATACTGCATATGAACTTGAACCTTTTCCCCATCTATTCCCACAATACAAAGTCTGAAGTTCTCATTACGTTTCTCAAAAACAAACGTGTCTTGTGTTTTTCAGAGCTAAATGTCATAAAGGTGATGGAGCCGCCAAAATTCTTATCAGGATCTTTAATTAGATCAATTACTCACCTGAGAAGTCTCATTCCTGCAGTGGCTCCCAAATAAGCTGGGGTGCTATTTTGCTGACTGAGGGGGATAACGTCGCTCACTTTCTTCATGCATCCATCAATATTCAGGGTAGCTTTATCAGGATCATTGGCATAGCTGGATATCCCTTGCCCTAAAAACACAGTCTGTATTATGTTCATAATTTCAAAGCAGATTTAAATTTGGTAGAACTGGTTATGTATTTGGCTTCCCACACTTCACCTGACAATATAGACATCATTTTAGAGGCTTATACATATTGTCCAATTTCTCACACGGAAGACACAAATAACTCTACTCATGTGGTAATCACTGCTGTCTTGCAAATCCTTTCAACCCGACAGGCCGGGGAGGGCTACCAAGGGGGTCAGTGGGGCAACTGTCCCTCGCCTTGCCTCAAAGATTATGGGCCACTACCTGAAGCTCTTCAAAGTGTCTTCTAGCAGTTTTATGTATGGCCACCAGGATGTCTAGAGTAAGGAGGAAGTCCAGTGATGACTTGTTGCTTCTATCTTTTAATATTACACACACCTTTTATTTGGTGTTCTAACATGACAATGGTAATTAATTGCTATCTTTTCTTTAGTCTGTGCCAATTCCCCTTTTTTAACCCCTTAAGGACAATGGGCGGTCCCTAAACCCATTGAAAATAATGCATTTTGAGCCTGTACATGTACGGGCTTTGTCATTAAGGGGGTTAATATTGGTTTTAAAGGTGCTTTTCCACTTACACAACACATTAAATTAGCTCTATCTAGCATGCTGAACCTTATGAAATGTTTTTATTTTATTATTGGCCTTGAAGGTTTACTCAACATAAATCAAGCAAAATGGCAGTAAGTTTCCATGGCAGCATCTTACCAGTGCTTGCTTTTGTGTCACGTGACAATTAAGCATTTAATAAAAATAAATAATGCATAATTTGACATGATTTAAGTTTATTTCTGGGAAGGGTTTAGGCATTTAACAGCATTAGGAATGCTACAAACGTGTTAATTCTTAAAAAAAAGATGCTCTGGGATAGTAGTTTAAAAGTGCATGATGTCAATGTAACTTGTTGATAATTTAAAATAAACCTGTTATATAGCACCATGGGATTAACGTCATAGAAATTGCACTACAAAGTATACATTAGCACTACAGAATATGATGGCGCTAGATAAAACAATAAATAATAATAATTAGGTGAAACAAAAGTGGATAATTATCCTGCAGAAAACCAAATGTTGGCTGCGATCAATTTTAATTCACAGCTAGGGATGCTCTGCTGCATATCAACTCAATTAAGGAAATGTCCAAATGAAAGATGTGTTCTTACCGTTCACATTGCATTTGAAGGTCTGGTTCACCACACCAGTATCATTTTCCTTTTCGGCAGGCCACTGATACACATATACGGTAGTTCGAGAAGATCCGGCATCCAGTACTATGCCGTACTGAAGAAAGAATGCAATTAATATTAATAATATATATTAATGAGATCAATGAGATGTTGAGATCCATCTTCACCTTTATACCAATACTAACTACTTGCAAAATTGTGACAGCGTTTAGCATAACAAAAATGTATGCATTAAAACTACTGGTAACATGTACAATCAGGGTAATTATTTTGGAGAAAATCCAAAACTTTACATCAGACAAGCTAAATCTGTGGCAGAAACCAACACAGTTAGCATATCTAATCAATCTCTTCTCTTGATAGTATCTCCCTTCTCCTTGGCCACCCAAAGGCTACCCAACCTGGAAACCCAACAATGGGTAGACTAACAATCGGGAGAGATATGTTAATGGAGCGGAATAATCATTCAGGACTTGAGAACACAATTAAATAGGTTTACTTTGTGTGCTGAAATGTAATGTATTTGATTAGGGAAACTAAAATTATATCTCTAATTACCATGCGGTTAAATAATTAGCATTGTGCATCACTGAACAATTTGCTTGCTATCACCCTCCTAAACTTGTATGCACGTAGGCCCTGGGTTTACCGTGCTATAAGGAAAGCGATTCCTTTTAACTTATGCCATATTCATGTTCTACAAAACCAAAGTCAATGGGCCCAGGTGAAATAGGAGCTGTTAGAAAGTACACTATAATCTCAACCAAGTTTTCCCAACTTACCTTGAGACCTGGAGACAGAGCTTGTTCATTGTTGATTTGAACATATGCGATTGCAATGATAACAGACACACTGATCACAAGAAAAAGGACAGAAACTATAAGGGGAACTTTAATTTTCAAAGGCATGCCTGCACCCTACAATAGATAAACAAAGCAAATGTCAATTAAATGCATTTTATTTTTTTATACAAAAGCAATTCATGTTGTTTCCCTTTAAATTGACATTTACAATACCAGAGTTGCCAGCTACACTGTTTACCAAAAACACCCCAGTTTCCAAGTACCTGTCCCTTTATTTGCAGCCTCTGTTAATGTTGTGATAGCCTTTTTTTTATATAACAACAAATGTGTATGAAACAAGCACTGAACATGTTCAAAATGGCCGACATTGTGTTTGCCTTTGAATTCCAGGGAATGATTTACAGATAGCCGTTTCTATGATCAGTAAGATGTAATGTTACTCATTAACATCAAAGGCCTAACTAATATGTTACTTATCGAATTAGCCTCCTGTTCACTGCGTATGTCAGACACAATCAACACAATAGGATATAATTACATAAATTTATCATTTTGAGAACAAAAGAAGTATGTGCTTGTCACAGCTGAAACACTGTATGGTATTATACAGCATATGTCCAATTATATCGTAGTTAAATATTATTGATGTGCATATATCACGTTAATCCAACATATTTTACATTCAATAAATTTACAGTCAAAATGTAATCTTAACAATTGGCAACAGGCCGATAGCATAGGCCCGAGCATAGGGGTGGCAGTGTCCCCGCTGAAAAACCAGGGGGCAAATAGTCCTCTTGGGCAATCAATTCAGCCCATTTACACCAAGGAGGCTGTGCCATCCTTAAGGCTTTAAGTCATGTGTGAAGATGACGGCAGGTCTAGGGCAGCCCCAAAGGTAAATACATCACTGAAGATAGAAAGGATGTATAATACTGACATTTCTAAGTCAGGGGGCACCTAATAGCCACCTAATACCAAGTTAAGTTGTTTTGATTACCTATGGGGGGAAAGTAAATTTTTTTCCCCAGTAAGCGTTAGATTTCCCTAAGACCAAACTCTACATGAATCTTAATAAATTGTGCATACTGGTACAATGGTCATTTTAAATCACCAGTAAAATAAATACATCTCAGAATGTTTCTATGTACATGCCATAAAAAAAGTAAAAGTAAAGAAATAAATGTGTCTAAATTTTATGTTGTTCCCAAAACAGTTTAATTGATTAAACTATATTAAAGGAGAGCTTTTTAGTGTTGCTATGGGAACTGCAGAGAATATCTGCTTTCAATGCCTCCCACTCTGGTGATGTCAGCTGTACATGGGCTTCCTAAAATACCACACTTCCCCACTTCTCTCCTCACACTAATTCTTCTTTTCTGAATCACACAGAAGTGAATGTGTTGCCACGGTCTTCAGATCACAGTGGGTGGCACGGAGAACAAAGGAGTAAAATCAAAGGGGAGAGCAAAAAAAAATATGAAAAGAGACTTAGGAAAATAAGAGTCAATGTAAACAGTCACTTCTATGTCAGCATGTAGTAGGTTTACTCAGAAAGTATTTAAGTTAAGCCCTTTCCCCCCTATTTTGCTTGAAATACGATTTGAGGTTGTTTTTGGGGGGGGGTTAAAGTTAAATGTGTGTTGTAGTACAAATAAGAATGATGTTCTGGAAGTAAATGCTTAAGTTGTCTGGACTTGGCTGGGGAAAGAAAAACTGTGTTCAGTAGCTATAGCTTATTTTGTCAGAATAGTACTACTTTATAATACCCAAAACAGGTGCAGTTTGGTATTTTCAATTCATTTTCATAATCATTGTTATGTTTTTTGTTTCACATTTTATATGTAATTAATTAGATTTTGTATTGAGATGTGTGGAGTCAAGGTGTTATAGGAAAACGAAATTGTGGCCTGTTTGCTAACCTCGAGTCTTGGAGTTGGAAACGATTGCTCTAACTAGTAACCCTCAAAAGGAAATAAAAAATAACAATATATCAAATGTCTGTAATATATATACATTAAAATGTTGTTTGTTTTTATTAATGTATTCTGGACATTGAATAGCTAGCCCTCTACCTCTTCCATGTTGGTTACTCTGGATTTTTCTCTGTAAAAAGATGCCCAAGGAACTTATTGCATAATGAGTTCCACAAAAGTTAGGTTGGGATTAGATGAGCCATTGAAAGTAAATTTACCCAACACACAGGGTGTTGAGTATAAAGATTTAAAAAGTGCTGTGAACTGTGGAAACCAATGTCAAGGCCCAATCATCAGGCCTTGCTATGGCGGTAGGCCCATTTTTTAAACTTAGTACCAGAATCACTTTTCATAGTGAATCCCTCATAGATGTCTAAGCTTGCAAGTAGGGCCCTTCGTATCTAATATAATGTTTTGTCTTTGTCCGTCAATCATAGTTTTGTATCTTTTGATTATATATATTTTAAGAAGTGCTGCATAAGTTGGCGTTATATAAATAAAAGCTAATAATAATAATAATGTTTGTAGGCAACACACTGGTTAGGATTATTGCTTATAACATTGTTTTTAGTTATTATCTTTGTAATGCTTATGTTTGATAAGCCTAGTAGACATAGGACAGTCTTACTTCTGATCTAGCGTTAAAAAGTTTTGGTCTAATGACAAAACATTATTAGAATACCTATAATGCCATTAGATGACTAAATATTGTACTAAATATTAAAAGTCAGACAGACTAGACCAATGACCCGAATGACAACGGACGAGAATATCGATCTGTTATAAGTAATGTTTGTAACGAGGGAGAGGGATGTTCTATTTTGTTAAATTATATGTTGGTGGGAGTGTTACAGGGTCACCGTACCCAAGGCTTGGTAGCTCTGTTTGAGGGCTGAGGAATCACCAGTCAGTACCCTCATACGGATAGCTCCTGCTATCCACGGATCAGTCAGACCACAATTTGTGCAGTAAAACAAGAACAACTTTTATTACAAACACATGAGGGGATTTATGGATACAATGGGGTTCCCCCACCTGTGTTACCCCCCCTGTAGTGAGGCTGCCATCTGGGCATACAGGGCCGATTAAGAGCTCCAGCCAGGTTACAAAGCACCCTCACACAACTAAACACTTTGTGTAAACTGCCCCCAGACAACCCGACCTAGAGTTCGTGGAAGGTCCAGGGCAAATCCAGTTAACTTGGCCCTGTGACAGGGAGGGAATTTGTTCTGAAGTTGTTTCAAAATGTAAACCTCTGGCCTGTTCATTGAATATCATGCTCTTTAACCATTTGGATACATGTGGGTCAACCACACTCAATGATAGCCATTCCAGTTACACCATGCAGGAAGAAACGTCCACAATGAGATGGTGGAGTTTCCTTTGAGTTTTTGAGACCAAACAATACGAAACTTAGTGGTGAGGACCATATTGGAACACAACACTCTCAAGACAAAATCAAAGGGTCCTACCCAGGCCCGGACTGACCATCGGGCACACCGGGCATTTGCCCGGTGGGCCGGGCCGCGGCAGGGCCGGATTGACTTAGGGGCTGATGGAGCTGCAGCTCCAGGCCCCTACTTTAAAATAGGCCCAGTCAGGACCGGGCTGACTGGGCCCCTTAAGCCCGCCGCAACTGCGACCGGGTCCGCCACTCTAAGGGGCCGGGAAGCCCCCACCAGGGCCAGGTTTACGGGAGTGCGGCCGCACAGGGTTTTTTTTATTTTACTTTATTTAACAGCAGGCCCTGGTGGGGGCTTCCCGGCCCCTTAGAGGCGGACCTGGTCGCAGTTGCGGCGGGATTAAGGGGCCCTGCGTTAATGCGGCCGTAGAGGTCTGGTCCTGACTGGGTCTATTTTAAGGTAGGGGCCTGGAGCTGCAGCTCCATCAGCCCCTAACTCAATCCGGCCCTGCCGCGGGCCCGGTCGCAGTTGCTGCTTGCTCCGGCAACAAGGTAAGTAGGGTGAGGGTAAGTAGGGTGAGGGAGGGGGGTCTAGTGAGAAGGGGCAGAGGGGGGTTAGATAGTGAGAAAGGGGGAGAGGGGATAGATAGTGAGAGGGGGTACATATTGAGAAGTGGGGAAGGGGGTACATAGTGAAAAGGGAGAACATAGTGAGAAGGGGCAGATAAGATGGGGAGAAGGGGTAGTGTGAATGCGTATGGGAATGAATGAATGTGTGGATGAATTGTGTGAATGCGTATGACAATTAATGAATTCATGTGTGGATGAATTGCTTGAATGATTTGTGAGACTGCATTAATGAATGTGTTAATGATTTGCGTGAATGAGTGAGTAAATACAAAGATGGTACATGAAGGGTGGGCTTTAACAAAAAATAAATAAATAAAAATGGGCTGCTCAGGCTTAAATGCCCGGGCCTATTTTTTGTCCCAGTCCGGGCCTGGTCCTACCTACCAGTGTTACTTTTGTTTTGTAATAGAAAAACCAGTTTAAGATAACAGCGTTTATTGTGTAAAAAATTTACCACTGTGACTCATGTTAATAATTAAAAAAAAATGTTTACAAAAATGTTTAAACATAAAAGTGAGACAGATCTACAGTATTCATACAACCAAAATGTTGACTCACTTCATTATGAGTAACCAAAACTCAAGAAGTAATGTAATTACTAACATTTTCAAATATGATTGTTTTCTTGCTATTTTTCAGCATTCCAATTGTAGGCTTTTGGACAAAATTAGGAGCAGGATAATTCTGCATGTAAACTAAAAGTCTTTTAGAGGTCAGATGTGGGTGATAATATGTAAGGATAACCAGGTTTCAAAATATATGGTCATCCCACATATTTACACAAAGCAAAATGTTAATTATGGCACAAAATAGCCTTGTAATGGCTTCACTACAAAATTCTTCTTTGAGAAACATAAAGATTTGTCTTTAGCCAAATAATCCTACCTGTTAATAATGTAGTTTTCACAGCACATATTTTTTGTCAACGTGCAAACATATTCAAAATGATGAATATGTTTTATATTGGATGCAGCAGCAAGAAAATGGAATAGCTAATTAGGAAAAGTATGAGAATCCATATATGAATCATAATCAGGTGCTTACAGACATCCGCAAAGACATCCTGTGCCAGGTTTCCAGATATAACAAAATGAACCTGTAAACACCGGCAAATATTGCTTAGAAATGATGAAGACTATAATGCATGTATGTTTCTATTATCACATGGAAAATATATGCATTCATGCACATCTTCTGGAACATCAGCAGCTATGGACTACAACTCCTATATTTTTGAAACAGGCTTATGGGAGTTGAAGTCTACATCAGCTGGATTGCTTTATCCAAAAGCCTAGCTAATCTGCATATTCAGTATTGCAGTTTCTGTGGATGGCTGATCATAATTATGGATTAAACTATAACAATATATCATAGCTATATCAGATATAGAGATATTGCTAGCATACGGCTTGCCAGATGTTGGCTGCCCTTGAAAGATGTATATTGCTTGCCTCAACCAATACACATTCCTAATGCAAAGAGTATTTTGTAAAGGCACAAAACAATTGTTTAACATTCTTACCAGTCCTCCAGCTTTATGATCTGTAACCAGTCTGGAACTGATAGCTTCTGATGGAAGAGCACTGCAGCTTTTTTTAAGAGAGCTTAGAGATGAAATACATTGAATTTCAGCTGGGTGAGCAGAAAGACACACAGCAAGCAGCGGGGTAATGATCCTGGCAGGGATGTGGAAATGAATGAGAGCAGTGATGGTATTGTGTTCTAGAGCTGGGGCTTCCTATCTAACCACACCTCCCTCTAGCAGGGGAGTATCAAGACATCACAAAAGGAAGGGGGTTATAAAGCTCATTCCTTAGCAGGTAGGCACAGAGCAAGTCTGGGTAATAAACACATTCCTCAACAACATAAAGTGCTCATATTGTCAGCAACCAGATGTCTCTTAAACAGAGACACTGACATGTAGTTGTGCAGTATGCATGAAACTTGGTCACCATACTAATCGGTCCCAAAGAGATTATAGGAGTTCCAACAGGAAAGCAGCTGTCCATGAGCGGTGATCTGGCTATTGCACCTCTTTGTCTAAAGGCTGTCTTGTACAGCTGGCAATTACTTTCAAGGGTTCCATGTATAAAGTTGATATAGAGGCAAAAGGTGATCATTGTTGACAGGGCCGGCCCGACAATGGAGCCGAGTGAGGCAACTGCTCCAGGCGGCACTTTTGAAGGGGCGGCAGTTTTGAAGGGGCCGCCCCAAGCCCTTTTTTTTTAAAGCGGAAGAGAGAGAGAGGGGCACCGAGTGGTTTTCGCTTACCAAGTTGTCAGTACCTGCTCGGCGCCCCTCTCTCTCTCTCTCCTCTGCGACCCCTCTAGCTCGGTCTCGGTGCCGTCTTGTAATGCTGAGTGCCGGAAGATGATGTAATTTCCGGCGCTCAGCATTACAAGCCGGCACCAAGACCGAGCAGGGAGACTCGCCGCAGCACTGCTGAAAGGTAAGTACAAGGGGGGGGCAACAGGGTAGATAATGGGGGGGCGGCAGGGTAGATAATGGGGGGGCAGCATTTTAAACTTCGCCCCAGGCGTCATTTTGTCTTGGGCCGGCCCTTGTTTGTTGACCTTATTTGCATGCGCCTACCGAGAATCCCTTGTGGTTGTGGCAGCACCATGAGATTTCTGAGGGAACAACAAGCCTTCTGGCTTGTCTGGTGTCTGTGGATTTAATAATACTTCTACTACCCCCACAATATTATAAGACTGACACCAATGGCAGCCTTCAGATCTGCAGATAAAGGACATTTATTGGAACAAAAGGAGAAAAGAAACATGATTTGGTTTATACAGCACATGATTTGTGCCTACCTTGTGATATATATATAAAATATATGTAAACTAATATGCTTGGAAGGAAAAGCCAAAAGTTGATCAAAAATAAGGCAGAATCAAGCTTGGATACGTTAAAGTCAAGCCTTTATCATTATAGCCTAGAATTGTAAAATTGGTCACAAATAAGTGAAACATAGTTAAGCTTGATACAAGTGATTTTCTGTTTTAGAATTGTTTGAGTTTAACAATCTTTGTACAAAGAATGTTTATTTTGTAACACAAAGAACTCTAATGCAAATATTTCACTCAGTTAGCATTTAGCAGACTCTTATAATACAATGATGCATAAACATATAAATTGGCACAAAACATACAGAACTACAAACAGAATTTGATTGGCAATGTAACTTGTGGTGTAATGTGTAAAAGTTTTGATTATGTAATGGCAGATAAGTTCTAGCTGCAAAGATTGTAAACTTCTCTGAAGAACTGTGTTTTGAGGGTTTTCTAGGATATTGAGAGGGAGAATGAAAGCTGGAGGTTCAGTAGAAGTGAGTTCCAGAGGTATGGGGCAGCAAGAGTGAAGTTTTGTAAGCAGGAAAAGGAAGCTGTAATACGTGAGGAGGAAAGCTGTATGTTATGAGAGCAGAAATGTATGAGGGAGAAGTTTCTTAGATGGCTCTGCATGTTAGGATAATGTTTTTAAATGTAAGTTCTTGAGGTAGTAGAGATCCAGTGGAGGTCTTCATGTGGGAAGCAGAAGAGCATACATTAAAGAGCAGCAATACACTATGGGGTGGCCATTTCAAAATTATTTAAACAGGGCTGGTCCAATATGGGTGATATAAGGTTAAGCTCCAGGCAAGGTAAGGGTGTAAGGGAGTGAGGTATGAGGTGTTATTTATATGGTGAGATGTGATGGAGTGGGTATGTTTTAGTGTAAGTGTGTTATTGTGGGTGTGTGCCAGTGCACGTGACAGTTACTGAAAGGGACAGTGAAAGGGCCAGGGTGAAGCTCAGCTGTACCTGCTCCATGGGCCAGAAGGTGCAAGTCCTTCCCTGCCTAGGGGCAAGGGTATATGGTAGATGCCACAGTGCAGTTGCATCCAGGGCCATGGTGTTTGAGATCCTTATGCTATAGCATCTATCAGGAGCAGTAGGATTTCTTCTCATGGGGAAGTCATTAGATATACAGACCTTCCATTCTTTTTTCCTGAGGCTTTCTTTACCTTGCCAGTTTTTGGTCACTGTGATTTTATACTCAGGTCTGCCAGTCAACTACCAGGAAATAAAGTCCTCTTAACCTCTAGCCCCATCACTAGTAAGGGATTAGAGCAGATAGAAGGGAAAAAAATTGGGAGCTGTCTTGAAAAAGATTGGGGGGTCCTTTGCTTCTTGTACTGTTTCTGTTGGCTTTCATTTTCCTAGTAAACTAAGCATTTCAAAATACAACTTTAAAGACATGTTGGCAATACTATAAGTGGTAGCGTGCTAAGTTAATGTTATTATGTTATATACACCTATAGCCATTAATATCATGGTACACGTCATCTAGGTAAAATATCAGCTTATTTAGAGGTATTTTAGATAATTCCGTGCCTGTTTAAACGCAGTAGCTGAAGTGTTCATGTTCCTTAATAATTACACTGCCAGCTCATGGCGTATTCTGCTAACTAGCAATGGTGAGTGGGCGATATTCTACTAAAGAATAATTTGGAGCAGCAACTACCATATTAATCTGAATAGAAGAACATTCCAAATATATCTGACAATTTAGTTTTAGTAAAATATTAACTGGTCCTATTAGATGCAAAACATGAGAAGGCAAGTGTATTTACATATGTAGTCCCTGACATGTTTTTACCAGTGATACTTGTTTTTTCAGGGACTAGCAGTGAAGCAAGCTGTACCAGTTTGACAGTGTAACTGCAGATGTTCCACGGCAATGTCCAATACAGGAATGTGTTTGTACAAATATCACATCTGAAATATGTTTTCCTGATAAGATCATTTGTATTATGCATAGAACCTCATATCAAGCTTGTAAAATGGGCTTCATGGAAATTGGTAGGGGGTCTGGAGAACACTTCATAAATTTAATGCTGTCAAAAATTGCGGAAGACACAGCTGAGTCAAAATTTAGGGATAAAGAGGTAAAGCCCGACATCAGGAGTTACCTTTATCTTTATCTCCCTAACTTCCAGGAGAAGATGGGGTCACGTAATGTCACAAGCTGCATCAAGCACAGGCTGAGGTGTGTGTGTCTGCCTGGGTGTTTTAGTGTGTGTATCTGTACATTAGTGTGTTTGGGTATGTTAATGTATGCATGTGTGTCTGCCTGGGTATGTTAGTGTGTGTCTTTACTTTACCTGACTCTAAAAATCCAGAATACCCCATACACAAAACATAAATACATAAGGACTTTTAACACAAATGCAAGTAAATGCACAGCATTAATCATATCATCACATGAAATCAACACACTTGATTTGAGATTGAATACAATTAAATTCAGAGCAGAAAATTATTGGATTGATATCCCTGATAAGTTATTTTATTGGCACTGGACAGTAATCTAATAATGTTCATAACATCTTGGTTTCTAAAAAAGGTCGATTTGAATGGATGCCAGGAACCATAGTGACCAGTATATGCAGACGGAAGGCG
Organism: Spea bombifrons; assembly: GCF_027358695.1. Classification (NCBI taxonomy): domain Eukaryota; kingdom Metazoa; phylum Chordata; class Amphibia; order Anura; family Pelobatidae; genus Spea; species Spea bombifrons. The sequence continues at coordinate 29,623,522 of NC_071091.1, forward strand.
TACTGGCGTGTTCACCAAGCAGACAGTTAAACCAATTGAGAGGGATAACTCCTGTACACTTTAATATTGTATTTCAATAGCGGTCATTGCACTTTGCTGGATTATCCCCGAAGTGCCGGATATATTGAAATATAATTTTGTGGTTTCTCCTGACTGCTACTTGAGAACATACATTTAATTTAATTTGCCTATTTCCTGACATATCACTCATGGGATATCGATGCTGAACTATTATTAGAGTCTTGTGCCCCCATGTGTAATTGGATATCCAAGAATCACCCAAGCATTTTTCTTTTTACAAGGGAAAATCCCCTTCAATGTTTTATCAACATTAGTATTCAGACTACAGAAGTATTCCAATCTCATCTAGGAGCTTTCATGATAACAAGCTGCTGTTACTACAACTGACCGCAGCAATGATCTTTACAAAGGAACAGTTGAATAAGAGATGTTCCAGGAGGCGGGCTGCATTTTTATTACAGGTATGTTCAAACACAAAAGGGATCATGTGGCTGTATGAAATATAAATTGTAAGAAACGGTTACAATAAGATAACAAAACACTTCACACCACACCTTAAATTAAATCCGACCAACCGCATCTTACTCAGTTCACCCCATTTTTAGCAAAGGTAAGGCAACATCAAGAAAAAGACATGTAACCCCTTAAGGACAATGGGCGGTGCCTAAACCCATTGAAAACAATGCATTTTCAGCCCGTACATGTAAGGGCTTTGTCATTAAGGGGTTAATAACATTTACATTACTTTTCTCTCTTCTTTTTTATTGCAGTTAACAAACTTTATTCTTACATTACTTAAAGGGGAACTCACACAGTTTTGTTATGTATGTGGCATATTTACATTGTCAGTTGGACCCACAGAAATGTGTGCTAAATAGGTATCTTGCAAGAAAAACCTTTGCATGGGTGTTCCATTCTTTTTGGATTTATATGTAGTATATTCAGTGTTCCCTACCTTTGTACACAGGGCCGGACTGGAGATGACTAAACAGTCCTGGCACTAAGGCCAGAGGCCCCCAAATGGTATATGTGTGGCTGCCACCTGGATATGTCCAGCTACACACTGCAGGACATGATCTGCTGCTGGAGTAGCAGTATGTGCCAGATGGCCAGTACACGCCTGGTTGTGTTTTGCCTTTCCTAGGGATGGACAAGCGCTGCACATGATGCCACAGTATTGTTGCAAAAACAAATTTTGCCTCTTCTGTGACTTGGCTTGTGTAAGGATGCCATTTGTAGCATAAATTGTATGTGATTAAATTCTGATCTTCCTAGAATTTGGGGTTCAAAACAATTGGGTCCGGCTCATCCACTCATACCCACGCATGGCCGGATTGGGGGGGGGTGAATGCCACAGGAAAGACAAAATGTGCTATTAAAGGAGGAGGTGGAAAGTGGGGTTGACCGAGGTTACGTAACGTTACATGACCCCGCAGTAGTAGTGGGGAAGCTTGCACTGCGAGTAAGTGAGTAGCCTATGCGTGGATCTTTATGTGTGTCTGGGTATGTTATTGTGTATGTGTTATTGGGTATATCAGTTGTGACAAACCCTATAGCATGAGGGCCATACATGTCACTTTTAGGGGTCCTAAGCACAGTCCTCTAGGGCAATCAGAGTCAGGAACAATAGTTTGAAGCAAAACAGTGCTTTATTTTTAACCACTCAAACCCCAAAAACCAAATCATAAAAAGAAAACCTAGCTCCCAATTGGAGCCCTCTCTAACTGAACTATGCTGGTCCAGACTGACCAGCCTAATCACCCACTACCTCAACCTCCCAGCCAGACCCAGCTACGCCAGGCTCTGGAAAACCTCCCCCAGACAACACACAAAATGTCCAGGCAGGTGATGCCTCACTTGGCTCCGGGATGGTCCTCTTGTGCAGGGCCTCTCCTTGCCCTGGGAGCTCAGGGAAACTTCCTCTTCCCCCAACAGTCTCCCTGAGTATCAGGCTCCAGGGGTTTTTAATGTCCAGCACCTGTGCCTGATGCCGGCCCCATAGGAATCCCGGACCGGATCCTGTGGACTTCTTGCCTCCTGGAAAACCCGGCATGGAATTTCCACAAAATGGGGAAATGGAGCATTGGCCCACCCTGCTCTCCAATTGCTCCACCCCAGGGACCCATATGTATAATTTGCATAGCAGCTGTACCCAGATGCCATGCCAATCAACTCCCTGGGGTTCACAGTCTCACACAGTGTATGTCTTGGTGTTTTGGTGTGTGTGTCTGTGTTAGTCTGAGTGTCTGTTAGTGTTAGTGTATGTCCCTGCATGGTCACCAAAGTTGTTGCATATCCACTGCTTTTTGCGGAGAATCAAATCCATATACATCTGACCATTTGTTGCTTAGGTCAACTCCAGATGGCTTTAGAGATGCTAATCAGTCATAAACACCAAGTAAGTGATCATATATAAGTGACTATATATATGTCCATTATAACTGTAGGTAAATACCAGTACTTGCATGAAGTTACTATTATGTAACTTTTTGCAACAAACATACACATTTCTTACAAACATAGGACAATCATAACATTATATAAAACAATTTCCCATTGTAAGTAGGAAAAAATCCACTCATCTCTGCACCTGTGTATGTCCAGGGGTACAGGATTAAGCTACATCTGATCATAGGCTAAGTATAGCATAGATTAACAAGAGCAAACTAGGCTTCCTATAACCAAATAAAGAGCAGATTCAAAACCATATCAAATGGACAGTTTTCCATTACTGGGCAATGACTGGTGGTTTTTGGACTCCTAAATGGATTGGAAGTCTATGACTCCCACATCACAGGTATTATTAGTTAGACTTACCCAAATTATCTGTTTGATTATTCTTCTTTACTTCATTCCATAGGAGCCTCAAACATGTATATTCTGGGGTCTCAGATGCTTCTAGGTATACCATTAATGTACTAAGTGTACTTTTATTACATAGCATTAGATTAAGTAAAAAATAATATACATATTCTACAAATATTTCAAACATTATATGTCTGCCTTAGAAAGGCCTTATTTATATGAGCTTATGCTTCAAGGCATTCACTACTCTTGTATATGCTTAACTAGGTGACTCTTAGTCAGTGGAACAATGGCACTTTATTGTACTATTTTAAAATCTCTTGTTGAACTGAATCAAAGTAAAATCTATCTGCAATATATTCTATATTACCGTATTGGCTCGAATATAGGCCGCACTTTTTTCCCCCACTTTAAGTTTTTAAAGTGGGGGTGCGGCCTATATTCGGGGTCTAGCGCCCGACGCCCGGGACATGCAGTCCCGGGCGCCGGGCAGGCAGCGGGGTTAAGATACAGATCCCCCGCAGCGGTGCAGGGGACCTGTATCCTACTGTCTGATACGCTCAGACAGCCTCCCCTGCCAGCACTTCCCACGGGGGGGGGTGCCGGCACGGGAGGTTATCTAAGCGTTTTACCTCTGCCCACCCCCGACTTACCGGAGCAGACTCCCGGGTGTCTTGCGGGGCCGGCGGGAGACATTTACGCAATACGCAAATGCAACTTCCGGTAACGGTACCGGAAGTTGCATACGCGTATTGCGTAGATGTCCCTCGCCGGCCCCGCAAGACACCCGGGAGTCTGCTCCGGTAAGTCGAGGAGGGGGGGCAGAGGAGGACAGCGGCAGCGTATCGCGGGGAGGGAGGACAGCGGCAGCGTATCGCGGGGAGGGAGGACAGCGGCAGCGTATCTCGGGGAGGGAGGGCAGCGTATCTCGGGGAGGGAGGGCAGCGGATCTCGGGGAGGGAGGGCAGCGGATCTCGGGGAGGGAGGGCAGCGGATCGCGGGGAGGGAGGGCAGCGGATCGCGGGGAGGGAGGGCAGTGGCAGCGTATCGCGGGGAGGGAGGACAGCGGCAGCGTATCTCGGGGAGGGAGGACAGTGGCAGCATGTTTTTTTTGGTGCTTTTTTAAAGAAAAAAAACTTTTTCTTTAAAAAAGCACCAAACTTTTAGGGTGCGGCCTATATACGGGGGCGGCCTATATCCGAGCCAATACGGTATATATAATATAAACCAATATTAAATAACCTACTTCTCCTTTTGGGAAATACATTGGTGTGGATACATGTTACATATCACCACTTTCATATACTAATAATAGGAATAAATTGACAGTATTGTATATCCTCAACACACCATTATGTTAGCAATCCAGTAACAGCTCACACTGTAACTTCCTTTTCTTTGTGATGTGTTTTATTTATTAACCACTAAAAATCTGAACGTGAATATGAATTACAACCATACATTTGGGAAAATACCGTATTTGCTTGATATTAAGACAAGGTTTTTTTCAGACCGAAAAATACCCCTCTTCTTCTAAGAGGTCTGACTATGAGACTAAGATCCAGATCCCCCGCAGTGCTGCTGCGGTCACTTCCACCAGGGCTTCTATCACCGAGCGCAGGTGAAAGCCCGAGCAGCAGCGGAGGTTGTCTACGCGCATACCTTTGGTCGATGGACACAGACAACCCTCGCTACTGCTGGCACTTCTGCCTGGGCTTCTATGACGGAGCACCGGCATCACATGACCTTCCGGTGCTCAGTCATAGAAGCCGCGGCGTAACTAACGCCGGCCTCCACCCGCTGCCCCCACTAGACACCAGGGAGTCAGAAGCACTGGTAAGTCGGGGGTGGGGGAGTGTTATATGGGGGGGCATAAGGCTTTTCTGGAGGCAAAGTGCCCCATGATATGCCTTTGAACCCCCTTTATATTTTTCTCAATCATAGCTTTTATAAAAAAATTTTTTTACATAAATTAATAGTTACTAGTAAAACTTTTCCTGTAGGGTCCTCTTATATTCAGGCTTTTTCTTTTTTCCTAAATTAATATTCAGATTTTAGGGGGTCGTCGTATAATCGAACGGTAGTTCCTGTTCTAAACAATTGTGGCGACATCTAGTGGAGAGGTGGATATAAAACAATATCCGATAATATACTGTAAAAAAGTCAAATACCTCCCTGATCATAATTTGGTACCTAAATGGCATATATTAGGTGTTACAGTATGCGGCAATGATTTGGCAACATTTATTGCATAATTTCAGAGTGCTCTCACTGACCCACATCTTCATTATACTCAAAGTAGCTGTAGTGTATCTTCAGCTGAAAAAAAATCTGATATTATTTCAAAAAGTACAAATAAACCTTTGCGTTTGTTATGTATTGAGAAAAAAGCATTAAAGGAGCAGCTTGTATTTTTTTTCTCAAGCATACGGACACTGAAATATAAAAGATAACCTCAATGGTAGTGTTACTATTGTTTTTAAATTGATCAACGTTATTGAAACCTATTAAGAGTTATTTAAAAGGGAAGTCCCACACAAGTTGTGGAAAGCAAGCAAACTCTTCACTTAGATAAGGCAGACAGCATGTATGGCATACCGCTGAGACAGTGAGCCATGTGCCAATAGGTAATTTGTCCTTATAGTACTTTAAAAACTAATGTTGAAGAAGCCTTTTAAGTTTCAAACTACCAATGCTTGATTTTGTGTTGCATGACAAACATTCCCTAAACCAGGGGCGTACTTAAAGTATTTGGCCCGTGGGGTGGGTCCTGTATGTGGCACCCCCCTACACACACAAAAAATAATGTTGGCAAGAATATTTATTTCACAGATTTGTAAACTGTACGTCAACTAGAAAACAACTAGGGGGGAAAAACTAATTATTTACTTATAAATAAATAACATTTATGGTACAGCATAAGTCCTATCACTATACACTATGCCAGACATTGACGTGGAAGGCCTCTGCCCCTAAAACAGCCTGTCTGTGCCACCACTGCCCCTAAAACAGCCTGCTTGTGCCACTTCTGTCCCCCCCCCAAATAGCCCACTTGTCCCATTCTGCCCCTAATCACTCTCTCTCCTGCACACCCTTAGCTCTTTTGCAGATTTCACTGGTCCGGGGGCAAGCCAAGCAGCACTTGGGCTGTGCAGACATCTATGCGGCCCAAAGACCGCCTAACGGTGGCCCGCAGCTTACTGCTGTGGCACTCGCACACTTTGTGAGGAAAAGAGCACCCCCCCTGCTTAGGTACACTACAGCCCTAAACAATTATGAATGAGGCATCATTTTACATGATTGTGATGAACAGCACCTTTAAGGAGATTTATTGGGTTAACATAGAAAAAGATGCCACACCTCGCTCCCACGACAAGATTGAGGATGTGAAAGGTAAGAATGTGTATATATGTGTGTGTTTGTAAGCATGTGTGTGTATGTATGTGTGTGTGTGTATGGGCAAGTGTGTGAAAGAACAGTATAGGTATTTGTAAGCCAGTGTGTGTACATGCATGTGCATATATGTGTGTAAAGGCAGTGTGTATGGGCAGTCATGTGCCAGGGCAGTGTATGTGTATATGTGTGTTTATGGGCAGGTGTGTGTAAAGTCAGTGTGTAAGGGTCCTGAGAGGAAGGCTAACATTAGATTTTGTTTTACATTAAACCCCCCTTGGGCATTCTGTTCCCTTCCTTCCCTCTGACTAAAAAAAACTATAACCATCAGCATCCCATCACAAAATACATCAGCAGTTCCTATTTACTGTGCGACAATAAGACTAACGGTATTTATCCCGGTTTAAATTACTGCTGCGTGCGCTTTAATAGCCATACAGCGCTGGTGACGCGCATCATACAACGGACGCCCTATTTTGCCGCCTCGTTATTTCCTTTCCCTGTTAGTTTCTGTCACGCGTGTCACGGCAGTCATCTGAGCTGCAGGCGGTCCGCGGGTGACCCGAGCAGCACCTTCCACTCTATTCCTATTCACTAATCACCCTCCCCGCCGTGTGCACACGCTGCGCGCCCCCGGGACCCGTCTCTATGACAAGACTGCTGGTTAGAAAGCGCTGTCCATCATATTGCGCGCAGCTGGCGACATGGAAGCCAAAAGCAGTGCCGGGCTCCAGCCCGGGGGAGACACCTTCTATTACTTTGCGTACGGGAGCAACCTGTTAAAAGAGCGGATCCTGCTGGACAACCCGACGGCATCCTTCCACTCCGTAGCGTTGCTGAAGGTGATTCCAAAATTCTCAACATACATCATTGGCTCCGTAAGCCTGCTCCTGGACCATGCGGGGATAATGGGTGGGGGGGGGGGGGTATTCGGGGCTATATACATTCCCAGCCTTTACATTACAGTAATAAGGGCGGCCCGTCACTTATGGTGCAACGTTTGCCTTAGTGTCAGGCACTTCTTTGTATTTTATTCTCATATGCACTTTATATGCTGCCTGGGACTCTTGGAGCAGAATGACTCAGCACTAGGCTGCACAGCCTATTCTTCTACCTAACAGTAAGGCGCGCATCACACCTTTTAAACGCAAGTATCCTGCCACTAGCTAACTGTGATGCTTAAAACTACAACCCCCATGATCCTCTAGTGTATTAGCTGGTTATGTGAGTAAACTATGAGTAAGTCTAAGAACAGCCTGTCCAGAAACAGAGGTGAGTCCCATTGATGAAGTATTTTTTAATTCACACATATTTTGAATTAAAAAATCAAGAACACTTATCAGTGCTAATCTCATATAAATAAAATTGTATCACTATACCGATTCTATTTGTTTAGGACAATATACATTGTTTTTGCTATAGTTACATTTAGGTGGCAATTCTATACACAGCTTAAAGCTTAAACTTTCAGGAAACATACCTGGTATATTGTTTCATATATTGTTGCTTTTTATAGATACTTTGTTCCTTGCATCCGATCACATGATATATGGGGGGGAGCACATTTTCCCCTCCGATATTTTATCATAAATTCCAAACCGAACAGTAAAGTAACTTTGTCTGAATAATTTTCTTATAAGGCCCTCTTAGTAAATGTACCCTATAGATGTGGCGATAATTCACTATGCAAGGAGTCTTTAAGTTAGGGCCACCCAAGATCTTCCTGCAGCAACTCACTGGGGTTGGCTTTTCATAATGTATAATAAAGTCAATGAGCTTAACCAGAACTATCCTGGACATTCATATAGGAAGGAGTTTAACTCCATAATCACCCTAAAGACGCAAACTCTAGTTAGAAGATAAGTATGCCCATGAGTATGCCAATCTCTTGCCGCTTTTGGCGCACCTGCTTCTGGGGACTATAACTCCAATCACTCCAATCACTCTCATCAGTTCTGTAATGCCAACAAAGCTCATTGGCCCATTTTTGTTTTAAAAAATACATTTATTTAAATAAATAACTGGTATTTTTTTATTTCTATCATTTAAAAAAAAAAAATATTGGGGCAAAATACTTTTTTTCGTGGGGGGGGATGCTTTTAGCCTCACTGTGCCTGACCCCAGCATGGTGATCAAGCTGTTTTACCAGCATGCCAGCTGGCTGTCAGCATCCTGCATTGTACATCACCTGCCCCCCTACAGCATCTGTTATCATGGTAGCAAGCAACGCTCCTCCAGGAAGGGAAAAAATGGCTGCCAATCAACTCAGGAGGGGACCTTATAGTGCCACCATCTGTGGTACATAGCGGGCACTCTAAGGGTTAAAGCTGAAAAAGCATAGTTTAGAACTTTGTTCTAGGGGAACTTGTAAATAAAGTTAAGCGTCTCTATCTTCTAACATGAGTTAGATTAACCTTTGAAGTGTGTTGCTCTTTTGGAATTCAAATGGACACAAATGGACGTAAATCTTAAGTCTTTGTATGAATCGTATGCTTGTAGAGATCTTAAGACAGGGAACTTTAGTACAATATACTTCTGTAAAAAAATGAAGGTTCTCAACACCCAATTTTTGGGCTCTCTGGCCAACAGAAAAAACTGATAGCCATACATTGCTTTAAATTTGACAGTCTTGCATTTTTGAATATTTGCTAAAATTCAAAGCCAAATATCTCCTTTACATTAGTGGAAGCCATACGGGAAGCCTTGGTCTCACACTCTATGCACCAATGATTGTATGCTTTAGTATGTAGAGATGTGGATTAAACATTTGGCTTTGGACCTGCGCTGTTATCTCTCCCCTTTGCTTGCCCTGATACCCCATTCTGTCCAACAGGCTGCTGTGCACGTGGTGTCCACTGGCCACTGCTGGGACATGCTTCCAATGCCGTGTTCATTCATGCACATATACAGACACATAGATTGTCAAAAAGCAGCCATCAGATGAGTACCGGTAATTTTGGGTGGGGATAATGATGTGTTGTGTGTAGCTGAGCATTAACAGAATATGTTTCCATTTTCAGAATTTCAAGCTTGCTTTTGGCAGCCACATGGGCAACAAGAACTCCAGATGGCATGGAGGAGTGGCTACTGTAGTTGAGAGTGAAGGAGAAGAGGTCTGGGGAGTTGTGTGGAAAATGAATATTTCTAGTTTGAATTCTCTGGACATGTAAGTGAAAACCTAATAGATTCTAGGTGTTGGTAGCTATAACTGCCATCAATGACATTGGAGTGCACATCCAGCCATAGGTGTCGAGATCCATCTACTCAACGTACTTAATACAAGGTAAAAGCTATGTTGCTATTGTCCCATTGTACAGCACTACGGAATTTGATGGCGCTATATAAAACAATTAATAATAATAATAATAATACGAAATACACACATTAATATATCCATAGAATTACGTTTTATTTGATGGAATCTGGTACTACTGATAACTAAGGCTTACGGTAATTTTAGGCATTCCTATACAAGTCCTGATATAATTTATTTCTTGACTTTTATATATTTGTGGCGTTTCTTTTATGCAGACAAGAGGGTGTTCAAGAAGGCATTTATGAACCAATAGAGATTAACGTCAAGACAGCAACAGGAGATCTCACCTGTCGCTGCTATCAAATGAACAAGTGTGTTTATGGACTCACTTCCCCCCAGTATAAACAGGTAAGAATATAGACAGCGAGAATCTGGAACAATGTCAAAGGAGAATCAGCTCCTAACGATAAACAATTCTACAACAATTAATTATTTTGTATGTGCTTATGACAGAGATAATTATCTTAAAGGAATGTGAGTAAATAACACGGATCCAGTATAATCACTTGCTGCTGATGTGTGGCTCTGCATATGCATAGTGTGTATATATATATATATATATATATATATTCTTTCTTTTGTAAGACTTGTGAGTGCCATGTTTTGTGGAGATTTATATAAATAAAGTAGGCTCTTGTGAATGTTGATACCCTCTTGACTTGTAACAGCAATTTCATACAATGAAGAAATAACCCATTATGATCAGACCATTTATTTTAATCAGATACAGTCATATTGGGCTCTTCTATAAAGTGTCCCCAAGTATCACATCAAGTGTACGTTTGCTGTTCAGTTATGAGATTCATTTTGCCTTTGTTGAAATTCACGCCTGATAGTAGCTGGTATTGCTAATGGCAAACAGAGCAGCTTAGAATAAAAGTATTCTGATGAAAATGAGCCATGGGCAACGACGAGCACGGACTGCCATGAAAGTTTACCTATGTGTAGAACTCCACCAAGCGACAGTTACATTGCAAAAACATCTGTCTGCAAGCAGGCATTGCAGATAAAAATATTAGAAGGAATGAAAGTGGCATTTAGTTGTGCTAAACTGCATCATACATTGGTGCAATCATTTCGTAATAATGTATTTCTTTGTCTTTATTTTATTTACAGGTCATGTGTATGGGAGCAAAGCAGAACGATTTACCACCACAATACCGGAAGATGCTGGAAGACATAGAAACCAACAATTATTCAGGCCCTATACCCATCATGGAGAAGTTAAAAGATGCAATCAGCAGAATACATAATGAGGGATCACGCAACGTATAATGGCAAGCTTTAATGGAAACCCCAAACAGATCTTTACATTTGGACTTTTTGAGAATCTAGGACAATGATCATAGCTGATGCAAACCTTTTTTAATACCACAATCCAATTTTATAATATCATAGAAACATAAGACATCATTCTAACCCCCGTAACACTTTCGAAAATTACAAAATCTGTTATTACCATAGTTAGCTTCTGCTATATGGTAACACTGTACAGAATGGTCTTTTCATTTGTACCACACCTGGACAGGTTGCACACATTGTAATCAGAGAAATTTAGGTGCTCATTATAGGGCTTCATTATACGCAGTCCACTGCAACCCTTGTAACTTGTGATGTTGAGATCACTTAAAAATTGCAGGTCGTCATAATTAACTCTATAGCAGCTATACCGAAAAAGTAAATGACAGAGCTACATTTGGGCCTGCCTTGGTAAAGCAGAATAAGGAACATGTAATAACTTCTGTTTGTTACCCAAGTGGTGGTGGGGATTCCTGGGGTTTGTCTATCTGGGAATCTAACAATTGATAAGTACCCAGAACACACCAAGGTTATCCTAGGATCTATAACTGGGAAAACAGATTATACCCACCTATGTTTCCTTAGGAATGTTACCATTAAAAAAAATTCTCACTGCCACATCTTTGACAATTGTCTCTTATTCCCATCATGTGAATAAATGATCCAGTTTGGTTCCCTTTTTGGTGACCTACTGGTAGGAACAGTCTGGGAAGGACATCCCTGGAAATATGTGAATGACAATAGTCCCATTGTTGTGCTATTTGTGGAGTCCTAGCTTTCATATGTTTCATTCACTCCTCCCCATGATAACCACCCGTCACCACCAGAATAAATGCCCCCACCGCATTTATCATACTTCCCCAAATCATTATATTCCAACAAAGAAATCACCCAAGAAGGTTGGAAGAGCAAAGCTGAAATATAGATTAAATATAACACAAATTACATTTAATTGACAACCTCTTAAATGCATATGTGGGACTCTCCAATTCTCTCCTAAAAAAGATACGCAATGTGTCAACCTTGGTTCCCCCAAGCAATTCCCATTAAAACCCCACAAACCATGGTTTAACGCAATATATACGTGATTTCAACTTACCAATAAATCAGTCTAATTAGCTGACGCAAGTCTTTACCAGACAAAGGCAGAACTTAATAAAGGAATATTTATTACAAACGAACAATAGTCACATGATAAACAGATTATTTACACCAGATGAAAATAAAAAAAAGGAAAAATGAACAGAAAATCTATAAAAAGGAGAAGTGAACAGAAAACCCAAGTTTTTCTGTCCGTAGGGCTCCAGCAATGAAAGATGGCAACTTACTTAAGATTAAATCTTGGCCCCTAGTAAGAACACTAGACATGTTTCTGGGACCCTAAGTAATGTCCCCCTTGCGTTGTGGAACAATATCAGTCCAAATAGAGAATTTAGATTTTATTCTGTCTCCTTAACTCGCCACAAAGATAATTCTTGCATCATTTATTTCTTTATTTTTTGCAATTTAAAAAGTCCATAGATATGTCACACTTGCTACTTATGCTACCACAGAGCTCGCAATTCCTTCTACATAAAAGGAATTCATGTTGTAAAACCTTCTGACATCACATTCCTATACAATCACGTTAACCCCTCTCATGCTGAAATTGGCCATACCATCCCTACCAGGTAGCAAATTCATGTATGCACCACACAGTCACTAATCATGTTTATGAATTATGATGAAACCTAGTATAAATTACCATTTCAATTAAAGAGGTGCGCCATGTCTTTTTTCTGGTAGATATCCTTTAAATGTTGGGACTTGGTCTTCACATCCACGCAGTTACAAGTTTGTTAAAATGCAGCACAACGAGGATGGATATAAATATTTAAGAAACCTTTCCAGTTTCCATGACGACAGCCTGCTTTTGTGCAATATGACAATTAAATGTTCCAGGCCACAATGATCGAGGAGACAAACATTTACACGATTTTCTGAATGTAAGCAGTTAATTACAAAAGTGTTTGGTTTAGCAGAATGAATGGAACATTTTCAATAAACAAAAAAACAGAACCAAGAAGTGTTATAGGCTTTATAGAGTATGTGTAAATATGTGTGAATATATAAAACTCGTGGAAACACTGTATCAGCGCACATAACACAACAAGACATTTCACACGTAGTCTCTGTAATGCAAAACACTCTCCTGAGCTAGGTTTCAGTCGGCGCATGCGCACTTGCCGAGTGCCGTCCGGCTAGTCCCATCCCGTCCTGCGACTGCGCGTTGCACAGGACGCCGGCGCATGCGCACTGGACAGAACCCTACGGAGGTGTGACCATGGCGGTCTTGGATGCTGTTCTCCGAGCACTGCGTCGGTTTTATTATGTTTCGCTAAGGCTGTGTTAATGTTAGGAACAAGGACTTTTCGTTTATACGAGTTTATACCTGCCACCCCTGTTCAGTTTTGGGTTGTTACACAACATTAAATAAGGGACACAGGGACACAGGGACCCAGGATACCGCTCATTCCGGGCAGCAGGTGTTCACTTATCGGCGCTTTAATGAAAGTATTGCTGGATGAGGGGGTTCTGCGAAATACACGTCCCCAAGTCTGCAGACCGAGGCTGAACGTCGGCTTCAAGGTGCTTGAAGCTATGCACGAAGAAGCACGTCTCATGCCGCCAGAACCATCTCATGGTTCCGTATACCGTATACCGGTTCCTTTACGGCTGAGGTTACATAAAGAGGCAGGAAGACCTGTGCTTGCTCACTGCTGGCTGCCAAGTGGTTTCCTGGGGATGGAAAGAACACTAGAAGCTGTCATGTGAATCACGATCTGGTTAACAGAGAAAAGTTATTTTAAAAAAAACGACTAATGTATTCCTCCTGGGATCAATGCTCAGCATTCACTTTCAGAACACCCCACTCTTCATTGCTCAGTTTCTATTTGGCCTAAAGTGATTTTCCTGTCTTGGTGAATAAACCAAGCACTCTGTTATGCTCCATTACTAAACCATGGATTCCTTTGATTGATCTGTTTCTTCCTCAACCATCTCATGGGTTTCACAGAGGTAACTTTCCAGAGGTCAACCATTCATTTGAACCTCTTCCCAACTCCAGATCCTCAGCAGATACCAAATTATATCAACAGACAATCCCTTTCTCTCCTGATTATTGCATTGTTTGGGTTGGACCACATGTTCAGGGTTGTCTGCTGTCAGCCTGTCTTCAACACCTCACACCTTGTTGATATCTTACTCTAGGGGAGTCCAACCTGTGGCCCTTAAGCTGCTGTAGGACTACATCTCCAATAATGCTCAGCTAAGGGTGTAGAGGAGTTCTTTCTACGTGGCGTTGACATATGACATCATATCCAGGCACCCCACTGGTAAAGCAAATATGGTGTTGAAGGAAACTATGGCATAATTACGGTTGACGGCTGGATTTTAGAGGCTGCACAGCCTGCACTGGAACACCTGATGAGGACAATATGTGCTAATGAGTTCAATCAGTGTGGCAAAGTGTGGTCTATATGAGTGGGTGCCTTAATAGGAGGTGAAGGGTATTATGAAGGTGGGGTAGATGACGGTGATGAGGGCATGGTAGTGGGATGTGTGAGAGCTTTGAATTGGACAATTGCCTGTGGGGAACATGGGGCCCCTCTGATAAGCTTGCAGGGGGTAAACCACATTTCGTGTCTCGCCTCTGCTTAGGCGATACAGAGAGGTGCCTAGAACATGCATTCAAAATTGTAATTGTACAAAACACACTTTGGAAGAGTTTAGTAGTAAAATGGATCATATCAATAGTGTAATACCCTGGGCTGTCTATTTTCAAGAAACATAGTTTTATGCAAGTAATTTAAATTGGATGGCTGACCAGATGGGAGACGGCCAGTAAATCTAAGAAAAAAAATCTTAGTTTGAAAACTGAAATGCGCACGTTCCACTTTTGGTAAATTATGGTTGAACATGTGCATTGTAAAAATGCCAAATGAATCTCTTGTGCACTCGTACTGACAAGGCTGTCTACACACTCAGAACTACTATTTGCACCCCTCTAAATACAACGTATGACCATCATGGTTCTGATTCTGTAATTTGGACTCATACTTTACCAGCAAGCTAAATTGCATGGACTAAATACCACAATGCTTTATTTCCCCTGTCTGTATGCAAAATCTAAGTCTATACAATGCTGCTCTTATTTTGGGACACTAGGGGAGGCACAAAGACTATGGTTGTCCTGCAATAAGCTGAACTTCTGTTATGATCAAATTATCTGCTCTCTAATAAAGATCATGTAAAGAACCACAATTTACTTTAACTTTCACACCAAAATGTAATAAAAAATATAATAGCCATAGTTTGCTGCTTTCAGTAACAAAAAAAGGTGACCTACTTATTAACACAAAAAAATGCAACCTGGAATGCCTTACATTTTTTGTGTTTGTCTAGACTCTACCCGTTCCTCAAAGTAATGCAGTCTTCCTGTGCTCATATGAACGCTCCTATTTGAAAAACAGTCACTCAGCCCTCATCCTCTTCCACTATAAGGCAAGCTATCTTACGGAACAGCCTGGCGAGTCTACAGCTTGAACCCCAAACCCTAAGTGAGGTATGGCTCAGTGATTACAAGTGCATTCTAAAAAAAGGTCAACATTTCAAGAACTGTTTAAACTTTTCACTTTCGAATCATATATGAATCTAGACCTGAAAACATTTCGAAGCATTGTACCTAAAAGATAGACCCCCGAAGTCCCAAAAGCTTATGAGACTTTACAACAATAAAATGTAAAAACATTGAATAAAGCCTCCATTATTCAGAAACCCCTAGCAAAGACTGCACTGGAATTCTACTGTGAGTGCACTTTTCAAGTTGAAATAAGCTTCTAGGACTTACCGGTAACTCGCACTAGCATAGTAGACTGTAGATCTGTGCAAATGGTGATTCGTTGTCGGGAAAATTATTTAATTTCCTGCCCTGTCGGTTTCAGATGAAATTCAGAGGGCTTTTCGCATTCAGAAACAAATTCATTGTCACTCACTCATGCTCTCTCATACTCTGAAGACCACTTCTGTGCCCCTGTCTCTTTTTACAATGATCCGCTTCTTCTCTTGCTTCTTCTTGTTCTTCTGTCTTCTTTCATTGTCTGCTTCTCCCTGGTATTAACTCCGTTAACTAGGCCTTCCCGGACCGCTTGCGCAAAAGGGTTGAGCCTCAGCAACATTTAGTACTAAATAAAACACATTTAGTAGCCCACATACTCAATGTGCACTAACCAGCCCTGACCAGCTTATAAAAAACACACTGAAAGCTCATAACAGAGGATCCATTCATTATGTAAATACTGTCTAAAGGTCGTGTGACTCTGGTGGTTGTATGAGGAACTGCAAGTAAAAACTGCATATAGTGCCCCTACATCAGAGCAACCTAGCAGGTATTTGCCCCATTTGTAGCCTTCCCATGTCATTAAAACTTTAATTCTAGATGCCAATATATTTCCTTTAAGCAGCAGTGACATTACTGTTAATTTGTACTTATACTACAAGAGCCAACATTAAAAATATATTCAAACAGACCTCTAACTTTTGTAGTAGTCCATACAATCTAAAAGCCTTTAATAGGTAACGAGACATACCTGCTAGTATTTGAAATGGCAAACGGGGAACATTCTGTTGTGGCCAGAGCTGTGGCTAGAGGCTTTACCAAGACTTTTGATGTGACTTCATGACCATACCTGGGAACTTTCTAAATGAGCTTACCCTGAGACTATCCTCATGGAAACTTTGACTGCGATATACGCATTCACACAAGGATATAAACCATGGCATACTTTTGGCAAAAGCACTAATTAGGAGTGTTAGTTATCATTAGGTATCATCAGATCAATGCGGGGTACGAATGAGTCAGCTCCTGACTATGTGATCCTGAGATTTTGCCTCCTCATTCCGAGACCCTGAGATTGGAGCAAAAACCCTGAGACTCTGGGTCAAACCCCTAGATATTTATGTAAGTGACGAAGAAGAAAAAAACAAAAAGTAAGAAGAACAGTAAGAAGAAATATACTGTATTTATTAGCAAAATTGCTGCAATATATGAAGGCACAGAGGGATTGGGGTCCCAAGGAGGGGCTGACCCTCACAATGAAGGATACTCGGGAGGTATGGAATTCATACAATGATCCAAATTTACCAGTAGGTGAGGTGTACGTGTGCGCGCTACACCCCCCCCATATCCTATACCACAGTGGAGGCGACAGGAAGCGCACAGCGTAACGTAATGCACAAGGGACGGGGCTTTGTCGAGCGGTATGTTTAAAAGTTGAGTGCTTGCCTGTTGTATTGGCTGGGCTCGCTACTCTTTGCAGTAGTGCATCTACAATTACTTCTGTTGCTGATCTTCCCTGATTGACTTCGTTTGACCTCCCTGCTTCTGACCCGGCTTGTCTGACCATTCTATTGAATTTTGGTTACTTGATTTCGACCATCATTCCAGTTTCTGCATACTGGGTTCCTCATCTCATTCATTCCTAACACCCAGATGTGTAGGAGTATATACTACTTTTGTGACATGCTTTAAATAATAATAATAATAATAATAATAATATCAATAATAATAATGACACTCAAACAGGCTTTATCAGAGGGGTATAGACATTTAATGAGGTTATGAGGGTATGATAGACTTGAGCACCTCCCCTTGCACCCCCGGGGAGGGACCTTTACATACAGCTCCATTTTACCAGTCGTATGTTCCAAACGGTTTGTTCCAAAATGTTCCAAACTATTATAAAAATATACATCTAGTAATTGCAGAATCTGCCCTAGAACACACGAGACTGCAAAAAATTATTACATTGTGCAAAATGTTGATGCTTTATTTATCACTGCCTTATGATTACTTATCAATGAAATGTTAAAAATAATACAGGGGAGTATCAGGACTGACTCATTCTGAGCTGTGAATTTTGTTATTTCAAAAAACTCAGCTACTGGAATTCTCCACAGTCAGCCATTTTGGGATTACAGATTTACCTACTGCTTGGAATAATAGTAGCTAAAGTAAGATAGGTTGAGGAGGGTTAATAAGATAAGAATTGTAAACACAAGCGCCAGTTGATAACCCGGCTTGTTTTATGAATAACTTCACAAGCTTAAATTGTATTTACAGGACATTCGGTCATTGCCTTTGAATCAGGATCAAGATATTCATGTTAAGTGTCCATCAGATATCTACGAGCAACCAAGCACATCATCAACAAGAACCTAATACGTGATGGCCCAAAATGGGTGGTGTGGCATCTTTTATTTGAGAAAATCAGTCCTTGTATGGAGTAACTCTGTGCTTATCAGGTAAAGTTCAGACATCCAGGCCGTGAGCCAAAAGGAAGCTGGATGACTGTTCAAACATCACACAGAAATAAAATATTGGTGGCACTTTGAAGAATAGACTCCTCCTACACATTCTTCAAGCCAATTCACTAGGAAATAAATTGATAAAGTCATATGTTTTGACATCATCGAAACCCATATTTTTTTTAAACATCTTTTAATTGAAAACTTTACACGGGTACATGTGATAACAATACCAACTTTATATCACATGACAATGATATGCAGTATACAACCTGATTGATCACCTCCAATCTCCTTAACCTTTTACACCTTTATCTTAAGGTATTCAGCCAAGGAGGGATAAGGTACCAGGTTTATGATGTCATATGGTGATTATGTACAGTTGCTTGAAGAAAATCCTATTTGAGACTTTGGGACCAGAAGTTATTTAGCTTTATGATGTCATAGTTGTTGTCTGAAACTGGCGTTTGGAAAAACTTTTATACATTTCTCTAAAGGGAAATATTTATACTGAAGGATATAATACACAATATGAATGCCTATTCCTTCAGTACGCTAATGAGTTAGCAAAACTGTGAAACCAACTTAGGCTGTGCTATTTTAAGAAGCTAAAATGTCCAGCCCTGATTAGAGACAATATAGTTATTAAACATATCTTTGTGTGTTCATATTTGCTAAAGTGGCTTCGCTTTAATAATTCATTCCCGCAGGTCATACCAGGGCCGGAGTGGAGATAACATGGCGACCATGGCACTTTGGGTCCAGCAGCCACCTAATGATGTAGGTGCAGCTGATGTCTGGATATGTATGGACTACACTCTATGTTTTTATGCTAATGAGCGTTGGCTGCACACTACTGCATGGCAGATCGGGTGAGTATGGGGCACCCATGGCCAGCAGCTCACAAGGCATTTGGCTAATGTGCTGGATGGCCAATGTGGGCCTGGATCATACAGTGACAGAGGCAACCTCAGGGGAGGGCTGGCAGGGGAAGCTATTGTATGGAGGGTTCATACCCTGTGAAAGTATTATTTATTCATTTATATAGCACCTTCATATACCTTTACATTTAGTTTTAAAACTTGTATATGTAACTAAAAGACCTCTTCACAGAGTAGTCAAGAATGAAAAAAAAGCTCAGAAATTATGTAAAAAATTATGTAATTTTCAACACGATACTTTTCTGTAAAAAAAAATGTGTTTATTCAATTAAAGTTTAGAGAAATATTTACAGCATGAGAAAAATGTTCCATTTGAGGCTTTGGGGGAGAGTGCCAGGGGATGGCCCTCTCACCCCCATCCACGAAATTACAAAAATGTAAATAGATCCTAAAATACATTCATAATTGTAATTGCTACATTTAACATATTGTTTTAAAAGTGTATTTTATTGTGGTGATTTGACACTACAGTGTCTTGTCTGTTATTTAAAGTAAATGGTGAATTAGAAAATGTAAACAGACCTGCGAGCTGTATTATGAGATAAGGAACCCAGGAAGTTTTCCGTGTGTTGGTATCACTTGGCACAAACTTATTTCAGCGCCAAGGGCTGTCCGTTCTAACCCCGCCCATAATGACAATGGGAGGGCGGGGACAGAATGTTGAGCGTTATTTGGAACGTTCGCTGTCACGTCGGTGCGCGCTGCTCTCTGGACACGTTACTGCAGTACCGATCGGGACAATCAGGGAGGAACGCGGGCGAAGTTGGCACCGGCTTCTTCCGGTCTGCTGCTTTTTGGGGAAAACCCCTTTATTAAAAGAGAAACAAACTCTCTGAGCATGGACTGAGGATGGACTTGTTGACTGAGTTCTGCTGTCATCGTTAGTAACGGCAGAGGACATCGCTCTCTATCTCCCGTCGTTTTGGGTGTGTATTCATTTTGGTTAACATTTATTACACTCGGGTGTATAAAGATGTATATAAAATGTGTTTATATACATAGATTTTGAATGCCTTTCGTACTGGGCGAATTATGCACTTGTTGATGCGCAGCTGGGGTTGAGATTGAGACACTCACAGAAGTGAGCACTTGCTTCCCCAAATACGGTATTAATTAGCTTCTTAGTAAAGTTGGAGCTACTTTCGATTTCACCCCCTGTTACAGATGCGCTGGACAATGGGCAGACAGGGCATAACGAGTAGTGACGTCACAGCATCACCAACCCTAGACAACAGTTGGTGATGACATGTTGAGTCTTTTTCCATAATTCATCTACTGTACTGTACCTAAAGCATTCAGATTCATTTTTGGAACTGTTTATATATACATGTTCTCTAGATAGAAGTGAAATGATGCGTAAGGGTCAAGTCTGTGACATCATGATTGGTTCTCATCGAGTGAAGGCTTAACCCTTTGGGGTTCCCTACACAGTGAGTTGTAGCTGAGTTTAATGCCTTGTCATTGTATTTATCCTTATTGTTAAACTGGGCCAGACATAATGGGGGGCCATGTATGAAAAAGTGATCCTGGTGCTAATTGCATACAGTGGTTTCATCAACATGGCAAGGAATTGGGTGGCCCAGCCAACAGCAAGATTCCTCTGGTTGCCTTTTGAGCCACAATCACTTTTATACATAACCTGCCAATAAATAGTGAATGTGTTGGGGCAGGGCTTGACAAATTTGTTGTGAATCTAGGCGCCAGGTAAAAAAGTTAGGAGCCAGGATTTTTTTAAAACTAACAGTTGGTTAGGAGGGATCCGATCATCATCAGCTCACTTACTAAACTCACAGCATTTGACCTGGAAGCACCCTGGACTTTCAGGTCAGTGCTGTTTGTTTTTTTTTAAATTATTTTTTTTTTATTTTTTTTTTAACTCTTTCGATGCTGATGTTCCATTGGAGCACAGCATTGACTGATATTTAGTCCCCACATGCTTGTGGGGACAAATGTTAACCCCTGCAATGCCACAAATGTGTCATACACAATTGTGGCATTGAAGGGGTTAACGCTGCACTGTCGCTCTCATGGAGCGATCAGGCAGCAGGGGGATGTTGGGGCTGGTCTCCACACTCATGGGGAAACCAAAGAACCCTCTCCCCTGTCCCTGAAGCTGCCTCTGACAGCTGGGACGCATTTGCTGGTATATAGGGATTTGTCGAGCCCTGTGTTGGGGCATTTATTTTTCTTCTTTCCCCCAGTGTCCACCCCCAGGTCATGGTTTAGTAAATATGTTTTGAGGCGGTTGCTGTTTTGGTTTCTGTGGGAACCCTAAATACAGTTATCACTTTTTATATTTTGTTCATGAAAAACATTAATGTTACTTGCTAGACAAGAATACAGAGGCAAACATATCACTTGGAGCCATCATCATATAATTAAATAGCTGTCTTGGACTTCTTCTATAGTTTCCCAATGGCTGTCATCGCATTACATCACATAATAGATTGTTTTGTGTGTACCAGGGCAGAGCTGTGAAGTCATAGATGTGAAGCTGCACTCCAATCTTAAGGTTTTCAGTGACTTCCAGTATCAACAACTGCATTTGTATCACCCCAGTAACATAGTTGTTGGAGCACCTATTTGGCTTTATTATGCCACAATATCTGCCCCAAAATGTTGGTCCATAATTACTTGTCACTACTTGTTAATGGGGAGGGGGAAATAAATGCACTAATACAGGGCTCGACAAATCCCAGGTCGCCATGGCGACAGAGAATTTTGTCCTGGCGCCTAGGTTTTGTCAGCCTCTTACATCCAGAAAAAATTGTGGATGTAAGAGGCTGTCACCACACAGGGGCGCTGCTGCTGTCTGCCCAGGAGTCTGGACAGACAGCACATCCACTCAGAGCCCGCTCCCCAGCCTGAGAGCACTCCCACGGAGTGAGCCTGTAGGCTGAAAACGCGGTTGCTGCAAAACCAGCAATCGTGTTTTCAGCTGCCACAGGCAGCTTCAGGGAAGGGGGTTGTGTGTTGATTGGGTCCCCACACAAGTGTGGGGACCGGACCCAACACCCCCCAGCTGCCTGATCGCTCCATGAGAGCGACAGTGCAGCGTTAACCCCTTCAGTGCCGCGATCGCGGCATTTAGGGGTTAATTCCCGTTTTGTACGGGGCTCTGCTGCTGGTGGTCTGCCTGGAAGCCCAGGCAGACCAGCAACAGCAAAAACGAGCCCCCACAAGCCCTTTGATGATTCCTGTAGGCATGGAAGCCTACAGCAGTCATCAAAGACTCCCCTCTCTGCAATGGCTGGTCTATAGACCAGCAATTGAGTCCCAGCTGCCAGAGGCAGCTTCAGGGACAGGGGAGAGGGTTCTTTGGTCTCCACATGAGTGTGGAGAGCAGCACCAACACCCCCCTGCTGCCTGATCGCTCCATGAGAGCGATAGTGCAGCTTTAACCCCTTCAATGCCACAATTGTGTATGACGCATTCGTGGCATTGCAGGGGTTAACATTTGTCCCCACAAGCTTGTGGGGACTAAATATCAATCAATGCTGTGCTCCAATGGAACATCGGCATCGAAAGAGTTAAAAAAAAAAATAATAAAAAAAAAACCGCACTGACCTGAAAGTCCAGGGTGCTTCCAGGTCAAGCGCTGTGAGTTTAGTAAGTGGGCTGATGATGATCAGATCACTCCTGACCAAGTGTTAGTTTAAAAAAATCCTGGCTCCTAACTTTTTTACCTGGCGCCTAGATTCACAACAAATTTGTCAAGCCCTGCACTAATATATATATATATATATATATATATATATATATATATATATATATATATATATATATATATATAGAATATATATATCTGTCACATCTGCAAGATATTTTATTTTGCCGTTCATTACGCTTAATAAATCTACGTAATGGCATTTAGATTTTCCGGCGTATAAGACGACCCCCAACTTTTCCAGTTAAAATATAGAGTTTGGGCTATACTCGCCGTATAAGACTTCCCCTCTACCCAGTATACAACAACCAGCCAATCACGGCAAGCGATGTACCTTACTGGTGATTGGCTGGTTGTTGTATACAAAGCCTGCTTGGATTGGGTGGGTCAGCTCTCCCAAACATATGCCTGTCCACACACACACATGTATAGACATACACTGCCCTCACACACCCCTTCCTTTACAGACATATACACGTACACACCAGCTTACAAACACACATACACTGCCCTTACACACACACACACACACACATATCTACACATACTAACATACGCCTGTCCATACATACACATTTATACACTGCCCTCACCACACACCCCTGCCTTTACACACACTGCCACTCTGTGTGTGTCCCCCCGAGATATGCTGCCACCCTGTGTCCCCCCCCCGAGATATGCTGCCACTCTGTGTCCCCCGAGATGTGCCCCCCTCCCCGGGAGTCCCGGGTGTCTTGCGGGGCCGGCAGGGGACATCTATTCTACGCAGAATGGTATACAACTTCCAGCACCGGAAGTTGTATACCGTTCTGCACTGGTAAGGAGGATTGTTAAACCTTACCGCGCAGACGTTCACGTCTGCACGTGGGAATTCCTGGCAAGGGAGAATGTTAAAGCACACTGAGCAGACGTGCCGGCAGTGGGGGTTTACGCGCATCGCTGCTGCCGGTGAACATCTGTGCGATGCGCTTAGACAACCTCCCGTTCCGGCACTCCCCCCATGGAAAGTGCCAGCAGGGGAGGCTGTCTGAGCGTATCGGAGAGTAGGATGCAGGTCCCCTGCACCGCTGCGGTTGATCTGTATCTTAACGCTGCCAGACCTCGAGCTCCCTAATGTTGGGCTAGTTAGAGGGAGGTTATGATCACGATCTTACACCTACCTCAGCGCAGCCCTGAAGACCGGCCCAGGGGAGGCAGCTTCTCCGCTCGCCCTCCCCTAGAGATTTGTGATTCTCCAGTCCAGCTAAGTAAGTTTCAGTACCCGGCGTATAAGACGACCCCCGACTTTTGATTAGATTTTCACAGGTTAAAAAGTCGTCTTATACGCCGGAAAATACGGTAAGCAGTATGTGTTCGTATCAGAAACCCACCTTATGCTTTCAGTAAGCACCTATCTTAACTTCTTATGTGCATGGTTATTCTCCACCTTATGCTAAATTAGGACACTCCGGTACACATGTAGGGCCACTAAAGAACAATTCATAATACTGGATGAATTCATTTTGTGAAAGAAAAAACACTTTCCTTTAGAAGAAGCTGCAGCATACTACCCCCTCTGTGAAAATTTTTGAGGTGTTTTGGCTGCTTTAACCCCTTAAGGACCAAGTTGTTTTTTTTTTGTTTTTTTTGTACCCTTGGTGACCAAAGGCTGTTTTAACATTTTTGCAGTGCTCATGTTTAGGTGTAATTTTCTTCACGGTTGTTTAACATACCCAAACAAGTTATATATTGTTGTTTGTTTTTTTTTCAGAACAAAAAGGGCTTTCTTCAGATACCATTTTTCATTACATCTAATTTCCTATAAAAAATAAAATGTGGTGAAAAATTAAAAAAAAACACTTTTTTCTCACGTTTGTTTGGTATATCCTTTACTCATTTAGAAAAGCTAATAGGGAAAAGCTTGCTACATAGATTCTACTATTTGTCCTGTGTTTTGAAATACCCAATGTTTTTTTTGCAACTTATAACAATAAGTACAAGTAGAGTTTGAAATGCTGGTATTTTTATTTTAATTTCACAGAAATTGTACTTCAGGTATAAATACACAGCTCCTGGTATATGTCACTTCAAAACATCACCCCAATATGTGTTCAGCAACATCCCCTGAGTACAATGTACCACCCATGCATGGGTTTGCTTGGTTGTTTGTTTTGACATCTGGTCAGTCTTCACCCATGTCCTATTTGGGACATCTTTGAACCTGGCCAATTCAATTTACGCCATCAAGCCATACATTACTTTTTAAACTAGACTTTATGTGACACATTGTGATTAGAAAGCTTGGCTCAATTGGCTTGAAGGGTTGAATGCTGTACTTGTTCCCAAGGCAGTTTTCAGTGTTGCAGAATGCCACAACATTGTGGTGCGCAGGATGAAAAGCAGCAAAAATCAGTCCTTGGTCTTGTCATAAATTCAGGATAGCTTGATGCCTTTCCCATTATATTACATCTAAGCCTCTGACTAGGACCTCTTTTCTCATCATTTGAAATAAACTTCGCTCTTCCCTGTACTTTGTTAATGTGTTATATATGTTTATATAAGCCGATTAGCCATAACATTATGACCACTGACGTGAATTGAATAACATTGATAATCTTGTTATCATGGCACCTTTCGGTGGAATATATTAGGCAGCAAGTGAACATTTCATCCTCAAACTTTATGTATTAGAAGCAGGAAAAACAGGCAAGTGTGAGGATCTGAGCGACTTTGACAAGGACCCAATTAGGGCTGCAACTAACGATTTTTTCGTAATCGATTAGTTGGCCGTTTATTTTTTCGATTAATCGGATAAAAAAAAAATGTTTTGTTCCACTGAATTAAATGGAACTTTTTCATCTAAAAATGTTGCAGTAGCAAATGTTTTGATTCCATTATGTCTAATCTATTTCATTTATTAGGGCCTTTTAACACTTTTGCTTTCTGGCATTTTTATACAAATAATGTGATAAAAAGAATGTTATATAGTTATTTGTATGGCAAATAGTGTGACTTGGGTATGTATAAGGGGTGCGTGTGGGTACAAGACAGAGCCGACCTTAGGCGTTGTGGCGCCCTGTGCGGACTACTCCTTTGGCGCCCCCCCTCTCTGCCCCTTCAAACTACCCCCCTCTCTGCCCCTTCAAACTACCCCCCTTAAACTACCCCTCCCCCCTGCCCCTTCAAACTACCCCCCTGCCCCTTCAAACGACCCCCCCCTGCCCCTTCAAACGACCCCCCCCTGCCCCTTCAAACTACCCCCCCCTGCCCCTTCAAACTACCCCCCCTGCCCCTTCAAACTACCCCCCCTGCCCCTTCAAACTACCCCCCCCTCTGCCCCTTCAAACTACACCCCCCTCTGCCCCTTCAAACTACACCCCCCCCTCTGCTCGGGCGCCCCTGCTACCATGGTGCCCTGTGCGGTCGCACAGGTCGCACACCCCTAAGGCCGGCCCTGGTACAAGAGGTCGACCACAAGATAAACTATATGGGGCTGGTTTCCAAATGTTTCCAGGGCTGCTTTTCGGTCCCAGTCCAGTGTAAGGCTTGTTGTTATACAAATGGGCTACTTGAAGCAGGCCCTAATTACCTCAGCTGCTAATGACTTCTATAAAAACACAAAAAAATGGAGTAAAAAAAAATAATAAACTGAATAACTTAATCTTGGCTCCTCAAATGTGCTCCTGTAGGTTTCCATTATTTTTTTAGATTCCACAAAATATTTAATGACAATTATGTTTTTTTATAGGTTTATTTGCAACATTTGCACTTTGCATGTATTAACTCTATTATAAAACCACACACAAGCTTATTGTCTTGGCTGCATTGATGAAGAGTTTCAGATTTTTGTAAACTATATAACTGTTTGTTTTCATAACAGGTTTTTCCTGTTAACTGTTGTGACAGTTTCTTGAAAAGTGCAGTTCTCATAGAATAGGAACTTGGTTAATGCAGCCACAGCCCGCAAGAAAGTTTATTCCTGCAGATCCATACACACACGTTTAATAGACTTTTCATTGGTATACAGTATATGATATTAGCACAAAGATATACTTTTGCCGTTTGTTGCCCATAATCATACCTGGGAACTCTCCAGGTTTGTCAGCGGGATCGCCCACCGACATCAGTGTGCAGTCCTGTCCGCGTCCCGCAAGGGAAGGCTCCGGGTAGCCGGAGCCGAGAAGTTCTCAGGTATGCCCATAATAGTTTCTATTAGTTATTATCATTTTATTTATATAGTGCCAACAATTTATGCAGCACTACTTACAGTACATACATTCAAAGGGTATACCAAAACAAGAACGAGAAACACGAGAAAACAATTTTCAGGGACACTTCCTAACAAAACGATCAGTTCCGTGCTTGAAGATTTACCACACCCACTTCAGAGCTTCAACCGCTCTGCCCAACCTACATAATTTACCTACTAATTTAGCTAGTTATTATGGTGCACAACGATTTTCATTATTGATTATTATCGATGAGTTTTTGCAGCCCTACATGTAACCAGTAATTGTTTTTTGCATATAGTAACAATAAACATAAAGAAAGTAGACATCAATTTTTTTAACCCATTGAAGACAATTGACACGTCTGGCACTTCATGGGGTTAAATGACCATAGAAAGCAAGCAACTTTTCTTTTATTCTCTCAGCTGGTGTTGCTGCAATGCCTTGATATTCATGAGCGATTCCCTGCTTTATATATTTATATATATTTTTATATGAAAAGTAAGGTTTGCACCATCAATTTCTTAAAACATTTGCATAAAAAAAGCTATATTACTTACCTTAACACTGAGTATTTCTGCTGCCCGATCCGCCTTTCTGATAGAAGGGTATCCCGCAGAGTCCATACCCACTGTTGGATCCTCGCATCTGACAAGGAGGATCTCACAGGACAGTTTGGTCGTTGCTGGTGCCCATACTATCAGGGAGAGGAGCAGGCAGCCAGAAGCACTCAGAGGTAAGGTAAGTAATATGGCTTTTTTATGTAAACAAAAAAAAAAGTTTAATGTCACTTTAGGATGGGCTGGTGCCCAGAGGACAAAGATCTCCTCTAGCTAGCTGGTGATACCATGTAGGCTCCCTGCCACCATTGTGGTGGTTCTCCTTAAGGCAAACTTAAAGAAGGTATAATAAAATACTGATGGGGAATAATTACTTTTCTTTTATTTATTTTGTAATTAAAAGTATAACAGATAGAAATGCCAATAGTGCATGTTGATTGAATCAAGCAGTTAAAGTAATAATATACTAAATATATAAACTGGGGAAAATGGCACTCCTATTGACTCCTAAGGGTCAGATTTTACATTGCAATTAAAATGGACGAGATAATAGATTTTAAAGCTGCACCTTTTAGACTGTATTTACATACAGTAAGGAATATTTTAGAGATGGCACCATCACTTAATAATAAATTATTCATTATCTTAAATTGAATTCTTGTCACTAAACTGTTATTCATGTTTGGTTACTAATTAAAATGCTTCCAATAAGCCAGCAATGTTTTGGAAAGTGTCATC
The DNA here is from genome assembly GCF_027358695.1 of Spea bombifrons. Taxonomy (NCBI): domain Eukaryota; kingdom Metazoa; phylum Chordata; class Amphibia; order Anura; family Pelobatidae; genus Spea; species Spea bombifrons. Next base: position 29,651,814 of record NC_071091.1, read on the forward strand.
CATGAAAAAAAGTTATGTCCTTAGTAACCTTAACAATGAAGGATGCATATTAAAATATTTTGAGGGTACTACCCCGCCATGTGCCAGAAGATGTTTTCTGCTGGGAGGTGGGGAGAGGGGCAAATGCATATGGAGGAATTCTAAAGAACACCATGTAAATTTGGCATAACCTTGTTTTTCCTTCCAGTATTTCAACTCGGTGAGTGAAAGTTTAACTAAAGCCCCCAGTAACCGCACACCATATCGATCTCAAATGAATGCAATACTTGAAAGCTGTGATACCCAACTATGACAATGGAAATTCAACAGGCAACGCATCAGTCCTATGTTAACTTGATTAAGACAAGCCGAGAGATATTGGTTAACCAGATCACCAACACACAGTGCCTACTTGACAACTTGAGTAAAAATGAATATTTTTCCACGGAAGATAATGAAATTGTTTTGCAGTTTCGGACACGAGCAGATAGGGTGAGTTGGCGTTCATGTTCATAACTATGAATGTTGTGTTCATTTTAGTTTTCTCTTATAATTAGAGAGGGATAAATAGCGGCTATCCCATTTCAGTGCTCTTAGTAGTCCAATTTAAAAGGGCAATGCTTGTGTATAGCACTAAAAGTAGTGCTCTAAAGTATTATCTGGATTTGTATATATATTCCAGTCCATTGATTTTTTTTTTTTTTTTTTTTTGTTTTGTGTTTTTTTTTCAACCAAAAGTAGCCAATTTGTCCAACTACCCCTGTCACAGGCTTTTCTTTAGAGTAGTTTAGATTATAAACAGGAGCTAAAGCACAGACTTGCTCCATCATGATACCTAGGAAATGTCAGAGTTTTGCCCAAAGACTCCAGGTGAAGCACCGCTTCTCCGGGTCAATTTTCCCTCTTTGACCCTGCCCCACCCATCGATGTCACCCCAGCCCACCCCACCGATGACACCGACCCAGCCTACTGACATAATTAGGCTATAGGGAGGGCTCCAAGGAGGTGAAGCCTGGAAGTTCCCAAGTATGTCCATCGTATATTTCAAAATAGAAAAAGGCTCCAGGCACAATGAGGTCTTTATCAAGTTGCATCGTATATTTCAAGGCACATATACCATTTCTATATAAAAACAAAACTGTTCCAGTTCATTATGTAATCCACTCTCCCATGATGGAATTTGAACTGGTGATTCAGTATTTATGAATTTGTTTCAGTGGTGGCAAGTTGTCTATTTACTGATGCAGCATGGTATCCAAACCATGAAAGTCCTACCATCATGTTTGTCTGTTGCTTTAATTAACTGTTTAGTGTCTTGCGCAGCTTCACCATCAAATAAATTATGGAGTACTTAATAAGTACTTTAATATGTACTAAAGGAAAAGTAATGAAATACCTTAAGAAGAAGCTGCAGAGGTCTGTACCAAGGTCTGGACTGCCCTCCAGACCTTGGTACTTATAAACGGTACCATTTTTGTTTTTTAACGTACCATATTGTCAGTAATATTCAGTTATATTTCACATCCTAATGTCACAGGTTCGTCAGATTCTCGATTTGGTGGAGAGCAAAGGGGAGGAGGCTTCTGAATATTTCCTAAGCATCATTCAGCGGATTCCAGAGGCTTATTTTTCATTGGGGGCTTGGCTACAAAGGATTGATTTTCATGCCTCAGAGAAAGTACAGAATTTACCAGTGATAAACACAGACCCAGGTTTGATTACTGTAGTTTTAACCAAAAATCTATTTTTTTAATGCTTGAGATCTAATAAATAAACCCTTTCTTTGTAGGGTCTGTTAACTAAAGGGAGAGGTGCCAGGACACTTTGCAGCAGTGTTGTATTCTCAACTCCTTTAATTCTCTATACAATATATAGGCCCATTGCCAATAAGCTTCTGCTAGAGGAAGAATGTTATCAACCCCGTATAATTCATAGTTAAATTGGTGAGATTTCTCCAAATTAGCTTATCATTTGTAACTGGAAGAACTTGCCAGTGTTGGCCCTTCATAATGAATGGCGAATTATGGGTGTTAAAACCCCAGCTCTCCCTTTTGTTAATACATCTTGTATTACAAGCAAACACCAGTGGAAACAGATGTTGGCTGTTCCTGCAAGCATTTAACATAACAGAAGATAATGTTTTATTGTTTACTTTGCATTGATGTCTTCTTGTTAGCCTTATTATCTTTCAATAATCAATGTACTATTTTCTTTCTGTAGTTACACGGTATAGCAAGAAGCTCAAGCAGGAACTGCGCAGTGATTCCAAAATTATAATGTCTTACAGTCAAAAGGAAGAAATGATGCTCCAAGAGTCATATGTCAATGGAGTCATGGAACTATTAAATGCATCACATGAAACCATAGGAAGAGTAGAAAGTCTAAATTCACTTTTTGATGACAATGGTGTGATCAATAAAGATGGAGAAACTATCTTCATCTTTGGTGATGCTGGCATGGGAAAATCTCTCTTAATACAAAAAATGCAAAACCTGTGGGCCAGAGAAGAATCATATCTGGACATTAAATTCCTTTTTAGGTATAGATGTAGAACATTTAGCTTTTTTAAAGGAAACAAACAAATATCTCTAAAGGACCTCCTCTTTAAATATAACTGCAATCCGGATGAGTATCCTGAGGATGTTTATGACTACATTTTGAAGTTTCCAGAGTCAGTATTGTTCACCTTTGACGGTTTTGATGAAATACATTCAAATTTTGACTTAAGCAGTATTCCAGAGGTGTCTTCTCCCAACAATGCTTGTCATCCAGTTGCACTGCTCAACCACCTCCTCAGTGGAAAGTTGCTGAAGGGATCAAAGAAGGTTTTGACAGGAAGAACAGGATGCCAGGTCCCAGGAAACATTATCCAGAAGAAGATTATGCTGAGAGGATTCTCTGCAGGCAACCTGCTTGAATATACCAATTTGTTCTTTAAGGAACCTGATATTAAGAGGCATGTTATAAACCATCTCGATGCAAATCACAACTTTAGCAGTCTTTGTTCAATTCCTTTATTTTGCTGGATCATATTTAAGTCATATGCACACTTTCATTCCATGAATGAAAGCCACAGTTTTTCAAGCAGCTCAATCACACTTACAGACATATTTATACTTATAGTTGAGGTGTATCTGAACCTTTCAAGTAAAGAAACCAACAGAAGCCAAGCAGAAACATACAGCTGTTGCAGAGACACCTTGCTGTCAGTTGGAAGACTTGCATACAATGGAATGGAAGAGTCAATGTTTGTTTTTGACCAAAAGGCCATAAATTCTGCCAAAGTATCTGAGAAGGACCTTAAGTTGGGGTTTCTAAGAACAGTAGAAGACTGTGGAGAACTGGGTGATATTATGTCATTTGAATTCTTTCATGTTACTCTACAGTCATTTTTTACAGCCTTGTTCCTTGTGATAGACAACCAATCTGGTACCACAGATCTTCTTAAATTTTTTAGTCAGTTTACTCAACCTACAGATATCGGGCATTGCCAGTCTCTTTTATCATGTGTATGTTCAAAAAAAGATGCTGTTTGGGACCCCTTTAAGAACACTGACCACCTGCAGTTCATTAATCTTTTCCTTTGCGGCTTGCTTTCAAAACCAAAACAGGTACTTCTAAGGAACTTAGTCTCTTCTTCAACTCTCAAATTAAAAAGGAAAGCCTTGAAGCAAAAGCTGTTTCAAAGTGTGAAATCTCACTTAAAAAGCTTGCCCCGTTCTTCTTTTATGGGATTTAATCGTGTTCATGCCCTCACTCACTTTCTTTGGATGGCACGGTGTATATGCGAGACGCAGAACAATGAGGTGGGCAAAATTGCGGCCAAAGGCATATGTGCAGATTACATTAAGCTAAGTTTCTGTGGTGCATCTTCCTCTGACTGTGGTGCTATTTCCTTTGTGTTAAATCACTTCCGAAAACAACTTGCTCTGGAACTGGACAACAACAATATAAATGATTATGGGGTGAAGGAGCTCACTCCATGCTTCAGCAGGCTTACTGTGATTAGGTGAGAAGTCACGTCTTAACTTAGGTCATTCAGAAGTTATTAGAATACCTCTCTTGCACTAATTAAAAAGAGTACAACTGGCTGTAGTCGAAAAAAGCTGGTTGTCTCATGTCAATTTAAGAATAAAAAGATTACCACATAGCAACAATGTATGGCTCCTGCAACAGAGGAGTCATAATAGTCCGGAATTAATACTGCTGTTTTTGTTTTGTAACAACACCTGCATAACTACAAGGGTAGTTACTCCTGTCTCCTTATACCGTTTCAACATTATTTATAAAGGGCCCTTCCGACCTGGACCACACCGATCCATGTCGGAAGGGCCCTTTCTAAACTATTTTGAACCTGCACAGGGAGACAGGAGTGTATCAGGGTCACGTTATGTCACATGACCCAGCGGCGAAACAGAGACTGCCCGCACAATGTGTGAGCAGCCGGAAAGCAAGCTGCATGAGCAGTAAGAAGTGGGGGCTGGCAGGGGTATGTATGTGTTTGTGTATTTATGAATGTGTGTGTGAGCATGGATGTGTACTTTGTGAGCATGGATGTGTAAATTGGGTGAGATGGAGTGTGTTTACATATGTTAGAAGGGGGCAAGGGGCAAAGAAGGCACAGGGAAGTTGTTTGGTGACAATGATAGCAGAGCTGTTGAAGTTGGGGGGCCTCGCAACAGGACCCATGGTTTCTAGTTATGCCCAGTTTAAGTAAACAGGAGGTCCCACATAATTGCTATAAAATGTAAGTGGGGAAAAAGAAATAACTATGGAAGTATATTAATGACCACACATACAAATGAAATGAAAATGGGCAAAACCTATCTGAGACCTGTTCCTTTTTCTCTCAAGGTAGAAGCGTGTCTCTAGTACACTATAAACAATGTTTAGGTGACAAATGAGGCAGAGAAACATAGCAGTAGCCCTACATCTAAATAATTCATTTCAATCTTTCTGGCAACTAATATTTTGAAGTAGAATATGTGTATTGTTATATAATATAACTCCTGTATGAGCAGTATTAGAGGATAAAAGTAGAGGGTTTAGATGCTTTATAGTATTTCCATCCACAGGTAGCTCGACTCAAATTCATTCGTTTTGTTTTTTGAGGGAAAACCAGTTGTGAAGGTGTTAGAAAATTGTAGTCCCTTCACAGTGTTTTGGGACTTCTTCTGGATCCTGTATCCCTTAAGGATGAAGAAAATCCTATCAAGTATATCAATCGTAACAAGATCATATGAAGCCATTTATTATACCATAGTTGTTTGGCTCCTTTTTACATCATAATATAACAGATATGACATAAATGGTCCTGTTCAAAAGTGTACATACCCTTGAATGTTTGGCCTTGTTACAGATACACAAGGTGACACACACACGGGTTAAAATGGCAATTAAAGGTTAATTTCCCACATATGTGGCTTTTTAAATTGCAATTAGTGTCTGTGTATAAATAGCCAATGAGTTTGTTTCAAGGAGCACAATACAACACTACTCGAACAAAAATGAGCTGCATGGCCAAGTTGCCAGAAAGAAGCCTCAACAAATTCCCCAAAAAAGCCTGGTTACAATATGCCCAATAACACCCTGACACGCCTCACAGCTACTGTCACACAGTACTTTGGAGTGACGAGACCAAAATAGAGCTTTATGGTGACAACCATAAGCGCTATGTTTGGAGAGGGGTCAACAAGGCCTACAACAAAAAGAATACTATTCCGATTGTGAATCATGGTGGTGGCTCACTGATATTTTGGGGGTGTTAGCTCTAAAGGCACAGGGAATCTTGTGAAAATTGCTGGCAAGATGAATGCAGCATGTTATCAGAAAATACTAGCAGACAATTTGCATTCTTCCGCACAAAAGCTGTGTCTGCGGCACTCTTGGACTTTCCAGCACAACAATGACCCTAAGCACAAGGCCAGTGGTTACAGCAGAAAAGGCTGAATGTTCTGGAGTGGCCATTACAGTCTCCTGACTTAATATCATCGAGACGCTCTGGGGAGATCTGAAACATGCGGTTCATGCTTGACGACCAAATACTTAGCATGACCTGGAGGCAATTTGCCATGATGAATGGGCAGCTATACCACCTGCAAGAATGTGTGGCCTCATAGACAACTATTTCAAAAGACTGCACGCTGTCATTGATGCTATAGGGGGCAATACACAGTATTAAGAACTAAGGGTATGCAGACTTTTGAACAGGGGTCTTTTTTTTCCATGTCGCCATGTTTTATGATTGTGCCATATTGTTATAACCTACAGTTGAATATGAATCACATAAGAAAAAAAAAGTGTTTTGCCTGCTTACTCTTTTTCTTAAAAAATGGTACATATGTTAATTTTCTGACTAGAAATTGGAAATCTTTTTAAATGTTTGCTTTATCCTTATTCCTAATGACAAAATTATAAGAAATGATACACAGGCTGTGGTCTATTTATCACTTGTGATTCTTGGGCAAATTCAATCAAACACTGGACTCTTGGGTGCTTTCAAGGGGAGGAAATGTTCATTCATGAATGCATAAAGACAATTTATGTGACAATACTGGTATATGTTAAAGAAAATATATTATCCTTAATATATTAAAGTGTACCATTGTTTTCATTACGTTTGTACACTGATTATATATTTATATTTTTTTTTTTTTGCAGGCTCAGTGTTAATCAGATCACAGATGAGGGAGCCAGGGTTTTGTCGGTGGAATTGACAAAATATAAGATCATAACCTTTCTTGGGTATGCTTCAGTTAAGATTAGATCTTTGGTGAGGTACACAGGGTCAAAATGTCTCTTCTTTTTTGTTTTTGTTTTTTGGAGGTTGCACATATTTGAGAAATGCGGTCACCCATTAGGTAACAACTATGTTTTGTAGATGACTTGTACCATAGTAGAATCATTAGAGTAGTTAATTGCTGCAACCATGTCAGAAGTAAGGGTCAATGGCAGACTTTAGCTTTGATAGATTTTTTTAAAATTATGTTTATTTTAATTTTGGAAAACATTTTGCGCACACTTAAAGGTGGCATCACACAAGATAAGGCCTTCTTGTTTAAAGGGGGCCTCACTCCCATCATACCTATCACACCTCTCACACATTACTCTGTACCACAAAATACCTTACTCAATAACACTTAATAACCATCACTGGCCAACACTGTTGGTGAACACTGGTGAGCATGGCTGTAGTTGGCCAGACTGCTGTGATGTAATGCAAACGGCAGGGCTTTTGGGGAATGACATGACTGTGTTTCTAGGTAACTATAGTATTTCAATACGTTTTAAACACTATGTTTAAGAGACATGGAACATTAACGAGAAAAGCGAAACGACAGATTTCTTTTACATCTCCCTCTCTACATGATGCAGATCTTATTAGTGGAAATTTTAAAGAGTCCCCTCTATGGGACAGCAACTTTAATCCCTTTGTTAATATGCTGATGCAACAGTGCAAAATTTAGACCCTTCATTGTTGTTACATAATTTTAGGGATGTAAAAAGCAGTTTCTTTGGAATGAGATACAATTTTATATATTCTACAGATTGTACAAGAATCTCATAACAGATTTTGGCGCTAAATATGTGGCAAGAATCATAAGGGAATGTCCAAATCTCAAGCACCTCAAGTAAGTATTATGTATTTCATATTTCCTAAAGAAAGAGAGAGATGTATTTAAAATGTGGATGTATTACCGTATTTCCTCATGTATAAGACACACCTTTTTTCGAAAAATTTTGGGTGTAAAAACAGGGTGCGTCTTATACAGTGGTTGCAGATTCCCCCCCCCCCCGCTTACCTCTGTGTTGCTCAGCAGCGTCTCTTGTTCCGTCGAGGAGACACAGGAATCCAGTGGAGTCACATGAATGTACATCACATCACATGACTCCGCTCAGTTCCTGCTCCCCTGGGCAGGACCGGAGAAGTTCACTCAGAGTTCGAGCAATGCAGAGGGAAACAAAGTCTGCGAGCGGCACCGGAAGATCCGCAGTTCAGGTAAGGGTGGGGGAGGGTGTATGAGTCTGCGTGAATGAGGGACTTAATGAATATGTATGTGTGATAGCATGGATGTGTAAGTAGTGGTGGCAGGGCACAGGGAGGCTGAAAGTGATGTGCATGTGTTGGCTGCTTGTGCATGATAGGAGTGTGATTGCTATACATGATTGCTAACAGCAATAACACTTCTATCATGCCCAGGCATACCCAGATTCCAGCACAGCTAACATCACTCTCATCCTGGAACCTCGGCATGATAGAAGTGTAATATTTGGGCCCCAAAATTAAGGTGTGTCTTATACATGGGGAAATACGGGTAATTTAAATGCCAACCTGCTTACTCTGTCCCCTAGATATCTTCTCAGCTTCACGAACAGCGTTTTTGAATGACACACATTTGCCTTAACGTTTTACAGATTTTTTTCATGCAGACATTTCACTATTAGAATTTATCAGGTTGTCGTATCCTAACACTGACAAAAGAGCTGATAATGTTTGTTCTTGTAGACAAGTATATTACACCAACATGTTGACTAACCTGAAATATGATCATGGCACACAATCATAAAAAAGCAACAAAGGCAGAAACCATTTTAAAACTCAAGACAAGAACTGAGACCAGTCTTGTGGTACCTAACAATAATTTCCTCTTTATTCAGATTAGGGTTGAACAAGTTAACAGCTGTGGGAGGAACCTGCATTGCACAAGCTGTTCAGGAAAACAGCAATATTTTTGATATTGGGTAGGTTCTTGTTTTCTTTTTATCCTTAAGTTGCTTGACCTCGTGCACTTTTAAATGGTTATCTAAAGGGTTTCGGAACAATATGTTGCTATAGGAATGATGATGGTTATAGCAATGACATTGGATTGTGTCTGATAAAGAAAAAACATACACTTTAAAGTCTACAGCTTTTTACCCAGCTGTCTGGTATCTTAGTTGCTCGTAAAACGTTAGACATCACTGTTTAGTATATACGGATGTGTTTGGATTGTCTAACCAGCCTCCTCACGGGTTGTGTATTCTTTGCAGGATGTGGGGTAATCAGATTGGAGATGAAGGAGCCCAGGCATTTGCTGTGGCCATAAAAAATCACCCCAGTCTCACTGAATTAAGGTAGTTTTTCCTTTAAAATGTATAGGTATATGTTAATATTTTGATACAGTAATACAAGTTTGGAGTGTTTGGGGCTATGTATACAAAAACAAATACAAAGTATAAATCTTAGTATGTTACTGTGTATGTGAGTGCATACATTAGTGTGTGTGTAAGGATGCTAATGTGTGTGTCTGTATGTGAAGGAGGAGCTTGGGGTCCCAGCCATATATCTGGTAAGGTGACCCTGGAATTTTTTGTTAAGCCGCTGAGTAGAGAGGCAGCCACAGCTTGCGTGGAGAGAGTACAAGCTGCATGGGAGACAGGACTCAGCAAGGTTGACGTTGCCAGTGACATTTATAAAATGATGGATGAAAAGATGTTGAGTGAGGTCTTACTGTATATTAGAGTTTGTGTGTGTGTGTGTGTGAGTTAGTGTATGTTGTTGGATAGTGTGTGTATATAAAAGAGTGTGACCGAATGTTGTATGTGTTACTGTATGGCATTAGTATGAGTGTATAGGTTTAGTGTGTGTGTGTGTGTATTGGTGTATGGTGTTAGCATAATGGACCCAAACACTTCAATAATTTCCCAGAAGGAAATAAAAAGAAAAAATACACATACAATAGTGCGCTCTGTGCATTCAAAATGTAGAATCCAGAATGAAAAAGCCAAATGCTCACTTGCATAATAGAGAGCAACTCAAGGTTATTTGGTTCTACTATCTTTTATTTTGAAGCGTAGTAAAAGAGTTGCTACATTCACTTGTTGCGCACCCTTATTTATATATTTTGAGATATAGGCTGTTGTATTTATGTAAAGTAAGACCGTCATATTTTATTATGTGTCTGTTACTGTAAGGTGTTTGTGAACATATTATATTAGTATGTTTGTAAAGTGTGAGCATATATTAGCATGTATGTGACTGTTACTGTTAGAGTATGTTAGTGCATGGTGTTAGCGTGTGTGGGTGTGTGTGTATTGGAGTGTCAGTGGTGAACTTAAGCTATCGCCTCTAGAATTGTGCTTATTTGAGGATCACAAGGCAAAGTGATGAGTGGGACAATGGGATGGACATGAGGTGGGGTGATGAAAGGGAGATGAGGGCCAGGGCACTAGGCCAATACTGGGCCCCAAGATTTCTAACAGCTACGCCGAACTCAATATATAATTTATATTCATTGTTATAATCGTTGTTTTTTTCTCCAGTCTTGCATGCAATCAAATTTCCAGTAAAGGTGGCAAGTATATTGCAAAGGCTTTACAACAAAACACAGCTTTGCAAACATTGTGGTAAGTATGTTATACTAGTGTCTGTGTATCTTATGTATTTATATACTTAAAGATGTATATAAAAAAATTTCAGTTACCATTTTTGTATATGTTTTTGGAGCACTGTAGGTCCTGAACTAGTGATTGTACATTTAGCTTCCTGTAGGGCTCCTCTCTGTTACTATCACACTTTGTAAGCACTTAATGTAGCTTCATGAAACCTACAAGAAAAAAATATTACAAATATCCCCTCTGTGTCCCACTGCTTAAAGCAGCCAGTTTGCGCCTGGAATGTGCTCCAGTTGAAATCAGTGAGAGCGTTTTGCTTGCACGTGGATGGGGTCTCATTAGACCCACACCCGCAGACTTTGCTGAGCCATCTCTGTAGCTTACTGGTGATAAGTATATCATGTCCCAGGAGATGTGTTATGGCACGGATAATATCACCTCATGCTTACTAAATAACTAGTGAATGAGATAAGGTACACATTCATATAGGGGGATTTAAAAGAATTCCTCCCAAGTTCATGCAAGGGGGCACCATGAAAATGTAAAGTAACCTCTTAGCATTAAAGTGTATATGATGGCTAGAGTGGATCCTTAACATTAACTCAAATGAGCCTAGCTTCTGTGGTATTTAATTATTGGTGGGGTAGGTAAGCAACAAAATCCTATAGGGGGGGTGCAGACAGGCAGGCTGCCCGGGGTTTGGGGGTAATTGCTCTGGGCTGTTCCAAAATTATTCAAATAGAGCAGTGTGTGCAAGCAGCTAGGAAGAAGAAACTGTGGTATGATGAGCTGGAGCAGTTTTGCCTTCAAGAATGGGCAAAAATCCCAGTGGCTAGATGTGCCGAGCTTATAGAGATGTGCACCAAAAGACTTGCAGCTGTAGTTATGAAATATTGATTTGGGGGGTGGGGGGGGTGAATAGTTATGCACTCTCAAGTTTTCTGTTTTGTTTTCTTATATCTTGTTTGTGTCAGAATAAAAAATATTTTGTGTTTTCAAAGTGGTAGGCATGTTGTGTAACTCAAATAAAACAAACCCCCCAAAAATCCATTTTTATTCCAGGTTATAATGCAACAAAATAGAAAAAATGCCAAGGAGGGTGAATACGTTTGCAAGGCACTGTACATGATGTACAGCTAGACACTCCTTCGGCTGTATTATTGACATTAAAAGTGAAACAGCAGTATAATTTTGCCTCTGAAACTGTATCTGCCTTCTCACATAGGCAACAGACACAAATCTGTTCCAACCCGAAACCTGATCAATTATTTACATACAGTTACTGGATTTAACTGGTTCTAATTCAATGATCTCTTAACAGAAACCAATCTTTCACGTATTCATGTATTTCACAAATGCAGGATGACCGAAAACAAGCTCACAGATGAAGCAGCAGAAAGTTTTGCAGAAATGCTAATGGTGAACCAGACTCTTCGACACCTTTGGTGAGGAGATGTTCTACATGCCTGTATTTCGTAGCACCTGCATTTTTAATGTTCACTCCTGAAATGTTCTGATATACTTGTGTTGGAATCTGTGACTTATAGTAAAACAAAAGCATTTTCTTTTGTCAGGCCCAACTGGCCCTTACCTGGCATTATCTGGAGTCCCCTTCTCCTGTTCCCCGCTTCAAAGCTCCATGGTTGCAGTGTAGGCCGATGCTGCAGCCTAAAGTCTCAGTGTGTAGGAACAGGCCGAAGCCGTGGATTACATTTGTGACTCCTCCGCCCTGCGGGTTGCACCTGTGGAGGAGGACAGCCTAGTCCCATAACCGCCAGGGCTCTGATTACCTGTAGTCAAAAGGGCAGAGGGATATGTGTTATGGAAAAACATTCAATCTAATAGGGGCCTTAAACAATATGGGGAATAGTGGATACCTGTAGCGCTATAAAAAAACCCACAGACTTCTTCCACATTGCTCCAGTTTTCCAGAGCTTTGCTTCCTGGGATTACCCAGTGTTGGACCACTTGCTTGCCTCTTGATTTACCCTGTTTGCCTTTGCCCTTGACCTCTGATTAATATACTCTCTTTTCATTGATTGCTGCCTGTCTCAACCATTTGGACTGTTCCTGTTTTATATATATATTATATATATATAAAAGGATACATTATTGATAACAATTGCATACTATAAACTTCATATGGATAACAAAATGATCTTCAATAGTTAAAGTAAGATCTCCTGATAATAAAAAGTTAAAAATTGAAACTTAAGAACCCATATAAAATCAATAATTGCACAACTAATTCATCAAGATCAAGTAGGTTTCGTACAGGGACGTTATGCCAGCAATAACACCCTTAGACTTAACATTTTTAGGTTTGTAGGATGAAATGAAACTCCCCTTTTGGCTCTGTCCCTTGATGCTGAAAAAGCTTTTCACATAATCATTTGGTGGATTTCAGAATCAAACTCCTTATAAACTTGGATTCCACAGTAACATCAAACAGCAATAATGACTTTATCCAGTGGCAAGAACCATGGGAACCGGGATTTTATCAAATTGGTTCCAAGTTGGCAATGGCACCAGACAAGCGCCAAATCTTTTTGCAGATTACATAATATTGACCCCGACAGACTCAACTAACTTGATAAAGAGTCTGATGCAAGAAATTAAAAGTTGAAATTAAATTGAATGTGGAAAAATCACAAACTATGACAATAAACCTAAGTTATAAAATAAAGAACAAACAAAGCTCAAGAATATACTTTTGATTGGGTTTCTGAAGGTTTATGTATCTCGGTCTAAAATTAACCCCACAAACGCAATCCTTATTAAATGAAACAAAAACACTTAGATGAATCATATATTCTACCAAAATGGTCATATTTTTGGAATGCCCCCCCTTGCTTACATGCTGGTTAAGTTAAATGGATTAACCAAAAAACTTAGGAGGAAATAAAACCGATATAGATCTGGGTTTTCCAAGAAATATCAACTTTATTTGAAGGCAACATTGAACAATGTCCTGAACCTGTTTCATTTTCTAAGAAATATCTTATAATATATACATTATATGTACAAAAGTATTGACCATTACTCCAATTGGGGCTTTGATGATGTTGCATTCTAAAGACAGACATTAAAATGCAGGTGGTTCCCCATTTGCACCTATAACAGCTTCCACTCTTCTGGGAAGACTTTCCACAAAATTTTGGAGTGATTCTGTGAGAAATTTTGCGCATTCATCCAGTTTATTTTATAGTAGGGCGGTTTTACAATCTCGATCTTAAAGGTGTTTGACGGGGTTGAGATCAGGGCTCTGTGCGGGCCAGTCAAGGTCTTCCACACCAAACTCATCCAACCATGCCTTTATGGACCTTGCTTTGTGTACTGGGGCACAGTGATGCTGGAATAGAAAAAGGCCTTCCCCAAACTGTTTCCGCAAAGTTGGAAGCATAGCATTGTCCAAAATGTCTTGGTATGCCGAAGCATTGAGATTTTCCTTCACTGGAAGTAATGGACCCAATCCCTAAATATCAGCCCCATACCACTATTCCTCCTCCACCAAACTTTACATTTTGCACAATGCAGTTAGGGAGGTAAAGTTCTCCTGGAATCAGAGAAACGGAGAATCATGATTCATCACAGATGTTTCCACTGCTCCAGTCCAGTGACGGCGCTTGGTGATGTGAGGCTTGCATGCAGCTGCTCGGCCATGGAAACCCATTCCACGAAGCTCCCGCTGCGCAGTTTTTGTGCTGATATTAATGCCAGTGGAAGTTTGTGTCTGCTTTGTGGCAGAGTGGTTGCTCTTCCTAAACACTTCTACTTTCCAATAAAACCACTTTACAGTTGTTGGTGCGATATCTAGCAGGGATGATATTTCACATACTGACTTATTGGGTGGCATTCCATCACAGTATCACGTGGGTATTCACTAAGCTCTTCAGAATGACCCATTTTTTTCACAAATGTTTGTAAATGTAGACTGCATGGCCAGGTGCTTGATACTTATGTCCAAATAGTGAATTATGCTAACTACAAAAAATAGTGATTTCTAGAATTTGGCATCAACAAGACACTCCCACTTAGGTTCAAATCAATAATCAAATCCAATATCAAAAGGAGAAAGGAACATAATTCCTTTTGGGTAACACATTATTTGAGAAAAAAAAGATGCTTACCCTGGTTAAATACCAATTCAACACATTCAATTGGGTGATATTTCATACTTTTACATAACCTTTCCTCCAGGTTCTAATCACAAGATTATAACTACAAATAATCTGTTAAAATGAAATATCTATCTCTTTTTTGTTTCTCTTTTGTAAGTTACGTCAGATGATATTGTACAATGCATTTTTTAGATTTCTTGCGTCATGCTTTGAATGAAAAATAGAAACAATGAAACAGATTAGATAGATAGAGAGAAAACAGAAAAAAATACTATTTGTCATATGTTGACCTACAAACCTTTTGTTCCCTTTAGGCTGGTGAATAATTGCCTAACAAATAATGGTGCCAATTGTTTGGCAAAGGCTATTGAAAATAACACCACTTTGGAGGAAATTTGGTAAGAATTGTACCATTTGGGCTTATATAAATTCTTTGCATCAATACTATTATGATGATATTGTGATTTTATTCAGAATTTCAGTAATATCATGAATTGTAGCTTACTTCACTTATTTCAGTCTTGTTTGGTTAAAATAATGGAACAACAGAACTATTTTTTCCATGTATCAGTGATTTGTGTCTGATGTAAAGCTCTTTTTACTTTTCAGTATTACTATAAAAAATCTCTGTTAAGTTACCATCTTGCTGTTTTACACAGTGTTAACACGCATGTATGCTTCGGTGTATGGTGTAAGAATGTCAGTAGAGAGCCCATAATTAGCGGCCCTGGGAGAAGGAGACACAGAGTAGGAGAGATAGATAGTGTATGTATTTATTTACGTATAAGTATATGGTTTTAGTATTCGTGTTAGTAATGAAGGGGGCACAGAAGGAGCGACAAATACCAGGCTCACCCCTTGCCGGCAGGCAGCCATTTTCTGCCTCCCCAAGTAGAAGCCTTGAGTGCAAGACTTCTGTTAAAGACAGATGCTTTACATTTACTATTAATTGCGAGGGAAGAATAGAAGAGACACCACAGGTTTTCCCCCTCCACGTACCCTCATCCACAATGAAAGTATTTAAAAGACAAAAGGAGATTTATATTAAAAAAAAATGTAATACTTTTTTTTATCTGAGGCACTTTTTTTAAACCACAATTCCCATAACATGCCAGATATATCCCACAATAGCAGGTGAACATTGAGTACAAAAAGGGTTCCTGGATGTTTTCTAGCAAAAATATCAAATGTATCCCCTTTGTTTGTGTGCCTAAACTCTAGAGGGAAATGTGTTTAGGTCTATTTTTCCTGAGAGTATGTTTTTACCGCTATATTTTTATGTGATGCAAGTATTATCCTAAACTAGGTTTCTATGAATAGCTTAGCTTGTCTTGGAAAAAAAAAAAAGGGGTTCCCTAGGTAAAGTGTAAGCCGTTTCTAAGGTTGTCACCTAAACTTGGCTTGGACTCCCATGAGGGGACACTCAAAGGGTTAATCTCTGATGCGACAATTTACTTCAACTGAAATTCAGTCTGAAAGTACGCTCATGTATGGGAAAACATACCAAAAGAGGAACTGTCATTTTTGAGAACATTTTGCAAATTTATTGTAATTAGAGGTGTTCTGCGATTTTAATAAAATACTTAAAGATAACTGCATCAGAGCCCATAATAAAAAGAAAATGCTATCCCTATCCCCAATTTCCCCATCAGTTAGAAATGTATAAAGAGGTAGAATAGATAGGCCGGTAGTTCATGTTGCCAAAGCGGATAATGTGAGTGTTAACAATATCTTGAAAACTTTGAAACTATTAAAAAGACACATAAATACAATATGAGTTGCATACAATAACTCCTACAGTTAATTTAGCCAACAATAATTATCAGTCAACTCTGTTTTTACCTCTAAACCAGTAAAATAAATAAAACAGAGTAACATATGTGGACAAATAAGTTCTAATATAAAATAATATTAACCTAATTCTGTTTTCTTCACATTTAGCTTACATGGCAACCCCCTTACCCTAGGGGAAAATAATTATTTTGAAGAAAATAAAAGAATATTTCATTCCTTATCCTGTGTTTGACAATATCTGGATTCCGGAAATTTGAAGAATGAAGTACTTCTGTGAAGCAATGGCTCAAACCTCCTGCTTTGTATTTGTTCTGTACAGTGAAGGATAAACAGAATGAATGCTTCAGATAAAGGGACTGGTCCCACATGGCTACTTGCTGTGGATGCAAAACAATGTACAGCGGGAGGAAATTAGGGGGAGGAAACCTGCGCGAACCATCAGTGGGCATCAACATCTGTGGATCTGCATCAGCTTACCATGCTGTGCAAAGAAAAATTTATTTATTTTGGGAACTATTTTTGACTGTTGCCTAGATTGGCTTGGAATCTACCAGTGAAAATAACATCACGCACTTGAGAACACTGGATTTATTGAGAATCGGCTTCTGTGATCGCATTAGAAACAAGCATTATTATGTTGAGCTGTGAGAACCTTTTATGGTCAGAAAGGCTACTTTTATGGCTACTATTTTTTATCCTTTGCACAAGTTTGCACTTGTCAATACAGACTAGTCAACCCAATAACGCTAGCTGAAGTCCAAGTGGAAAGGACAGGGGCAATGTTATGGAAATGATTCATAATAATACACAGTGGCAGTAAAATAAAGTGGTGTTAGAGAGGTAATGTAGTAGGAAAAAACATGGACACTGGCTGTGAAATGTAGAGGGCACATGGTAATGGATGAAAGAAAAGGACAGGGTATTTGTGGTCAATTAAGTGGACAAAGGGGGCGAGTAGGACAATAGTTATGGAGAAAGAGACATCAAGAACATAGAGGATAGGTGGAACAGGAGAAGACAGATAATAGGGCTGAACATGGACCAGAGTGGTTGTAGAAACTGATGAGATGTAAGAGTAGTAAAAATGCAAGAGGGTAATAAAAATACTTGTACTTGGTGGAGCCTGCCAATGGTTGACTACTCTCTGAGCTACTGGCAAGACTAGCTGAACTAATTGACATTAACAGAGATCGAAAATGCATGGGTGGGATTCAACTCTGACTAATCCCCAGATACCTGAGATAGATTCTAGATCATGGCTGCTAAAAAAAATCCAAAAGGGATGAAGAAAGTATTTGTGCGGCCTAAATAGATACATTCCAGATCATAAAAACCTTTGTCTATAATCCACAAGACCATTTCAATGCCAACATATGGATGGCAGCACATAAAGAAGACACTGCACTACTCCTATGATACATTATAGGCCAGTGAATCATGAGTTGCATAGACATATTTCCTAAGGGTTCTATCAATATGCTTCTTAACCAAACATTTTTATTGTAAAAAAACTTTAGTAAAAACAAAGAATAGAGACGTATGAACCAAAAGAGAATGTTCTTCAACAATGAGTTTACAATCCTAATACATTTGTACATGTAAGTACTAAACAAAAATCAAATTAGGTCATCTTCAGGTCCACTTTTCAGAGCTTGTATATTATAAAACAGAAAACAAAATGAAAAGCTACATGGTAAAAAAAAACATAATATATCTATTACTAAGTAGTACAATATGTTTTCAGGCACTATATACAAAGTTAAATACATTAACAGCTCAACAATAGATGTCAGTCCTACCACCTCAAGAAGTTAGAAAAACATATTGAAGTGCTTTACAAATAAAGTGAGGAACTCCCGTGTCCCAAAGACTATATATATAACAAAATACTTACACAGGGCTTTTGTTTTTCAAAACCCTTCTATGAGTATTTTCTATATATTCTTCGGCAGATGGGTGTTTCTCATTATATTTATAAATTCTCCAAGTTATGTTTTTTTTTTAGATCTGTTACCACGAGCAATAGTACCCACATTAACCCCCTACTCAGTGGGATAAGAACACATATAATTGTCATCTGTCCGCTGGACATTTGTATTCTGTGCCTAGAAAGTCAAAATTGCTTATTTGGGAGCATGATTTCAGCATGCAGTCTGGATTTTAGACAGACCCTTGAACAAACTAATATCTAATTATATACATATTTGAAGTAATTAAAGTATTTAAGTACATATGAAAAGCCTCTGGTATATACAGTTATTTTTCTGCAGAGTTTCTCAATTAATGAAATATTTTAAGAGCTGCTGTGAAAATAGCAATATATTTTGATATAGTTTAAACATTTTATTTGTGTTGTGTTCTGAGGTTTTTTCTAAATCGTATTCCTTTCTATAGGTTAGGACTGCAAGCATTACTTCTAAGATCGTGCTGCCTGGTTTGGACTTGGCATTTGTACTTTTGTTGTGTAAGGTGATTTTGTGAAAGTCTGACGAACAGTATTGACATTTTACTTTGTATTCATTTGAATATAAGATGTATTTTATTTATTCAAATGCTCGTTTTCACTACTCATGTATAAGAATTTTGGAAACGTATTTTTTGTACGGAAAAACAAAACGGGTAATATAAATGTGGAATTTTATTTGATTGAGCTCTGCAACTTTCGTTGTATGCAAAAGTTCGTGAGAGGCTGCACGCCTCCAACAGGATGAACATTTATTTGGTCAGCAGCTGACATAATGTTGAGGTCAACAGTTCTGGTAAGACACAAAACTTTAACACGAGTCTGACAGTGTGAACCTCTGCCGTTTAATGTTAATGTTAAAAAAATTCCAAGAATGTTGCATCAAATCTAAAATTCTTCGAACTGGCAGCTCAGAAAGCAGAAGTATGCTGCTGTGAAAATTATTTATTTCTGCAGATGTGTTCCATTGTTAAATCATCTAAGGGATATAATATTTTGGGAAGAAACAGAAGAGGAACTGTTTCATGTGCTTCTGGAAAATCAGCCAACCATTACTACTTATAAACAAGGTAATTTTACCTGGAAGATTACGTTCATGATTTTATGTCCTGGGGAACCAAGTTCAGCGATGTTATTATTACCCAATAAATGGTACTCGGAAGGATGACCCTAAGATGACCCTCTCGGTATTTGAACCTGCAACCCTGAGGTTTGAACAAAAAAAGAAAAAACAATTGACCTCACATATTACTATTTTATACAGAAATTGAGGAAGCGGTATAATTGTTCGCCTTGTTTTTCCAATGGGTGTAATCCAGATATTTATTGATGAGGTCGTTTCTTTTTAGATAGAGAGGAAGACACCTTTCATTGCTTTAAAAATCTGATAATTTACATTTCAAGGTGTATTTTAGATAGCTTAAATTTTTGATGTGGTTAAGGTGAACAGAAAAAAACTTTGTGGCTTAGGGGTCCTTTGCTGCAACAGGTTTGGAACAGTGGTCTCATGTTTGTTCAGAGGGTGATGGTACCCAGGATCTGTCATTCCTGATAGACTGATCAGCATGACTCAAAAGTTCTGAATGCAAAGAAGAAAAGCAAGCTGTTTCAAAGCTGATCAAGAAACCGGCCTGGTTTGTGGACTGGCATGTAAACCGAGATATGGTGCTCTAACACAATAGTCCCTAAGCTCTTGTGGCAGCCCTATGTTATTTGCAAATTAGACTCTTGCCTTGTGCACTGAGCTGCAGGGCAGCCATGTTCTCCCCTAGGTTTACAGGCCCTGGCATGAAATGGGAGCAAAAATTATATTGTTAACAATTAGGCAATGAAGGGACTTGTAACCGAAGTTCAAGATGCCATATCTTAATTCTCTCAGTCCCTACACTGTCTGATTAAAAATCGATAGTGATCTTCATGATAGTTAGATAGATTATGCAATATCTCACCGAGCTAGAAAGTATCGTTCCTAAACAGTAGCCATTAGTAGACTTGTCCATTTGGATTTGAATTTGATTTGCAAATGTACTGAATTTTGGTAAACATAGCGATTCATACAAAGCCACGAAATTAAGCCAGACCACTCCAACGAATCGGATGAAAACAAAGCCAAAATACGCAGAACTTTAAGCCAAAATACGTGGGACCACATCCACCCACACGCTCATCCTCGTTTACCCTCTCTCTCTCACGCTCTCTAAATGTTTCCCTACCTTCTCCGCCGACCACTTCGGCATCTTCTCTGTTCTCTGCTATGTTAATCCACATCTCCGCGGACATAACCTGGTGGGAACTTCGCAAAAGTGGTGGCTCTTGCGATGACAAACAATCGGATTGGAGGATCAGGGAGATTACGTCACCAGAAGAGCCGCCATATTGCTCTAAATTCACCTTGACAGCTGTTTCTGTGATGTCCTCTACCTGAATTGTAGGATCAAATGGGCAGGGAATGTAATTCATTGCGGAAAAAAAACGGCCCAAAATGAACCTAAAAATTATTTTTGGCCCATTTGCACGTCTAGCAATTATCCTAACTACCTGACCTGGCATTTCACCTGTTCCATTCCGGCTTCCTTTCACCTGTAGCCTGTGAAACGCATCGTAGTCAGGCTAATTGCTATTTTTTTTATTTATTTTAGGAAAAGAGAAGACAAGTCCCACCATTGCCAAATTTTTAACAATATAATTATTGCTCCCATTTCAATTACCCACCTTGACTGTTAGGCAAGTAACAGTTACAGTATTTCTTTTTATTTCCTCTTAATATACTAAAAGTTAAGTTTTATGTATTTTCTTTTACCCTTTCTGCATGTATCAGTGGATTTAATTCCAACACTCCACCAAACAGAGTAGGTTTTTTTTGTTTCTTAGTAAAGCCACAGTTTGTACACTCTTTGAACAAAGCTAAAGGCATGTCTCACTCGGTAATGTATCTGCTGCACTTTCACTTCCTTTTTATACAAGCTGACTACTTTCAACATCTAAAACGGAGTTATGAGTAATGGAGTTTTTGAGTTGAGTGACCGAGCCATTTAAAAAAAAACTTTTTTTTTTTTGAACTTTTCAACTGAAGTTAGTAGCTAATGAAAAATGAAAGAGTTGACTGAAGAGTTTGCAAGAGTTGTGGTTTCAACAGTAAGGTTAAATCGGTTAAAAGTGGACTTGTGCATTCGTTAACGGGCGAACATGAAAACGAACACGAAGAGTGCGTTTTTGTGTTCGTTCCGAAGACACGCCGAAGAGAACAGGGAGACCAATGGCATCTGCCGGACAAGTTACGGCACCAGGAGTTTAAATGTCTGTACGAGCGACCCTATTGGTCGCCAGCAGGGGGCTCGTCTGCCATCAACCATTGGCAGACGAGCCCCCTGCTGACGACCAATAGAGTTGCTCATACGGACATTTAAACTCCTGGCGCCAGAGCTGCTGCGGTACGCGTTAACCCCGTATTAACCCCTTAACCGGAAAAAAACGAAGAAAAACTGAACACGAAGAACTTCCACGAATATTCGCCCGAAGAGAAGACAGGAACAGGCGAAGACGAGCCCGAAGACGAACATGAAGAGCCCCCTGGTGCCCAAGACTAGTTAAAAGTGAGATTTCTTCAGTTTACTCACCTGTCAAATTATACATCATGCAGGGCCAGCTCAGCCTTTCTTGCTAGAGATAGTTGACAATGTTGGCTCTTCATAGTAAATGATGTAAGGAGCTAAAGCCATTACTCTCCTGCAAACTTTCCTTCCAACTCTTCCTTTAGTGAATAGTCCCCAATGACTCTGGAGCATGCCAAGTTTGAATGTAGCCAGAGTCAATGACACTGACTTTTGCACTTCACTTATGAAGAATACTTAATATTGAGAAAATAATATATTTGAGAATAATATGTGGGAATTAAGTAATAAATAGGCATTTGCCATAACTTCTAAAGTAATAAAACCCAAGTAATATTTTTTTAGTGAAAAGCCTGAAAATAAGACTACCCTATAGGGAAAAAAAAAGTTTTACTAGTAAATATTAATTCACATGTAACCTTTTTTTTCATATTTATTAAAAGCTATGATTTAGAAAAATGCATTTCTTGTTTTTATTTCCTTTTATTTGTCAACCTGCCCCCCCCAGTTATTCACATCTGGCCCCCGGCTTGCCACTCTGCCCCCCCCCCTCAGACCAATGCATTCCCAGACTTGTCCTCCATGCTTCAGACTCCTTGGTTTCTTGGTGCGTGGACAACCTCCATTTCTGCACGGCACTCGCGGGGGCTTCTATGACTGAGCGCTAGAATGTCACGTCACTCAGGTGCTCAGTCACCGGCTGCCAGAAAGGAGGATCCAGGTCCCCTGTAGCGCTGCAGGGGATCTGGATCTTAGTTTTATAGTCATACCTCCTATACGTGGTCCGATTATAAGACGACCTTGCATACAAGACCAGCATTTTCTCTGAAAAAACCTTGTCTTATATTCAAGCAAATACGGTCATAAAATATTATATTTATATATACCGTATTTGCTCGATTATAAGACGAGGTTTTTTCCAGAGCAAATGCTCTGGAAAATACCCCTCGTCTTATAATCGAGGTCGTCTTCTAATCAGACCTCATTCTGCTGGGGCCGTGCTGCTTACCGGGCTTTGATCGCGAGCAGCGTCTCTGCTATTAGCAGCAGGAGAACAGGAAGGTAGCACAGTCCTCACATAACTCTACCTCCCCCCTCCTTCCTCTGGGGGCGGGGCCAGAGAAGTTGCTCGCACAGCCGGGCCCCTGCAGAAGTTTGCGAGTGGGAGATCTGCAGTTCAGGTAAGGGGGGGGGGTTGAGGAAGTATGTGTGATTAATGGAATGAATGAGTATTTAAATGTTTGTGAATGAGTGTGTGTGTGTGATAGCATGGATGTGTAAGGGGGTGGGGGTGGGGGTGGTAGCATGGCATAGGGAGGCTGTAATCACACTTCTATCATCCCCAGGTTCCAGCATGTACTGGCTGCCTTGGCTTGATAGCAGTGTGATTGCTTTTATTAAATATGAAAATTAGTTTACATGAATTATTATTTACTAGTAAAACTTTTTTCTTATAGGGTAGTCTTATATTCAGGCTTTTTGTTTTTTTCCTAAATTAATATTTTGATTTTGGGGGGTCGTCTTATAATCGAGCAAATACAGTATATTATAAAAATATAAGAATATCATATTATATTAATATTTATGTAATAAATATGTAATTATATATTATATTGAAACACGCACCACAGTGGCAGTTAGTA
The DNA here is from genome assembly GCF_027358695.1 of Spea bombifrons. NCBI lineage: Eukaryota > Metazoa > Chordata > Amphibia > Anura > Pelobatidae > Spea > Spea bombifrons. The sequence goes on from NC_071091.1 coordinate 29,675,299, forward strand.
ATCCTTTGGCTGCTCATTCGATTAACTACATTTCCTTCTTACAGTCACAACAGACTCCAGCTTGGGTTTTGAAAGCCTCAAATCTGTTGCATACCCAGGAATCATATTTAAAGGGACAGGAATAGCACCATAGACAAAACTAGTGGGGCAGTTTTGCTCCTATAAAGCAACATGAAAGCTAACAATGCCCACAGACATAATAAAGTATCCATCATACGTGGCAGCATAAAGAAAAATCTGAACATAGATATACCACTTCTTTTATAACGTTGCTGCACTAATATGAAAAGGTACTTAAAGCCACTTAATGGGAATATGCACAGGCATACAGACCGACTTCCATACACATGGGTCCAAGCTCCTGTATCCATTTGACTGAGGCCACCTTGCAGTGCATTTCAGTACAAGGTGACCGGATGGGAAATATAGGCAAAGTGGTCAAATCCCTGCCCTGCTGCCCACCCCATCTCTAGCCATGCCTTTCCCCGGATTTTTAAAAAATAAAAACACCCCGTCATTGACAATATTGAAGAGAAAAAAAATAGAAAAAGGCTCCAGGCACTCATGGGTTCCATCAGGCAGATTTATTGGAAGAGATGAACAACAACGTTTCGACCTCACGATGAGGTCTTTATCAAGTTTGATAAAGACCTCATCGTGAGGTCGAAACGTTGTTGTTCATCTCTTCCAATAAATCTGCCTGATGGAACCCATGAGTGCCTGGAGCCTTTTTCTATTTTGATTTACTGGGGAGCTGGCCCTTCCTGGCACAGCTAAGCACCTGAGTTCCTGTGGGGAGTGAGTGCAGATTCCTGATTCTGGTGACTTGCTAATATTGAAGAGAAAGACTAATCCCCAAGTCCCCTCTTTCCCGGTTCCCTCATCATTTGCCCATTTTCCTTTGTACAAACACCATCCCAAGGCATCATTCCTACCTTAGTACTACTTATTTGGACCTCTACAAATGTTAACTATTTTTGCTGTTGTTTCTTTGTTTTACACCACTGTATGGGTGATTGTGACACAGTATAGTACTTACAAGTGTATGAGTGTTATAATCTAGGTTGTACTGTTTTTATTATTGTTATACAGGAATAATGTGTATACAGTGAATATTTATGCTTTTTAATACATTTAATCAAACTGCTTTATCCATGGTCCCTTATGTATTTTTTTTTATTAATTATTATTATTATTAATGCTCCTCAGCCCACAACTTAAGACTTTCTACATTAAAAACAATACATCTGTAGTCAAGGTAGGGACATGGAGATGTACGCCAGACTCTCCTGAAGATGGCTCTAAAGTTCAAGGCCACATGTTGCTGCTTTGTGGGGGAAGAGAAAAAACATTGTGATGTCACACTTGCAGGTGCACATTTACAGATTTTGTAGCGATAACGGACAAGACAGGCACAATATTAAAATGTCCAATATTAAAGGTAGTTTAATGAACTGTTTTCTTACGTATAGTGATACAGAAATGATTACTGTTAAGAGGACTGCAGAATGATCTTAACCAGAGGAACATCTCAGGAACGGTGTTTTGTTACATATAACCTGGAAGATGTAATGAAAATTTGGATGCCAACAATAACATAACATATCACTTACATCAGTCCCCCCCCCTTTAAAACCACAGCTATTTAAGAAGGCACATTTACCTCGAAATGGATCACAGTAACGCAATTCGGTACAAAAAGCAACAAATTCAATTCAGTTTTGAGACCTGCAAACAGACCAGGAGTTTTTGGATATGCCAAATTGAGAACAGCCAAAATCCCTATTCTATGGGGTAAAATACTCTATTTCATAGTTAAGATAATGAATCGGGAGTTTTCATTGGAGCGAAATCTGTCTTAATGGTTTATTGTTTAGTTTACATTTCCTGCCTTGGATAACAAAAAAGTATTGCAAATTAATCATAAAATGAATCATAAAAAATGTGTTAAAACTCAAGCAGGAGAAACAGTTATTCAGTTGCCCCAGTAATGTGATCCTTAATAGATGGATCATTTTTTAAACAAAAAAAAACCAGTTCATATTTCATCGATATCATATAACAATGCATTTACACACAGAGAAGACTGGGTCACATGTATGGTCATTTACCAATATGCATGTAATAAAACCAAAAGCACTGCTCTAAGAATTTAAGGGGCATTTACTGAGGTCTCCCAGTGTAGGGGGAAAACAAACATTATAATGCTCAGTAATCAAAGGGGAATCTGTTACCTTTTGGGAATTCTAGTTACATTTAGCCTTAAAAGGTTAAGCGCTCACTTAAATAATGAAGAATGGAGGTCCTATAACTAGTGAACAGGTCAAATGGAACAGATTTGATTGATACACCTTATCTTAAAAAAAAAAAAACTGGGAGATTTTAGGAAATGCCCCTTATGATGCTTGAGAACATTACATTCAGAAATATCCATTGACAACATTCAGGAATACATGCGAACAAATCAGTTTCCTGGTGGAGAATGACGTACCAGATATGAATGTGTGAGTCTGTTTGTCACGGAACTGATGGCAGAGATATAGTTCATAATAGAGAATGATAGTTCTGGCACATTAGTGAGTAACATTTGGCTAATCAAGTATTGCTGATCTCATACATTGATTCCCAACTTTAGTAGTCAAGGTCTTCCAGCATTAGATTTTCATGATACACCACAAATGTCCTACTTGCACTTGAGTGATAAAGTACTTGTGTTGCCACCAGGAGACACTGAAGGATCTTGAGAACCAAAGTTAGAAACCACTGAGAAGAAACTTGAGCCAGAAAGTTCATGGGGCTCTAAAAAGCAATGTATGCTTATTCTCATGCAGATAACCATCCCATAAAAACAAAAAGGGACATCTCTGCTGTCACAGACTGGGCCCCAAGTGACTTCTGAGAGGGACTGTCTCTGCAATAGGACTTGGTGAAAATTATTCCAAGTTCCTTTCACATCCAGCCGGATGCAACATTTCCCAATTGTCATAGTATTTTCAGGATTGTCTAGGCTCCCCAACAGTAACACCCATTCATACCTTGCAGTTCTACTACCTGAACGGAACCTATGTTCATTTCATTAATAGCCATGATGATTGTTGTATATGCATATAACACTTGGGCCTCTTGGATTTTAATCAATGTTTTTTGACTTATAGGTCAATAAATCTTTTTTTTTTTTTTAGTAGTCTCTAAATGCAGGACTTTATGCATTTTAATTGTTCCATATAAAAGGGAGGGGCAATTAAGTATAATTGCACCAGATAAAAGCCCCCATTCAGGTTGATGCTTCTCACACCACGCTTTGAAGATTCTATGATGGTTTTGTAGGTCTGCTTGATATATTATTGCCATCGCACACATGGGCATAATAACCCCCTTCCTGGCCAATATGTTCCTCTCTAACATTCAGAAACCCAGATGGAGATCTACTAGATATTAAGGCTTAGAAATATAATGCCAACTGAAGAAACCCAGACATCTAATTTTTCCATAAATGTTAAGTCATTGATAAACGGACCCTATTCAAGTCATACCGTGGTCAAAGAAAAACAGGCAGAACGTTCACCTGGACTATGACCATTTTTATAACCTTTGTTTCAGTGTAATGTACCATGATGGCTGAAACAGATTTAGATACCCGTACAAAATAAAATTAATACAACACTTAAAAAACTGAAGGATTATTTCTCCTAAAAAAATTGCATAGGTGAAAAAAATTGTATTCACTCTTCAGAACTGGTTAAACAGAAGACGCATAACAGCACTAACCCTTTCATCTGTGAGTTTCATAGCTCGTCAGTGATGAAAACTGATTGTGTTATCCCGACTCAAGGCGATGCTAAACATTAAGGGTGTAACTTTAGAACCCTTTCATCAAAGTAGGACTATGGCTTTAAAGGTGTTCAACCATTCTTTTCTTGACCAATGAACAGCAACTCCCACCATGCTCAACAGAAATACTTCCCAGGAGGATGCTGGCTAAGTATTATGGGAGCAGCAGGTCCACATAAAGTCTATACCTGTAGGATATGCGTGGTGTATAGGGACACTGCTGCCTTGCCATAACATGCACTTGAGTTCATATGACAGCCTTGCGTCCTTTTAAATTAAAAATTTTGACACATGGCAAGATTCATCAGAATCCACTAATGCATCTGTCCCCCCAGCCACACCTCTACTAACAGAGTGCCAGCTAGGAGTTGCTTAGGGTCGTATGAGAACCCCCTCATGTGCATGCACAGAAAGCAATCCCACCAATCTTAAAGGCAGTGCTTTCCTGCCGCTGATAAGCTGCTTTAAGCAGCAAAGACTGGTCTGAAATTCACAACGGATGGGACAGTGCATCTTTTTCTGCTAAAGAATGCATATTGACATGCGTACAAAGTACTTTAATATGCATTTTTGATGCCCCTTTAAGACCACTAGAGGAAATCCACAACCCTAATATAATAGTGTACCAATAACCAAAAAGCTTATACTATTGGTTAGCAAGATATAGGCATGCTGTATGTCCAAGAAACAATGGGTGCATTTTTTTTCTTAGTAAACAGTCTTTAACTATTATGGCAGTGTTTTGCTGAAAAATCATTCTGTATGCTACAGCACCAGGACATGGTAGATGGGACACATTTGGTCAGACACTTATCAAACTATCCAGTAGGAGGCAGCAGAGTCAATACTATTTTGTAGGTTTATTTAAAGAAAAAAAGAAAGAAAAAGAGCGGTATTATATAACTAGCCCAGAATATTTTCCAGACTGTGTGCAGTGTGTTAACCGGGGGAGGGAGCCGTACGCTGAATTTTTATTCTATTTTAAATACTACATTTCTTTTGTTTTCCTTTAGTGGCATTGTGGCTTCAAATTACTCTATGTTGACCACAAAATCTACTGAGAGGTTGAATACAGGAAATAACCTGGTAAATCTTTTCAGATGTAGATTAGCTTTGATCTCACCTAGTTAGAAAAATATTGTGAACGTAAAGCTTCTGTAATTACTAAAAACATGAATTGTTAAGTAACGTGCCTCTGAAACAAATTCAAAGACTGTTGGAACGGATGTTCATATATATTGGGGTTCTATTTAGTGGTACTTTTTGTCACCGCTATTGTAGACACAGTCTGTCACTGACATATCAATCACATAACAGAAAGCACGAGGGGAATAGGGCCCTGGGGAAAAATACATGCATTTGAGTTATAATAATTTCTTTTTATTATTATATTACACTTTTCTATAAATAAAAAAAAAATGGCTCTTTTAGGTGCCACTTTAACAAAGTTAAAGAAAATCGGATTTTGGTGCCGGATTATGGCTGCCCATGTTGGAAACGTCACATTTCGCTCTCTCACCATTATGTCTGGCCCACTTAAGGGTGAGGACTTCTGAATGTTTGGATATCATGACAACCAATTCTACATCAACTAATTTGCCTTAGACCTAATGTAGCTAACAAAAAATAAGATTGTTTGGGCTTAAAAGCCCTTTACATATAAAAACAGATATTTGCATTTTTTCAATAGTTGGATGTTTCTTGATGTAAACAGATGCTGCTAGCCTATGATAACCGTAATGGCACTTTGATGGCTTAGGTTCCCTGACTGCTTGAAAACATTTTATTAAACCAAAAGGTTTCATCACCAGTGTCTAATGCTGACAAAGAGAAGCTCTCCGAGATGAAAGGGTTAAATTCTACGTACTCACAGAGACATATTTGTATCGACAGTATTGAAGCCAAGTGGAGAAATCTGGCAACAAATCATATCTAGACATGGATTTCTCACTCGCGTTGGAATCTGGTCAGCAACAGCATACCATTTTTACACTACTACTGAAGCGAGCACATATGCACGCTTTCACATTTCTTTTCGGTCAAGTACAAAAAACCGGGTTTACACAGTTAGTTATTAATTTGGCATCTAACAAGAAAAATTGGGAAGAAATTACTAGAAATGTCTCAATCTGAGGTTGTGTAATTAGATACACAATTAGATTTTTTTTATATATATATAAGAAATGTCATTTGAAGGAGAAGAGAAAAAAATGAAACAGACCTCAGCAGATTACTAAAAAAAAAAAAAAAACGAAAAAAAAAAACAAAACTGCTGGATGACGTGTAGGTCAACTTTGGCCCGATATACAAAATGTTCATTAACAGGAATGGCGGGGCATTTTTTTTTTCATGTTTTTCTTTTTCAAAACAGTATGTCCAGCATTTGGAAAAATCCCTGTGTGTGTCCTTGTTACGAATATTTGGCACACTGATCTCTGAGGCAATAAAACGTCTTCTCTGGGGTGTCTTAGTCTTGATTAGATGTTTTCAACGGTGTTCCAGAATCACAGTAACGTGAAGGTCTTAGGCTGTTTAAATGCCAGCTCTCAGGATATCTGCCGTGTTCATAGGCTTTTCCTTTCAGCTGTTACTCAGTTCATGAATGCAGAAGAGCAAAGTCCTATAAAGAAACCAATACAAAACAGCAACAATGAGTAAAATAGCTGTGTAAATCACAAATGCCAAGTAAAATGAGATACTACACAACCTGAGGACAAGCTAGCGAATAGGATGGCAGTTACAATCCCTTACACACATAGCTAAATTATTTAATTCTAAAAACATAAAAGAAGTATGGGTTGGCCCTATCTGCCCCTCCCAAACTAACATTAGCACTGGCACACTAACTATATGGACAAAAGTATTGGGACACCTGACCATTACACCAACAAGGACTTTCAGGACATTGCATTCTAAATAGGCATTCATTTGCAGCATTAATCTTTTTCAGCTTTTTGGAGTGTTTCTGTGGGAATTTTTGCATCCAGTAGAGAATTTGTGAGGTCAGGCACTGATGTTGGACGGCAAGGCCTGGCCCACAATCTCCGTTCCAGTTTATCCCGAAGGTGGTTGAGGTCAGGGCTCGGTGCGGGCCAGTCAAGTTCTTCCACACCAATTCATCAAACTGACTGAATGAAACATACCAAGACATTTTGGACAAGGCTATGCTTTCAACTTTGTGGCACCAGTGTGGGGAAGGCCCTTTTCTATTCCAGCATGACTGTGCCCCAGTGCACAAAGCAAGGTCCATAAAGACACGGTTGGATGAGTTTGGCGTGGCCCACACAAAACCCTGGCCTTGAACATCAAACACCTTTGGATGCCAACACACACACTTCTTTTAACATACACAGATCGGCCATTACACTATGACAACCTGCCTAATATCGTGTAGGCCCCCCTTTCGACCGCCAAAACAGCCCTGACCCGTCGAGGCATGAACGCCGCTAGATCTCTGAAGGTGGGTTAACTTAGAAGCCGATCCTTTAAGTCCTGTAAGTTGTGAGGTGAGGCCTCCATGGATCAGACTTGTTTGTCCAGCACATCCCGCAGATGTTCGATTGAATTGAGATCTGGGGAATTTGGAGTCCAAGACAACACCTTGAACTCATTGTGTTCCTCAAACCATTCATGAACCAGTTTTGCTTTGTGGCAGTGAATGTCATCAGGGTGTCCATTTGTTTTGCAGCATACCTGGGATCAGTTGGCATGCTCTAGATTGTATGGTTGGGAGCAGTGCCTCCTGGGAACTGCCCAGGTATGTTTACTAAATACCTTTCGCACCCATTTTTGCATGGATTTCACATGTTCACCCCATTCTGTCAGACTTTCTCCTGACTGAATCGATTCATCTATATTTAAGCAGTCCTCTCCTACTCTTTCACTTCCCCTTCAACCACCTACTAGATTGTAAGGCTGTAATTGCCCAAACGAGTGTAGTTCTAAGGGCAGTTTTTCACCAAAGCACACACATACTAAGGCATACACTTTAAAAACAAAAGCCTAAGGCAGAAATAAAGATGAATTTTTTTTACCTTTGGAAGAGAGCATAGTCCTTTAGTCTGAAGGATGTTCAGGACAAGATCTATTTACTTCAAACCATTCATCTATGCACCTGGTATCCAGAAGAGAAGTAGAATTAGAGAACTTTTTAAACATACACATTGTAATCAAGCTACAGCTCCAGCATTCTAATAACTTACCCCCCCCCCCCCCCCGAACTATTGCATACACAAGACTGGGAACTTTTGGTCTTGCCCCTAAGGCTCCAGGAATGAAAGCAGATTGCTGGACCGTTTGAGCACACTGTTGGTATTTAGCCAGGAATTGGGTCTTCTTGTCCACTCCCCCCATGGCTGGACCACCTCCTTAACCTTGTCCCCATCTCCCACATAGCATGCATTGATGGCAACTTGAATAACTGTTCAATTATTAGATAACTATTGACAGTTTCTCCTGAAACTGCTATGCTACATTATTCAGACCCTCAACATCAGTTTCTACATAGACCTCTTAATCTCATGATTGCGAAGACAAGTATGCTTGACATTTTACTCAATGATAGGAAAGGGTCTGGACAAAGTCACCAGTGCCCTTGACAGGGCTTGTGGAAGTCACTAATGCCTATGTATTACATAGTTAAATGACCATCACGAATAGCACCGATGCCTATCCCTTTTGTTAACAGAGCACTGTATAAGCAAAACTATAAGACTAGCAAACATTACTCCTGGTACAATAGAATTGTTAGAGAACTTTAGAAAATAGAGAAAAAAAAAGTATTAAACTTTTGGAATTTCGTTAATAAAGCTATGACCAGGGTTCTTTCCCAAAGAATACTTGCCCTTTGTGGTATATGCATAGACACGGTAACCTCGCTATTGTGTCCCCTTGTTGTAGCTCTTCCAAACATATTGCACATTCTCCAGCATCTTTACTTAGCACGTCCTCTGTTGAAAAATTGAAATGCAAGCTTTTAAAATTTAAACGTGAATGTGATAAAAGAAACCTAGAAGGAAAATGATGTATGCAATTAATAAAGAGCATATGTTCTGTCCACTTCAAATCATGTACTGTTTCATTTTATATTCTACAAAATGTCAGTTCACATTAGGACATAATATGTATTCTAAGAAATTAGAAGAATGTCAATACGCAGCGTGAAAGTCAGTGCTGGAAATGGGCTAAACACCCATCTACTATATAAAAGGTACAAAAAGCACTTTTAACAACCTTTTGATATCAAAGACATAAGGCAAAAAAAAACCAACACAGTATAAGCGACACAGTAATTCCCCCTTTCACTTTACACTAGCAAATTGTCCACCAGAGGCCACTACAGGTAAAGACTAAACAACTGAACGTACTGCGTATATCATGTACCGCGTATATAATTTAACACTACCACGCCTAAATCTGCCAACTTTAATCCTGTTCCACCGCTACCACCCATGGCTAACCTGTAGGTCAGCATACCAGAACGTTTAACATTTTTCTAGAAATGGCGCTCAGACGTTGGATGACTAAGTCTATACAGTTTGCTGATCGTATTGCTCCATCTGGGTTAGTATCCTGTCTTTGATGATCTGTTGATAATGGGTGTGTTGTTTCAACGTACTGTACCTTCAGTTATTTTGTTCTGATGTCTGCCAGAAACAGCTTAGTCTGATACTAGTGATGTATGGACACAGAAGAGTCTGAAGGTTGGTAGGCTTAAGATATGCAATACCCAGATCTGCACGAATTACTTAATTCTCTCAGACCCTACAAACCAGCCCCTAGTGCTGCGACAGAGTAATGTCTGTTCACAGCGGGATGGGTAAAGTATTTTTACTTTCCAGTATGCAACACTGCCATACATTTAACAGAATTCCTTTATGCCAATGCAATCATACAGCTGTTTTAGTAGGTGTGAGCTAGAATTCTATATGTTTTGAGTATGGTACTTATCCCTCATGATATACAAGACCTTTATTTTTGTTGTCTATGTCCCTTGAGATTCACCACCCATTTTGGGTGGAGATATTATGATTGCTTTAAAGTCTGGAGGCTGCCTACACCCATGCTCCTTGCTATGTGACAAAAAGCCCAGTTTGATTATTTTTGTCCTTGTTTATCTTCGTTTTAATCAATATACACCGATGGGCCATAACATCATGACCCCCTTTTGCTGCCAAAACAGCCCTGACCCGCCGAGGCATGGACTCCACTAGACCTCTGAAGGTGTGCTGTGGTATCTGACACCAAGATGTTAGCAGCAGATCCTGTAAGTTGCGAGGTGGGGCCTCCATGGATACATCCTGGTGCGACACACAAGCACCCAGCCATCCATGAGATATAAAAGAAAAAACGTGATACATCATACCAGGTCACATTCTTCCATTGCTCCGTGGTTCAGTTCTTATGCTCACGTGCCCATTGGCATTGGACAGGGGTCTGCATGGGCAACCTGACCGGTCTAACTTTTTTGGCAATTTGAGCTCAACTGTTGGATTTGGCCACACAGGCTAGCCAAAAATTGTATTGCCTCAAACATAGAAGACCATACAGGAGTGTCATAAGCCAAGACTCGTACTACCTTCTATGGTTTTTACCTAACATGAAAAGTATCATAACGGAAGACATCTTTCAAATTTCACTCTCTAGAGTTTTGTGCAGATTTCTAATTGTGAAGGACATCCAGAGGACCCACTCCAAAGGAAGAAAGTCCACTTAAAATGCTCCAGCTTTAACTTCTCCCTCTTCCACCAATACACTTCTGGCTTAAGGCAGTACCAGTTGACACAAATCACAGTGAAAAGGAAGAAAAGGTCAAACAACTTATAAGTTTCACGTTGATGTATTTTGCTGCATCTCCTGTTCTGCCATCCATGAGTAAGTACTAAGAGGTGTGAAGTGTGTTAGGCAGTATGTCCACTATCTCACCCAAATAGCCTTTTTGTGTTTGATGGTGCATTACAATATATTTTTTTCTATTTTAAAGGCAAGCTGTCAGATCAGCATTTCCCGTATAGCTCTCTCTTTATAAAATTCCTAAGCAGCTGAAATCTCGAGTTACACCCTCTCACAGATGCCAAAAGGTACGTGCCCCATGGGCAATTGCATAATGATGGCTGCTCCTTAATGTCATTTTTCCAGTGTACATTTTAGCAAAGAGAAGATAGTCCTCTTCTTTCTAGCAAACTAATCTTATCTGTATACATCTTTCCCAAACTCAGCCATTCCCAACTTTTTCCTTCTTTTATTAGTGTTTAAAGTTAATTGCTTTTTTGGTTATTTATCTGGTGGCTGTTGCGTAACATGACGTGATCAATACCAACCCCTTCAGTGAGGACTACCACGTGTCTGTGTATGGGCTGCTGGCCAATGGTGCCCCACACTCACCTTATCTGCTGTTCCAGTGGCAGATCAGGTGCTGCAGCGTGTGGCTTAATACGCCAAGTTGCACACTGAGCATTAAAAAAAACAATAATAATAATAATAATAAAAAAAAGTAGTGTGCGGCTCATATATCCAGCTGTCGGCCGGAAATCAGGTGGCTGATGCACTTAAAAACGGCAGGGCCGTCTTGTGATCGCCAGTCTGGCCCTGATCCCAGGGTTGGCTGCCAATTATGGCAGGCTAGCCATGCATGGAGATCAGGCTAGCGCCAGTAATTTATTAATACATTTTCTTTTATTTTGAGTGGACACGACCAGATGTAGCTGTCCTTCTCTGATATTGACATATTTAACCCAGAGCCTAGAAGATGCAGCATTTAACCCAGATACTCCAAGTCAAAACCTGGTAGGGTTCCCATATGCCTATGATTGTTGAGAAATCCCCCAACTATGTGGTGTCCCATTTGCAAATGCATTCTGCAGAATCCGACTTTTCTCCACTTCCCAGCCTTTTTCATGCTGTAATTTATACTGGCATTTGGACATTTCAATTACACAAGACTACACTGAAGAGTGCAGTAAACAAAAAACAAAATACAAAAAAAAACCCTGGGAGTATCTGAATGTAGCTTGGCATTCAGCGCATATAAAGTGCACTCATAAATGACTGGATTTGTTTATAATAACCGTTTAAATTAACATCATAGAGATCACTGCGGGTAACCGTTTACTTCACTGATGCCCTCTAAGTTAGAAGCGACTCATCTAACTCCTTCACCTGCAATATTTTGGGTCCTCACACTCATCCATATGGTATTTGTCAGACAAGCCCAGCCCAGCAAGCCATAACAGTCATCTTGCTTTACTCGGACTTGACTTGAAACGAAATAAATATCTACTCTAAAATCCTAAAAAAAAACAAAAAAAAAACCTTAAGTTCCAACATAGAATGTATACTGTAGTAGTACACGACTTGCAGTATGCACTACTGCACCATCTAGGCTTTACAGCCAATATGATGGATGATACAGGAGGAGCTGCCTGTCATTTTAAAATATCACAACAGCCTTCAGCTCCCTGCAACTCATGCAAGGTGGATGGATGACTGAATGACTGAATTCAGCAGGGTGCGATTGCTGGGCATAAGCTTGGGGATCTAAATAGTCTCATGTGAAGTGACCCTCAAAGGTTTTGTTTTGCAGTTAAACAGATTTCGGATCAGAGATGGGAAATGGCGCACTTTACGTAAAAATGAGTCTTTGAGTTCTAGATTGAATGAAGTTGAATGACACTCCATTTTATTGTGACTGATGAACTTTCTGGTGATTACGGCTTGGCTCTTTTTGATCACATAATCGGAAATTAACCAATAGTAATGGTTTCTCTTGGACCTCGTTGACTGCGTGTCAAGTTAAATGACTAATAATTTTAATACACACACCAGGAACATTTAAACATTTCAGCAGCTGGTATTCAATCAGTAAAAAGTGCACATCAAGTGTTTTTTCTACTGTGCAGACAGAGTGATGTGACAGCCACGTCTCATTTGTGATCACTGACTGTATATAGAACAGGCGAGGGACATGAATAAACATTTTTATTAACCATCTCCCTTGTAAAGTTTGTGCTCTTGAGGCAGGCTATGGTTGCATATACTGTTTAGGAGGCCCAGTTTTAATGAAATGCCTGATCTATTTGTTATCCCTAGTGTCAGAATCAGAATTCCTTGGAACCCGTCGTAATTTTTCTCTTATGCGTTTATAGCTGTTCACAATTTTCATTTTTTGTTATTAGTTTAGCAGTTTTAGTTAAGCTTGAGTGGAAAGATATATTTTTTTCATCTCCTAGTGTATTCATATTTTAATATTCATTCCCGGGAACTACCAAGTTCTTTGGGAGGATGGGAAAATTCTCAAGGTCACATAGTGTGGAGCTGGCTCCTTCATGTACTCCAAATTAATGATCATCTGATCATCCCATTGCTCGTACGCAGGAAATTTTCTACCTCCTGACCAATATCCCTTTCCAAACAGACCATTATTAGGGCCATTCGCAGGCTATAATGAGCGAGGCCCTACAAAAACATCTTTGTGATGGGCTATTGAACAAGAAAACAGTCTCAGAGTCTGCTCATTTCGAAAATTCCCAGGTATGTTTGTTATTGCTTTTATAACCCAAGGCCTCTATGAAAAAGAAAAGGAGAGTGCTCATGATTTAAGAAAAATGTAGACAGCACACCCACATAGCATGTGAATGAATGAGCAGCTGTTCTGGGCAGGCAGGAAGACTAAGCGTATGTACGGGTGAATTATTAACCTATCATGCCCCGGTAGCCAAATGCGTGAAGGAGAATAATGATGTCTAAGACATAGCGAATGGAGTGCAGGCTGCAGAATGCACCTGGTTTTCATATGCCCAAAGAAGTTTCAAGTCTATCGTTCTTAAAAGTAAATGTGCTTTGTTCATCCGGAAAAAAAGTAAAACCGTGAGTGGAGCCTCTGAATAATTCAACAGTGTTTTCAAAAGGAGATCTGAAATATATTTTAATCAAAAGCTGGTTTGTAATAAGGAGTTTGGGTTGGTGAAACGCCCCATTCATCGTCAAACAGAATAAAAACATTTTCTATCTTTCTATGTAGATTTTTGTTTAAGTTACTGAAAAGTGTTTGTGCGTTGATGGAGTGTGTCATTTTTTTTTGGTTTGTTTAAAGAAAATTGAATTAACTGTTCAATTGCTGTTGAAAGTACAGAGAAGCTCCCTGGTAGCCCTGTTATAAAAAATACTCATATGGTATCATATTGCGTTAGACAGTTTACTAGTAAAAGTACCGGCATAGTGTATGAAAATAACCAATATCTTTATAAGCATGTATACAAGCGGTTTTATAGCATTCGTGCGTATATACTTTTGTGGAGGAAGGTCCACATTCATTTAGCCCCTTTTGAAGATGGCCACTTTATTTATGTTTCCTATGTGAAATGCACCATACACTACAGCAATGATTTTGATACATCCTTGAAGTACATATTTTTCACAAAGTTCCGGTTGCCCCATTCTCACAACGTTACAGTTATGTTACCAGAAAGGAATGTTCGACAAAAAAAATAAATCCCGTCACCTGAAGTGGAAGAACACAAAAATATCACATCAGAGCTTCAGTCAGGACAAACTTTTTAGCATTTATGGGTTAGTTGTTATTTTACATTCATCATCTTTTCATAAAGATATCCAGCATATCACATGCTTCTCATGAGAGCTCCTATCTGTTAATTGGGTCTTCAAGGTCCTCTTCGAACGTCACAATGCCTCATAATAAAGTAAAAAAAATCTTATATATTACACGTGCTCATTTTCTACCTATGCCATACTTTAAGACTAAAGGTGCAGTTCCACCTACTCTGTGGAGTCTCTCACTTTTGTAACTAAATGCAGCAATGGTAACATCATTTCTAGGACAACTTCCTCCTTCTAACACACTCCAGGATTCCCTGTAACCAGTTCTACACTAACCACCCCTCACTTCATCATTTATAGTCAAACCTAAAATATTCCTCTACACATTTGCAAACAGAGAAAACAGTAACTTAAAGGGGACACTCAACCATCACGTACATGAACCCTTTAACCCCTTCGTGAACAATGACATACCATATATATTTTTAGGACAAGTTAAGCTACTCATTCTCATCACATTATATCCCTATAAATACAACACTCGCAAAATTCCTTCCATCTTTGACCCAAAAATGCCAAAGCAAATACTAAAGGTAACAAGCTGACTAATTCCCTTAAAAGCTCTCACCCTTTAGTACATTTATTGTACATACATGTAGATTGCACATTGCAGCCATGAAGGTTACGGTACATGACATAGTACAGAGTGGGCACATGTAGGAGAGGGTTTAATTCTGTTACTGCGCTTAAAAGACACAAAGTACACCTATGATAATGACATCTTTTCCTGCTCTGTTTTGTGGACTAAAACACCCATTAGTATAATAAATATTCTGGCTATGAGTGATGCGAGTTCAATTTGTGTTTTTAGTTTTTTGTACATTTTTTTAAATGGCGGTGGGGAGGGTTTCCTGAGGAGGGGCCCTTGTGACATCATAATCCCTTTAGGGTTCTACCACGTACATCCCTTTACAATTATTTCACACATCCATACTAGCCCCCCCCAAAAAAAACAGTATCCAAAAAAATAAATTAGCCATGTGAGATCCCCCTAAGTTATTTAGAGTGAAAAACACCTTTGTCAAAGTAAAAATACCTTCTTTGATGTAATACTTTTTTTTTTTTTTATGGCATTCGAGTTCCAGAAGAAACTCAGAGCAACTGGCCAGCCTTAGTGGCGGTGTGGTGTTAATATTTTAATGTACCAGGCTCTACTACAAACTCAGGTGACTTGTTGATGTCTAAACCTTAGGTATGTCTAAAACCCATCAATATCTATCGTCTGTAAATGCCATGAAGTGATGCACATATATGGGGATTATTCCACCCTAGCTTTCTGTAAGGTTTAAGCAGAAAAACCACTAATAAATATCTGGATCAGCAGTGTTTTCACAAGTACCTCCGAGGACTCCAGACTCTACTGAAGGGTCTTAAATTCATAAGCAGGCAACATACTGTGCAGAAGATTATCGCTATTTAATGCCAGCCAACTACAAGCGAATGAGCTCACAACACAACGCAGACGATTTTAATGAAATAATTCCCCTGCTTCACGCATAGCCAGCCAGAATGCAGCCATGAACGAAATCTGAGGGCAATAACACACCCGACCTCTGCCGAAAGTCTAAGCATCAAAACCTAGTTGGGAATTTAGATACAGTGCAACAGAACTTACCATTATATGTTATTCTTGGCTTTGTCAAGCACATGACGAGATGTAGATCCATTTCATCAGTTGGAATAAACTTTGAGCACACCGGACACTTAAATCCTGTTAGAAAGAAGAAGAAGAAGAAAAAAAAAATTACTGAATAACAATACACCGGCAAGTTAATAAGATATATTTTGGGAGGTGGGAGAGGAAGAGGGTTAGAAAGGAAAATATAGGTTGAGGATACAGATCTGATTGAATCAAGCAGCCAGCCAGTGGCAGGAACATGCTGCAACTGAAATCAATAGGAGCTCTTTCTGCTCATGTGACAGTGGTGTGATGCCACTCACACTGGGACTTACTGGGGATGAGTATACCACGTGATTGGAGAACACATCTAGTCTACAGCCTATTGCTGGGAGTGGGGAAAGAGGCAAATGCCTATGGCCATGAGAATGTAAAGGGCTCACACAGTTACATGTATTAAAATGCATATGATGTCTAGACTAGGCTTAGACTAGAGTCAGCTCCCTTTTGTACCCTTTGCTGCTGAGCGTATTAAGTCGAAACAGGGTTGCGTCACTCAATAACATCACCTATATTTACAACAGTTATACAAGATCTCATCTTTACAATGTGATTCACGGTGAAATGAAATTACAGAGAGCAGGGACCGTTATCCCAATACGCACAGTTTGGGCACAGCTACCCCTTTAAAACAAAGGTTTTCTAAAATGTGGATTATGTGCACATCGTGAAATATCATGTGCTACATCAGTTATTTTTATACTCTGGAGGTCATGTGAGAAGTAAAACTAGGGAGATTTCCTGGTTTAAACGTCAAAGGGCAACTCAGTAGCTTCCTGATCTCTAGTCAGCCGAGATGCGTGTTCTTTGGGTTAAGATCCAATACAACTGTTCACATCAAAAACAAGTGCTCGCAAAGGCAGTCGTTCAAGTTTTGGCTAAAAGGTGGGCCATATTTTTGTTCCAGAAAAAGCAAGGCTTACAGGGGTGCAATAAAGTTTGGCTAAAGATAACTTATGGAATATTTGGTGACCCCCCCCCAAAAAAAATACCATATCTATAACTTACACACACTAAAAAAAAAAACATTCTACTCATCTCCACTGTTTTTTTACATAGTAAATCGTTGGAAACATTCAGGAAACTGATCAGGTAGTTTCAGTAGCCAACTTTAAGAGATAATTGTCACATGTAATAATATAAACACACAATATGTTAGGGGCCATCGGTCAAACTGTTTTTATATGTATCACAGGGTATATAGGGAACTTCTCCAATATTCCATAGTCTGCACAAGTAAGAGGAGGGTCATCTGATCCACTCAACCCTGGGTCCCACTCCTGGCATAATTCAATGTTTTGATCCTGGAATCTTTTCCATTTTCTTACTGTTTTAATAACTGTCATCTTTATAATATGTTATAGACTATTCTATTAATGATTGTTGGTTATTTGCCGTTGAGTATGTTGATGTCTAAGGAGTACCGTTATTAATCTTATTGAGCAATATGAAGGGTACCATGGTGGCACAATCAACTCTGTACAATATTGTTATATACTTCTACAATAACAACTGTCCCATATACTATATGTGCGGGGTGAGTTGGTTTGATTCAGTGTATGTATTCTATGGTTTCCATGGTTTTAAGCTTTCCTTGGGGCACAGCACATGGTGGGATTATGGGTTCACTGCCACTGTATGGATTGCGGCACAGTTTAGCGATAATATAAGCTTGGTGGGTGAGTATTCTGAAGAGCCCCTTCATAAAAGATGAAGTTGTGTACCAGGCAATAGGTGAAGGATTTGAGCAGTCAAGGTTCTACAAGTTTGCTCCACACACATGAGCCAAACTCAAAATTCATTATCATACAAAGTGGTGTCATTTGACTGCCACTGAGCTCCTATCTGCTAGCAGCACAGAGAAAGGCAAGTCATGTCGCAACTCGGCACTTGGGTTCTGTTGAGAAGTATCCATATGGGAAATTGAGTTGGCAGCACAGGGTGGGCAGTGTCCATCTATCTGTGTTCCAACAGTTCTATCTGTACCTAGGCAGTGTTCATTATAGCCAAATGACAAACACATAGAGCTATCCATCAAAAGATGGAGTGAAGAAATGTATACAACTAGAACACATGATATCACATCTGTAAAATGTATCTTCTGGATAAAGCTGGATACGTTTGCTATTTGTCCAAGCTAGAGAACAAACCTGACAAGTACAGCTAAAGATGGCAACAGAGGTATCAGGAGGTAAATTTATCGGTACTATTACAGAAATGCAAAACGATGCAAGGCTGCCTGACATATCTAATTATAAAGATTCTACTTATGGATATCAGTTTACAGTCTATAGTAAATACACTTTAATATTGGTAATTACATGATTTCCTTTTAAAAAGGGATTAGGCACTTGGCCAAAACATTATTCTGGGATGTAGTGGCAGCTCACCAAGGTTCTGGCTGCTAACTTTAAAAGCTCTTTATGATATAGAAAACAACAAATATTCTTTGTGTAAACAGCTGGATCATGATTTTAACAAGCCATTATAGCTTCAGGTGGAAGTCCATTTGCGAAACTGCATTTTTTTTTTTTTTTTTTTTTTTTTTAAACGAAGAAAGGAGATTACATTGAAAGTACAGGCCGTTTTTCCCTTTGAATATACTGGTACATTTCACTTGGAGGCAGGAGACGACGGTTAATAATCTCCTTTGAGGGAAACTTGGCAGGGATGGTTACCATGCTGCAGGCTGTAAATCTCTGTTGGCTTACATTACAAAGTCTGCCTTGACTGGTAGCTTCCTCATACTATCATTGTTAATAGGAAACTCATTATTTCTCTTGTTTACAGTAGCAAACCACATGTGAGGGTCACCTTTCGGGTGCTAGCAGAGTTTAAGAATCTAGCCATTCACCTTCAGAAGACACTCAAGGTCAACCCTTGAAGGACAGCAAGACTTGCAGGAGTGTTGTGCATCCACATTTCCAAAAGTTTATCAGTTCTCTGGGCACTTGGCGATCAATATGCTGGCTAACAATGGCTAAACAGATGTCCACTTTGATTTAAATTGCATAATTTTAAACTTGAAATGATGTCCCTTTTTTGAGTGAACAATGGTGTTTGCTCAATTGCCCCGGTTAACTAGAGATCTGAGTAATGTTTTAAGGCGATACGGTGCTCAGTTATTCAGCTATTAGAAAAGCCACCTGAAACCACAGGTACGGTGACAAGATTTTGGACAAGAGGTCTCTCTGCCCCTGGGACCATGGCACAAGCAAAGGTGCCGACATTAACAAAGGGGACACTTTAATGTTTCATATTAATACAGGACTTATTCTAAATAATCCGATAACCCTAAACTGAGACATTTACAACACAGGCTATATACCGTCATAACATTTTGAAAAACGCTCAGTAATTCGCATCAGAGAATCTTAAGGAGGGGATGGGGGCAATAAAACAAGAACCACAAAACCAGTTATAGAATATAAAACAAGAAATTAAACTTTGGCAGTCATTGCCCTACATAAAGCTATTTCACATATAAAAATATATTGATGATAAAATGCTTGAGAACATTTTTCCTACAAGGCTGCCAATAGCTTTTGATTATAACACAAGCTATGATGACAGGGCATATTCGATAATTTGAGAGGGGACAGAGACCGATGAAACACGCAGATACTGACAGTACTGGCCACTTAACGATGACTATCACAGTACCCGGCCAGGAAGGCTGTACCAGGGGTACCAAACCTGTCTTTGTGGATAGGTAGGTCCCATTGTATAGACCTGTAGAATATGATGTTGCTATATATAAATACATTTTAATAATAATAAACATCATCAGGTACTCCATCCGCTGTGGGGCTACAAGTCCCATGGTGTGCTCTACCGACCAAGAGCTTTAACACAAATTATTGGACTATTGGCGATGGTCCAGATACCTGGAAACTCAGGGTTTGACCGCCAGTCTCAGAACCACACAGTCTGGGTCTGACTCTTACATATGGTCACAGCAGTATAGAATAGGAAAGACTCCTAATTGGTACTTTTGCTCCCAGTATGTTATGGTTGATATACCGGTTTCAATGCAGGTGACTCAATTAAGGATCTTCAAATAAGTCAAGGTTTCGATGAGGGCTCATATTAGAGCCATTTGGTTAACACATTTAGTGAGTCACTACTTTTAGAGAGTTAACACTTGAAGAGTCTCAGTGTGAGTTCATTTAGAAAGTTCCCAAGTAAGACTGTACGGTGCAGCAGACTTTGTTATTGCTACATAATAGGAAAAAGTCATATATGAAGTTATGCAATATTCACCACCTGTACTCTAGGTTGGGGGGGGGTAGAAATTCATCTTCCCAGCTTAGTACAGACATAAACTGAAGTTAGCAGTTCAAGGTAAAAACAATAAAACTGGATGAAATTCTGCCCAGATCTTGATGAGGCTGTGACAACTAGCTGTGTTTAACTCTTTGACTGCCAGGTGGAAAGTCTCAAACTATCCAGTTTGCAGCTATGATTGTTCTTTAAGAATGATAAGAATGATGCCTATGAGCAGAAGTAGAATGTTGACAGATGCTGTACTGGCTTTCGTAGGGATGGAAGAAGCAGCACTTGTCTTAAAAATTAACAAAAGGATATTTAAACTTGTGATGCTCTATCAAAGCAAGTAAGGATGATAAGCTCGGTGGTAAGCCAGAGAGGCAGCGAGTGTGGCCCAGTCTCACAAAACTATGCTCAATTAGGGTCTATGAGGGAAAGATTGTGGATGCACCCTCTCCAGCAGCAATATTTAAAGCTTGTATGCAATTACCTGGCACACTCCACCTAAAGGCTGCCCCCAAAGTGCACATCAACTCTTTATACATCTTTTGGAGCCTTCCATAATGTAAATGCGCTGGTTGGACTTGCTTACTCTAGGCCAGAATACGCTGCTGCCCAGCAAACCAGTAATGTGCTGCGATACCCTAAGTCTCTGGTGCAAATATGGGAAATGCGGAGGTGAGCAACCGTGGAATTGTGCAGTTTGTACAGGCATCCAGAGTAAGTTCATGGGCTCTACAGTACTATATCTACATTTTAACAGTGTATTAAAGCTAACACTTACCAGCTTGCACCATAATTGTCTCAAATGTTGCATCCTCTAATCTGAGGTAATATACCATGTGATTAAGCAATAAACATGTCTATGAGGCACTGAACAACAAATTGTAATAGTTGAAATTGAAACACATTAGCCAATCCAAGAAAACAACAAGGGGTAAATAATCTTGCTTAGTCTCTGAGAGGTGGCAAAATGACATCTGGCTCACCAAATGAAAACATTAAATATTATAGGGTCAAAACAATGAGCTCAATCCGGCACATGCGCCCCAGGGAAACTGCTTGCCATTAACACTGCAGATTAATAATGTGTTTGGTTTTACCTGACCAATTTCGAGTTACAAACATTGTATAATTCAAAAAAATGGATTACGGTTCTCTGGCAAAAGAATCTATTTTACGCCAAGTAAATGAGGTTAGTCTTTCCCCAAAAAGAAGTCAATTCTATTTTATTTTTTTTTCGATCTCTAATACAACGTAATGATGACCTGAAAAATTCTCATTTTATCTACGGATCTATTGTTGCTTTATTGTGAAAATAAATAATGCATACATCCTACTTTGCTTATCGATTTTTGTCAGTCAAAACAGCATGAAGAATATTGACTGACAATTATTTTTCTGGGGAAAAAACATTTGGATGTTAACTTCAAATGAAGCAGGCAGCATTTCCTCTTATGCGTGTTTTAGAATGTGAATGGCTGCTGAAACTTTGCACTGAGAAAATATAAAACTACAGTAATGCTATTTTCTGTTTGTTATTGAAGTTTTTGTGGTGTCTCTGTGCATACATACATTCACACACATACACACACATACACACACTACTCTATAATCATACCTGGGAACATCCCTTGCGGGAAGCAGCCAGGACTGCCCACTGACGTCAGCGGGAGTTCTTCCGGGTCGCGGGATATTGACACCCCCCCGCTCCCCGTCTATTTTTCCTTTAAATGGGGGCGTTTCCCTCTGCCGTCAGCGGGAACGCCCACCAACGTCAGCATGCAGTCCTGGCCGAGGAAGCCCAGAAGTTCCCAGGTATGCATGTATGCCTGTTCATTAGATAAAATACTGTTTTACCATTCCACTAATCTGTATTTTTAATTTGAAAATATTTTTTTTCTTTAAAATAGCACCAAACTTTAAGGGTATGGCCTATATTCGAGCCAATACGCTTTAAACATATACACACATACGCTCACTCTTAGTCCTAGATTCCTTTGTATAGAGCATTCAGTTATTGCAGCCTGAGTTTAACTCAATACAGGGCTAACATAAAAGCATTAGCTATATTAGTTTGTAAGAGCAGGTATTAGGGCGCACCATCCCTTACATTAGAACATAGGGATATAATTGATAAAGTTCTGTTGAAAAAATGCTGCTTTGCTTGTTATGAAAAACAACAATCATGGTTATGACCAGTAGCAGTATACGTCATTAAAATGTTATATTTAGCAGCTTGGAACACAGCATTGGATTCTAGACGCAGGCTTCCAGCACAAAGGCAATGAACAAACTGGTGACTCATTGCATCTTGCCAGGACATACGGACCCATATATCTACAGCAACTATCAAAAAAATAAAATAAAAGCATTTTAAAAGTATTTGGAACGCAATTAAAATGGGGAAGCTATTAAAGCTTTCCCAAGAAATAGCAGACAATGAACCTAAGGGGGTTGCCATATTGTGGCTCTGTAATGGTAGTGGACCTGAGCTTCTACCAACTAATGCTGAAGTATTACTGGCTCAGTTGATCCAAGCCAAATATTAGCTGGGGAACTCATACGACTTAGTGCTGCCCACCAGGTCTTCTACCCACGCTCACCATTTTTGTTTGGGGGGGGCACAACGATGAGCTCCTAATGCTGTTAAGATTGAACCCAGTCGGCATCCACCTGGAATGATTACGGCACACTAGCAAAAGGTATGCAAAGAAACACCTCAGAACAAGTGCAAACTATTATAAAAGTATTTGTTTTGGTTTTTTAAATCTTGTAAATTGAACAGAATTGAATTTTATATGTACCATGTGTGTTTTTTTTTTTGTTTTTTTTTATAAACTATTATCTTAAGTCAGCACAGTAGTAACTTGTTGAATGGAAGGCACGCAGTAGGCCAGCTAGAGATTTTTAGAGTCATTTATAAAGACGTTGTTAGATCAAATACCTGTTTGCTAGTTTTCACACGTAACATTTTTGATCCCACAGCATGGGATGTTTATGCATATAAATTGGATATTAGATGCTCCCATTGTATCTTTGTTAAGCCACCAAAGGGCTCTATTCATGCCAAAACATTTTCTGCTATGATCCATCATTAGAAATGGCTGTGCACAGCCCCACACGCCGAACGTTTGCTTTGTAACTGTATCTGAATAAGGAAAACAGGTATAGTTTTATTGGTCCAAGAGAAGATGGATCTTTAGTAAAAGGCGATATCTTACTGGTCAAAAGAGGGCTTTTCTACAGAAGGTTTTCTTTTCTGTTGTTGGCCCAATGTAAGTTATTACCTGCTAACTGCTTGAACAAATTAACAAAAAAAAATCATAACAAAAATGATGATCAACACCAACGCACCATAAATGTTGCCCTGATAACTCTTTTAAATTTAAATGTTTCATAACTAAATATAGCAGGGGTGGACAAATTTGTTTTATATCTAGGAGCCAGCCAAAAAAAATTATGTTTCTAACATGCTTACACACACACTAACACATAATAACAGACTTACACAGACATTTTTTGTACCTCTACATCTGTTGGCTCAGGACATCTCTTCCGCTGCCCTTGTGGCCCTTACACGCTGATGGTGTCTCAGTGCTAGGAAATGACATCACGCTCAGGCTCAGACAGTGTGCTGGGACTGAGGGAGTGCAGGCCAACAGTATGCGTAACGGCAGCCCCTACCATATTGGGTAGGGGGCCACCGTTACGCAAAGTACAGTGCTCCACTGCAAAACCCTAGGCCCCCCAGGGTTATTTCAGTTATTTTACTTTTAAATGTAGTCATATGACGTTATACACAAGTACTGTGCCACACATCACATGATATATTGGTAACAAAGACCCCACCCTCGCTGCACCTGTTTTTTGGACTACAACTCCCATTATGGGAGGAGGGCACATGGTATAGCATAATGTCTTAGCCCTGCACGATGGCAAGGATCAGTTGTTCGTACAAGCTGGCATGCTGACCTCACTCATTTTTCTCCAACACTTGTCACGGTAGCAATTATCCACTGACTGATCAGCAGACATCTCCCCAAACTGAGTTTCTGCGTTAAAGTGTAAACGTTAAACATGCATAGTCTCCCAAGTGTCCCGATTTTCAGGCACTACCCACTGTAGCTGTCCCATTTTCAGCTAGCTGTGGAAAGCTCTTGATTTCCTCTGATCATACATCAACAGAGATGTACTGTAACAACATACAAACCCCTATTGCAAGTCCCACATGGCCACTTTGCGTTGCTTTGCCACCTACATACCCAAACAAACAAAAGAAAAAATTACAGGCGTGTAACTGTATCATCATGGACCGTTTATCCATTTAATATTCAAACATCTCCAAATAGCATTGTCCCGGTTTCCTCATTGGCTGAAACCCTCAAACCAACTTGGCTTTATAAAAAGCTAGACGCTGCTTGGTCTGCAAACAACACATGGCTGAACCAAATCTTAGTCTCTTACTAGTGTCTTACTAGTGTCTTACTAGTGTCTTACTAGTGTCTTACTAGTGTCTTAAACTAACCGACAAAAGAGGGCTCATTGTGGAAAAACAAAAGTATGCTGTCCCTTAAGGCTTCCTTCTGGTGTTTTACGGAATGCAAAATAGATGTTTAATCTGGAATCTCAGTTATTAATAGCCCTCTGTGAGGTAGAACTGGAAATTTCTGGCAAAAGCAAGTCTGGTATTAAGGCCATACTTCCAGCTGTGTAACATGGAAAAAAATTACACACATTAAACAGAACATGCAAATGGCTAAGAAAATGTTGTCTGACCAGTTAATAAATAGGTGGGTATTAAAAAAGTAATCTTCACATTTAAATTTTTTTTTTTTTACTTTTGGAAAAGACTCGCCGCCTTTCATTTACCAGACTCAGGTCATTATGTCCTACTATTTCCTCCCAATTATGGATTTGAAAAAATAAAATGGAGTCTATCACACCTACACACACAGCAACATTGTTGGCACTCTTTGTTGAGTAAAAAATAGTTTTCTAGGACAATTACTTTCAAATTAGAGGATCACAGTACTTCAAAAAGCTTCATGCTAGCTAAAGAGGTGCCGAGAGGCTAACATGACCAGATCACTTCTGATGTCCCTTCCTAGACCTGACAGGAACACGGGGATCCTGCTCCTCACTTTCTTCTTGTATACTTCTAGATCTACAACTGGCCATGGCATGACCTCTACATGCCTCACAAGGTCCTCTCACCCATCAACTCATAATGAAATTCCACTGAGTCCCTTTCTTAATCGGACATGCTACAAACCTGCATGCAGTTATACTTCCTCACTACATGGAACCAAGTGTGGAGATAGTATGTGGTTAAATTCAGATGGTCCCTTTCATTATACTAAATTCTCATGTTATTTGTTACCCTGTCAACGTTAAACTGTGTGTTTGGCCTCTAGTAGTCAGGAAAGCATTCAAGTAGACAAATTGATGAAAAATTAACAGGTTTTTCCAGTATTGGTATTTTTCTATGTTTTGCACAAAATAGCATGTATCAGGAACTCTAGATACAAAGACATTCATCTTCAGAATACTAATTTTCTTTTGAAACAAATGTTAATGTTTAACAATTAGCGGCAGTATCAGTGTTGGTGTTCAGGTGGTATAATTAAAAGTGCGTGAGATAAAAGGAGCTAAACTGTACATTATCAAATTTCGTGCCAATGAAGGCCAGTGACAATTATACCACCTTAGCTCTGTCTATACTAACTTTTATTAATGAGCATACAATGCTTTAAAATGCAATACTATTATGTCATAGACATAGTCCACACGGTCCCTTCTACAACATGGACTTTGTGAAGAAAGGCTTGGTAGCTGGAGGGAAAGGAGAATGTATACATACAAAAGGTAAAGTAATGTGAGATTTTTTTTTTGAGAGATGCAATCCCATCTGGTCCAGACCTGGTAACCTTGCCCAGCGGTCAGGCTGGGGTGATGGCAGGTACATAACAATAATGTGTAGTACTGCAAGGTTCTAGTGGCAGCAGATGCTACTAAAACAGGTGGCTTAACATTTGCATACAGTTATGTGGAATGAAGATTTCTGTAATTGATTTTTTTGTTGGAAAAAAAATAAAATAGGCAAAAGCATTACCCCATTCGGAAAACATAAGTGCGTGGCATTTGTTTACGTATTGTTCCTCTAATCTTCCAGGTATTGACAGCAGGAGCTGCAGGTTAGGAAAGAAGTCCTTATCAATAGTGACACCTGTTAAACCAGATTATCAGAGCTAAAGTAGCATAAAAGAGTCTAATCCAATATGTGACGTGGGGGGGGGGGAGAGTGCCTGGTAAAGGTTTCTCGTAACCACAGGGTATGCTGGAGGACTGATGTTAACTGTAAAGAAAAAACAAGGTGAAATCCTGTCACAGGATTAGAGGAATGGAAGGTGTGGCTGGAGTGGCGCTCAGTATGGTCTGAGCTGGCTCAGGTCAGATTAACACAGTGAAGCCGTGACACACAAAATAGAACCCACAGAGACCAGAGTGACAATGTCCTCTACCTCCAATACCCACTCCCACAGCCATACAGTCTGCACTTCACATTAACTCACCGACGTTGCCGTTTAAAGGGGGAATCCTAAAGCATTTTTATGAACTTAAGCAGGTGTCAGGGCACCACTGAAAATTATTTTACCAAGAATATGTCAAAAGTTTACACAATAAAAATATAGTATATTGTATATGCAAATACATAAAATGTTAAAATAATTAAATGATAAAAATCCAACTGATTGGATTTGATGTCCAATGGTGATCAAAATGTTTATTGAACAGAGCATTCACAGCCTCCACTTATGTGACCTCTTAGTTCCATTAGGACTTACATCAATGATCCTTTATTACATTTTACACTGACATGCCTTGTTTTAACAGATTTACACCATCAGTACATATCTCTCTTAAAATAACAGAACCGTGCCATGGAACCTCCAAAATCATCACAGTTGGTAAGCAACCCCCATACCATTTCAGACATCTCTTTAGATAAGGGCTGGCAAGGGAGTAAGCCACCAAGTTATCTAGCATTACAAGCACTTCACATTAGTACCCATTTGCATGGCTAAGTAATTTCCGGCTCCTTTCGTGGGTTTTTTATGAAGTTCCTTTTGTCCTATATATGTTGAATGTGATTGGAACGCTGACCATCCTTTGGTATTCTGTGCACAAACACCACAGATGATCGCCATGACTTACTTTACAAACATTTAAGCCACAATACTTACAGTACAGTATTACGTGGGGTTTTATGACAACTGTTGAGCTAGTCTAGCATTACATTATTTATCTGCTTTTCCAAGATGGTAACAATGGAGAGTACTGATGGGAGCACAGATCTATTCAAATTCCAGCAATCCCAACTATGCTCACCACATGACAGCAGAGAAAGGCTACCATATGTTATATTAGTTATACCCACATACAGGCATCTCAGGTGAACCTCAACTCATACAATGACCCCTTGAAACCACACATTTGACCTACAGCTAGATACCCAACACTGCTGAACCCATCAGTACCTTGCATTTAGTATAATTAGCGGTATCTCAGCACTGTTCTTCATGAGCGGTATTTCCTTAAACCAGTTTTTAATTTAACGCTGCATAACATTACCACGTTTACTGCCGTATAAGGCTCTCGCATAGCAGCAACCGAAATATTATTATTGTCTTTTATTAATGCAATTTACGCAGCGCTTCATACAGTAAATACACTCACAGGGTCTGACAAAACTAGATCTGACAAAGACAAACCGATAGATTAGGACAAGGCAAAAGGACTAAGTGGCTCTGAGCTCGACATTTAAAGGGCCATTTTTTCCCATCAGTCTACAAAAAATTCGACTTGTGGACAATACTAACTCTAGGGATGCAATGACATTTATGTCTCTTTTCACAAAAAAATTTTAATTACCGGTATTTAGATCTACTAACGTTCCTAAAGTCCTACTCTCTCTCTCTTTATAAGGTTTGTTTTCTAAGAACTGTATTGGATTAGGCTGTTTGTCTCTGCGTACTTTAACTGGTATTATGATTATTCTGTGATTTATTCATGTACTATATTCCATTCCTTGTGCAATTAGAACACTTAAAAAGCAACACAGAAGGTTAACAAATAAATTTGATCTTGTTTTTTTCATCGACTTGTTCCTCTACTGGACACCACCTAAAACAAATGTTTTCACCTAACTAAGTCCAGGGCCCTGAATAACTGTGATATAATCAGGTCCTAGGGTTTCTAGCTTCTAATTAAAGCTGCCACATCACAGAGCACTATTCATTTTCATTAGATGACCCCTTTTTTTGGAAAAGGAAGGTAAAAGTATATATTTCTTTCTAGGAATAATAATAATAAAAAAAAGCAGGACTACAAATTCTACAGCAATAGACTAAAGGATCAGGTAAAAAGAAGCAACACTAAAAGTACAAAGTTATCTAAGCACCAGGAATCACAGAATGTAGGTCTATCATCATTTATACCGGTATGTATTTATAGATATAGATAGATAGGATTTCTATATACACACACACACACCAAAATCAACAGGGGACAGTTACTTTAGAGTTTATTCGGAGCTAATGTATGGTGACCACCATGAAACCAAGAGCTTCCAAATTTACGCTGCTATAGTTTTTTTCTACTCTCACCTTGTGACATGTATTTTCTTCTGTGGGAAACCGCAATCCAATGCTTATGATACCAAGAGTATCAATTAGTACCAATAGTAAAGGATGTCCGCTAGTATAGAGGTATCAAAATGCTGGGCTCCCTGCTGCTTTTCAAACTCTAACCCAGCTTTCCACATGGGGCGCTGCCTTGGTGTGGACAGCCCCTGCGGAGAGAGCAGGAGAGTTTGGTCCCCCCACTTCTTATTAGACCATTAAGGAGAAGGCCCACAGGGGAGATAGCCTGGCTATGTTTTTAAATAATCTTATAGCGTAATTGAGGGTTTTTTTTGTGACGGCTAAACTGCATTTGCTAAACCACCGAGCAAATCACTTCTGCATACTGACCTCCAAATACGCTGCGAATGTCTTGGCTGAGATCCAAACAAACACAACTACTGCAACAACATTTGTCAAGGACTGTATTCCTTCATCAACAGAAACAAACTAGCCTTTCAATCTCAAGCGGTATCACTGAGATTAAACGTGACATAATCATTTACTTTCTCTATATGCCTGCTCCCCTGTCGAATGTCACTAGCAATTTACCATTAAGCAGATTGTGGCCCAAATCTGCACTGTGGTGGTGTTCTTCTATAACACCATTGCTTCACTGTGGCATCATGCAGGTAGAAGGCCTGACATTAATCATACTGCAAGCGACAGAGGTCATTCTGCGGACCGAGGAACACACAGAGCCGTGGGGAGACCTTTGCCCTGGCTGCTCGCAGCATGGAACGAGGAGGGGCAAGTTGGTCTTGTTAGGCTGAAGCCATCTGATTAGATTAGTTACTTTGCCCTTGAAAGAATACATATTAAGAGTCATATAACGTGCGGCCATAAAGTAAAGTAGATCGTTCTATGATATTGTTACGTAGAATATACCCAGTATAAGTGACAGAATACTGTTCTGAACCGTTTATGAAAAAAAAATCTATGCGTAATGTAATGTAATAACAGTATCGGTAAAACATACTGCATTCATTCATAGAAGTCGTTAGTATTACTTACAAAGTATCACAGGGAAAACATTTATGGCCAGCAGGTTAAAAGAGGTACCTAAATATGCATATTTCTCCTGGATACTATGCACTTTTTGGTAACTGGGTTTCAATTACATCATTATCCTCCTAACATTCAAAACAAAAAAAAGAGACACCTCAGGTTTTATGGGGCGAGACATTACAAAAATGTAAATGACCTCATGCCATATTTCTATCCATATTCACTTATAATGTAGTTCAGGGCTTGATAAATTTGTTTTAAATCTAGGAGCCAGCTAAAAAAGTTAGGAGCCAGGACTTTTTTTTTTGCCCTACACTCACACTTTGCCCAGCACTCACAGTCTCACACTTTACCCTAGCCCTCACTTTGCCCCCGCTGCTGCTGCCGGCGGCTACACCCACCCTCCTCACTGAACGGGCTGGCACCGCCCACAAAGGTCATTGAGCAGCGCTGGTGCCGCCCATGAAAGTTATTGAGCGGCGCTGGCTGACTCACTTCTA
Source organism: Spea bombifrons (assembly GCF_027358695.1). Lineage (NCBI taxonomy): Eukaryota > Metazoa > Chordata > Amphibia > Anura > Pelobatidae > Spea > Spea bombifrons. Next base: position 29,705,883 of record NC_071091.1, read on the forward strand.
TTTCGAATCGACAGGGGTGGCATTTTAGAAAGCCGTCCCCGTTGATCCGAAATAGAATTGAGTCAGCTGGCCAGCGTGACTCAGTGACCTTCGTGGGCGGTGACAGTCCCGTTCAGTGCGGAAAGGAGGATCCAAGTCCCGTGCAGCGCCGCGGGGGATCTGGACCCAATTATAGGTTTGGCTCACAAACACCTATGCACCAGGACAAAATTATCAGTCGCCATGGCAACCTGGCGCCTGGGATTTGTCGAGCCCTGATGTAGTTCATGTGCACCTATAGGTGACATTGAATGAGAAATGCCATAACTAAGTCGGGAGATTACATGACCGGGTTAACGAGCTGAAGGAGTTGGACGTCATATTGTGATCTGGCTCAACAAGGAAGTCTAATGGAGTATATTCAGCATCATTTTCAGATACTTTCATTCCTTCATTAATTATGTTATTACATCTTCTAACAGAGGCAGTAATTAAGCTAATGAAATAATCAGCAGCCTTCCTGTTCAGTGTATTTGCATTCATACCTCTTACGCAATAATGTGGGTGGCCACCTGTCATGATTAACTCATATAACGTAGTGGATGCATGGAAGGGTAACCCAGCAGAGGTGGTTAGTTTCTTTGTTTAAGCATTCAATGAGTTAATCTGAGGTTGATTTAATGTGTTTCTTTGTGCATGCCCTCTGTATCTGTTCTGGCAAGAGGTGTCATCTTCCCAAAGGACCCCTGTGGTGATTCATGGCCTAACAGATAAGGACCCTGAGTTAAAGGAATTCCATTCCTATCTTAAGTGGGGGGTTTCCATCACCTTTACCCCACCATAACTTATTGGCACATCAAAGATGGGACCCGATTCTTGGGGATGGTGTCATATAATTGGTCATCTGGTCAGAGGGGCGTTTGCTTGCAAAAGTCTGATTTAGGGACAATGCAGCGACCTCAAAGCAGAACTCCATGATATACTCTGATCGGAACAACATCATAAGAAACCATCTGGACTTAAGGAGTTCCCACAGGCCTACTTATTGGAGAAACTCGTGAGTGAGGGTCCTGTGTTTAAGTCCCTTTTGTTTTTAAGAACTGTTTGCTGTTTTACTTTTATTTTGTATGTCTTGTTTTTGTAATTCTGGCACTGTGTAATCTTTGTATTTTTGTTATTAAAATATTCATAATCCAAGTCTGTCTTTGGGCTCTAGTATCGATATCCACAAACCCTAAGAGAGGATAACACGTTACCGTATTGTTAAGTTCTACAGGATATATATATATGTTGTTTGCCCAGGGTGGGTTGATATATATATATATATATAGAGAGAGAGAGAGAGATAAAGGTTCTAATTCGGATTTCTCACGAATCCGGTATCAAAATCGTGAGTGGTGGCAGACTACCTGGGGGGATACAGGCAGGATTTGGGGGTTAATTTGGTATAATGTATGCCTTGTTAAGGGGTCAAGTTAGTAAATCCAGAGGCCTGGTGCTATGAACCCCTTCATGCCCACGCCCTCCACACAGTCACGGCTTGGCAAGTAGTCCTGACCGTGACACCACCTGCTATATGTAAACCTTTAACGACGTAAAAAGCTAATTAAAGATCTCATTTGGAAGGTAAATCTGCCGCCATCCTAGCTTAACGCTGCATCTCAAATAATGACCAACGTTTCCAAGTAATAACACCAAGAAGGACCTTCCTGTCCATTCCAAGAGACCTCCAAGTGTTTTGAATAAAATGATCAGCGATGCAGCAACTAAAACAAAGGCTTTGTGGCAAAGTGGTAAATTGTTAGGACGTTTTACTTCAATGAGTGGGTGGTGGATAAGAGGAACAGCCTTCTTGTAGAAATGGTAGAAGTTTCACAATTCAACAGACAACACCTTTAAACAATTAGCATACTAGAGGGAGGAAATAATGAATAAGTCATCAAACTGGATAGGGTGGCTTACTACAAATTCTAAAGCCAGCCATAATCTAACATCACCCTTAAACACTGTTTGCATTTTTCCACAAGACATATTAATAAATATTATATATATTCACAAATGATATTGGTTTTATAGAACTAGCACAACATAACAGCTATGTATTCCAATAAAATGTATTCCAATAAACTAGACTCCCAAAAAAGCTAGAATATATTCTGATGAGGTTAGAATAATCTAGATAATCAAATTACTTTCCATCTTACTTACTATCTGTGCACTTTTTTTATTTTGAGTACCACATACAATGGTTAGTACCGTTTACAATCCAGATATAGAACCTTGTTTGCACTTCTAATGTCCAGATGTCTCATTAAGGAATGGACACCAGAGGATATGAAAGATTCAATCCAGGAAGAGTAAACATTATCAGAAACAGATAAATACATTTGTCATATAAATATACCGTATTTGCTCGATTATAAGACGACCCTGATTATAAGACGACCCCCCAAAATCTGATTATTAACTTAGGAAAAAAAGAAAAAGCCTGAATATAAGACGACCCCAAAGGAAAAAAGTTTTACCAGTAAATGTTAATTCATGTAAACTATTTTTTTTAATAAAAGCTATGATTGAGAAAAATATTTTTTTTGTTTTTATTTCTTGTATTTTCCAACCTGTCCCCCAGTTACGCACATCTGCCCCCAGGCTTGCCACTCCAATATGGCACTGTGGCCCATGATATGCCTTTTAACCCTCTACATGCCACTGTGCCCCATGGTATGCCTTTTGACCCCCTATGTGCCACTCTGCCTCCAGAAATGCCTTATACCCCTATATCCCATTCTGGCATTTAGGGGGTTAAAATGCATATTATGGGGCAGAGTGGCATATAGGGAGGTATAAGGCATTTCAGGAGGCAGAGTGGCATTAAGGGAGTTAAAAGGCATTGTATAGAGCACTCTGCCTCCAGAAATGCCTTATACCCCTATATGCCACTCTGCCATTTAGGGGGTTAAAAGGCATATTATGGGGCAGAGTGGCATATAGGGAGGTATAAGGCATTTCAGGAGGCAGGGTGCGTGGAACTCTGATCTCTGACAGTCGGGGAAGGTCTACGCGACGGACGCAGACAACCCCCGCTGCTAGCCACACCTCCTTCCGGCTGCAGCGGACGTTGTCTACCGTCAACCAGCAATACAGCAGGAAGCACCGGTAAGTGTGTGTATGATGGGGGGGGGGTGAGACAGGAGGATCCAGGTCCCCTGCAGCGGTGCGGGGGATCTGGATCTTAGTCTCCTAATCAGACCTCTATTTGAGGTCTGATTAGAAGACGACCCCGATTAGAAGACGAGGGGTATTTTTCAGAGCATTTGCTCTGAAAAAAACCTCGTCTTATAATCAAGCAAATACGGTATATTTTTATGACACGCATTCAGGTCATCCTCAAAGGGGCTATTCTCAGGGGGTTAACGCTCCAGCCGCGGTTGCTACACAATTTCAGCATTCATTGACAAACTCCCACAAAGTTAGTCCACAATTATTTTCGATGGAGTCCAAGCTCAAGCTGGTGTCAGTGCCTCCAAGAGACTCCAGCGAACGTCACCTTCAAGAAGACCCGAGTAGGATCTTAATGTACTGACAAGTTGACAACTCCCCCCATAAAAAGTGCCTGGTCTAGAAAACAGGGTTAATCTATCCTTGTTAAGAAATGCTAAATAAGACGCAATTTAACCGCTTTGGAAAGCAGTAAGAATGCAATAGTTCGGCTTTTGCAGAAACAGGTTAATGAGATGTTGGTTGCAGGCATAATACAACAGGTTTTTGTGTTGGGAAACTCTAGATGTACAGGCAAATAAGCCATTTGCATTCCAAATCAAATCCATTCATAATTACTTTGGTTACATTTCTTAATATGATCTGGATATTGCTTAAAATATGCAACTTATGTGATTATAGTGATTGGAAAATACTCTCAATAACATTAACAAGGAAATTCTGCAATAGGGGAAGACAAGAGAGATGGATCTCCATAGCGAGTTGTCCCTTACAATGCATATGGTAACACCCTACATGCGCCTTTGGTGTATTTGGCTCAAGGATAGGCAAAGTGTCTGTACAAGCACAACAGTTTGAATGGCAAGGTTTGGGAAGGTCCATAGAACATAATTAAATTGTCCTCCAGACCCCCAATAAATGTCCGCCATGAGCAATGCTGGGGGCTGAACATGATAGCACGATACTGGCTTTGTGGGCTACATGGGTGGTTATGATCCCACTTTCTACTTAGTTTTAGCTGTAAGGTTTATCTAAGGGAAATTGAGATTTGCGTAAAAAATGTGACTAAACTACCATTATATAACCAGTTTCTGGTATCTTCATCCCACCCTTCCAAAGGCTGCCTGAACTGATCGACAACTAGAAGTGTATTAACAGGTATAACTAAATAGCGAGAGACACTAAGATGGCTGACTCCATGGTATACACATAAGTGGGTTTGTAAAGACCGTTTATTGTTTTCTTACACTTTGATTTTTATTTCATACACATCTTCAGTTGCTGATGCACATAACAGGTGCCTGTGTGTCATTATGAAGCGTCATGTGAAAGAACCTAGCCAATCACAATGCGGGGGGCCCTAGAATATTTGAGTTGTCCCCGTACGCTTTAAATCTCTAATAGAATGTTACAGGTTTTATAGGGAAAAAAAAAAAATCTATCCCGTTGCCACCGTTCTTTAGGCGCACTTTATAGCATCCTACTGCTGTTCAGTCATGCCATCAGTACCACCTAAAGATCAAGTGTCAATGTGAGGTATTCTCCATTACATACTAATACATTGCACAGGACTATCTGGATGTTAATATGTAATATTATTATTATTAATAATGTGATCACGCTTAAATCAACATAACACTTCCTTACAGGGGATAAATAATGAAGCACTAGAATTTAATGAACCTGCTACCAGAGGGGATAGCATGCTAACGAGCGGCTTCTTGAAAGCCCAAATTAATATTGGCTTTCTAGTAACATCAGTTCTTCTACTTGAGAAGAAAATTGTACTTTCTTTTAATAAGCCACGTGTAACAGCGCAGTATATATTTTAATTTAGAACCAGTAGTTAAATACATTTCAAAAGTATTTTTGAATGTTGTAGGTTCTCATTTTGTCTTAGTCTACTAAAAAACAAACAAACAAAACAACAACTAGTATGTTCCTGGTTATGCTCTCCCAGTGTTTGACTAACGGAGGTATATGGGGACAGGGGCTAACAAAGACTTCCTAAACTCTTATAAGAAATTCACCGCTAATGGGCACAGAACAGGTGACAACAGCAGTATTCAATGATGAAGGGTCAACACTGGCAGGTTTCCGCCGCAAGAGGGACTGAGCTGGCCCTGCATAATGCATAATTGAAAAGGTAAGGGCACTAGAGAAATCTCTCTAATTTAACTATATCACATAGGGCCAGCCAAGCGAACGTTCACAGGGTTAAACCGTCATAATATGGTTGGTGAACCACCACACAGTACTACAAAACACACCGTATTTTCCCTTTAAGCAAGCATCCGTCTCTAATCCTCCAAGACAACAAGTACGTGGTGGACATTAGACAAGGAAGGAAGAGAAACGATTCCACCAAACAGCTGGAGGACACAGATATATGATCCGTATTCAAGAACCGAAAGCAGCAGAGTCTAGTGACCTTGATCAACTCAGTTCTTTAACCGTCACGGGCGACAACAGTACTAAATTTATCAATCCTACGAAACCAACATAAAACGCATATAGAACAGAAAGTGGTAGTTTGATGCGGGTTTACATGGATCAATGCCAGCAGTGAATGGAAGCACCTTGATAAGTGGCGTTATTTCACCATTTGCTGATTGATGAGGAGGAAAATAAATATCCAGTTTCTATCTTGACCATAAATATTAATAATTAATTGTTTTAGATATAAAATACGCAGCTCCGAGATTTAATAAATGATTATTAAACAAAAGATCCACCTTCTTTGGCAACATGCAAGGTATTACAAGCACAGTAGTCCCAACGAGTTAATTAATTTCTGTGGTAGTGGAGGCCAGGAGCATTTGGGAAGTTAAGAGGGTATCAAGGGGCTGTTATTGATGGCCACATGTATTTTTTTATTATTGCTTATATAAACCTTATTGTCCTAGAAAGTAATCCACCATTAAGGAATATGAGAAGGCATTCATGGTATGACACTGTGATTCATACCAAGAAAGTCCCAGCTGTAGTTCTATTGTGTTTTTTGTTTTAGTATACAGTATTAAATTATTAAATTTCTATAATTGATTTCTCACCCCAGATACAGATTATTGACATCCAACCTAATGTATGTCACTTTGTCCAACAGATCCAGCTTTGGCCTTATAAAATATAAATCTATTCAAATTAGATTTACTTGCCTGTGTTTCAGAAAGAACTGTAAAAAAAAATAAAAAAAAATACAACTTTTAGCTGTGATAAAATTGACATAACCTTACTGTACAGCTCTCCGGAAAAAGATGAGATGATGCTTTAGTAACCTTGCAGTAATTTATAGTTCAACAAATGTTTTGAAAACAGGACAATGGGATTTTATTCAGAAACAGTAACAAGTAACAATAACAGTTTAAATGTTTTTTTGTTATAAAAGTAGCTTTTGGTTTAAACTTCCTCAGGAGAACATTTTTCGGAAAGAAACTGTTCTCCTGAGGAAGCCGATAGGCGAAACGCGTTGAGGACTACCTACGAGGACTATTTAATGCTGTTGACTCCATTGCTTTTAACTTTGGACTTTTAGTTGAAGTGCCTGAAAATATCGACCATCTTGTAAGTGCATTTTTATTTTCCTATAACAACTACAGGAATTTATTGCACCATTGGCCGTTCTCTTTTTATCAATTTTTTTTAGTTATAAGAAGAAATAAAGAAAGAATTTTATTCTGAAGAGCCTTGACCATCTGTAATTTTGTGAGTGCATACATTACACGTACACATAGCACTTTGAATCCCACAGTATTGCACTATTATTGTTTTTTTTTTTTCTCCCACATATGTACATGCGCGCCTAATTCTGGGTTGCTTTCTGTTTCTCTAATAGGATTTTTCTGTGAATTCTGTTTGTACAGTTAACGTTATGCTGGTGCGGTGCTGGAGCCGGCAGAAGTAATCCGGTCAGACATTCTCCGGTTCCCAGGTGTATTCTGGAGAAGGAATGTGCCGGAGGCCACAGCCCAGGATGAATTACAGTGGGACAGTGGAAGCAAACCACCCGAAAATGTACAGTCTGTGAGATCGAAGAAAACAAATGATTAAACAACCCAGAGCTATAACAGGCTTCGTGAAAGAGATGCCACCGCTTTTACAGTAGCTGCTTATCTGCTTCCTGTTGCCAAATTTAAAAACATGCATCCATCAAGCTCAGACTCCTTATCTCACTGGACTGCAAGCTAACGAACCAGAAAATGACTAAAAACAGCACGGTTTATTGCTTTTTCACAAAACACGTGATCGGCATATGAAATATCATACTTGGTTTTTTCTGCATGATAGATTTTATATTCTAGATTGGAGATCATTTTTTCTTGGCACTATAGAAAGCCGTGTTCTTGAAGTACAAGACTGTGCCCCCTTATCTATTGGGGTTTTTCTGAAGGAAAAAGAAGCAAATTAAGATTCGAGTCAAGTTTACATTAGGGCTGCAACTAACGATTATTTTAATAATCGATTAGTTGGCCGATTATTTTTTCGATTAATCGATTAATCGGATAAAAAAAACAATATTTAATAATTTAATGAAATGCCCTGCACCCACATCCTGCCCCATCAGTTTCCCACCCTGCAATCATATATTCTCTCTCTCTCTCTCTCTCTCTCTCTCTATACCTCCGCTACCGCATCGTTCCACTTACAACGTTCAACCGCAAAACTTTATTCAAATCTTCATCGTTGACGCGCGTCACATCCGTCATTACGTAACTTCAAGCAGACGAACACTACAGAGCTCTGCAGCAGAAACGGGGGAACGCTGGCGGAGGTAAGTGAAAGGAGCCGAGCGCTCCAACGACGAATCGATCACTCGATTAATCGATAACGGAAATCGTCGACAACGATTCCCGTTATCGATTATTATCGATTTTATCGATTCGTTGTTTCAGGTCTAGTTTACATCCATATATTATTGGCTGCAAGTTAAATTAAAGGTTAGCAGACTGTCCGTATGATACTTGGTATGCAGTTATAATGGATTTAAGACACAGGGCCCTTGTGCACGGGGCTGGGGTAATTTAAGTGTTTGGAGGAAGAAACACATTGGGGATATTATGTATCTTTGAATCATATGAGAAAAACAAACCAGCTAGAAGTTTAAGCAGACAGGAAGTGAAACGGTCTTAATTATGTCATTTGTTCTTGGCATCTGGTAGCTCAATACAGGAACAGTTGCTCTACATGCGCATGATGGAACGATATACTTGACCAACATCGGTGAAAACCAGACACGTACTCACTGTTAACGTTTACGGAGCACTGGGCCAACGTAACATTGGCACTGGGTGGATAACCAAAAAACGCTAACCTACATTAAACCTACCTACCCTAAACAAACCAACAACATAACACTTCAAGGGCAAAGAGCAGCTCAAAGATGCACTAAAAACACGTTTTGAATTCCCCTTTTATTTTGGTTTTCAGGGAACAGACAGTTAAACGGTGCCTGGTATTCCACCTTGGGCAACCCCCACTAAAATCTAATGCTATCCATAGAAAGCACATCAGAACATCCACAGGTCTGAAGCGAACCGCCAACAGTAATGAATGCATTGCATGGGAGCTCGGCACACAGATTTTTCTAATTCTGTTCTAAAAATAATTCTCCCTGGGGGAAGCAAACATACCTATAGCTCTAACGCATTAGATAGGAGGTACAAGTCTAATACAAAAAACAGTATTACATCTACCTAAACAGACACCATTACAAACCAGACTTTTTTTTTTATTTTTTTTTTTTTATATATAAACACCTCATTGGGTTTATTCACTATTCAAGAAAGATTCAGTAGGAGAATACGCAGAGCGAGTTTCAGCTTCTAGAATATATTGGTATATTGATATTTTTGGTGAGATTTCTGCTGGGATCACCTCACTAATTGAACCAGGGCCAGCTCAGCAAGGTATAATGTATAGTTGATGCAATCATATTTTAGGGTACAATCAACTGGTGTCTGAACACTAGTATACACGTCCGAATTATATGCAGACCTTCACATTTTTGTAGTAAAACCCCAAATCTCTATGAGATATACATATAGAATATCAATTTTGGTGTGATGTTACATGCAACGGTCACTACTCCACATTTAGTACAGAAGGAATCTGAAAGTTGCCTTGGATGCTATGTAAGAAGACAAGCACCCCAACCTGGGTTTTGAGTGCCAAATGCTAAGCCTACATCTCAGGATTTAATAAATAAGCTCTGAGCTAACCTCTAAATCAAAACCTGCATCATTTCCAGTTCCAATTCATTAGTCTCTCTGGAACTGTGCATCAACATTAGTGTCTTTGCAAATGTAGCCTACGACGTGCTTGTATCTGTTATATTCAGGCCTAAGAAACACCATTTAGATCGTTGACAAATGCATTATGCGGCTATTCCCCACTGGTTTGGCATGACAAATACCACTTAAAAATACGGTCCTATTAATTATTATTCCTTCTACAAGGATTCCAAGATGCAGATAGATTAGTGCCCTCCACTGATATTGACACCCTTGGTAAATACGAGCAAAGAATGCTGTGAAAATTGTCTTTATTGTTTAACCCTTTGATCACGCACATACATACTCTGGATATCTTATAGATATCAAGCAATTGCAGGCACAACATAGCTTTACCCCCCCACACACACATACACATAAAATTGTGAAATATATGTGTAGTACAATTATTGGCAACCCTATGAATTCATGAGAAAATATAGTTGAATATACTATAATTTTTTTTTAGTACACCTGGCTAACTAAGAACCGGAGATTGTTCAGCTGTGACTTCCTGCTTCACAGGGGTATAAATATTGGGTAACACATAAGTCAATTTCCTAGTTATTCATCACAATGGGTAAGACCAAGGAATACAGCTGTGATGTGCGGCAAAGGGTTGTTGAGCTTCACAAGGTGGCTATAAGAAAGTAGCAAAAGCATTGAAAATGCCCATTTCCACCATAGGACAATTTTAAGAAGTTCAACTCTACTCTACACCAAAAACAAACTCTACTGTCTTCAGTTTGCCAGACACTGCTGGAACTTCAAATAGGATCTACGGTCAGAGACGTAGCAATATGGAAAAATCTCTCATCGCCAAGGTTAAATATCATTGGTAGCTCTTAAATGTTTTGGGGCTGTTTCTCTGTCAGAGGACCTGGACATTTTGTTAGAGTCCGTTATGCTACGTAGCCTATGAAATAAACAAATATCAAATGAACTCCTGACTGACTACAAAAAATGACGTCGGTGGATCTTCAAGCAGGACAACGATCCAAAACACACAAAAATGATTTACTGGCCACAAAAACAAGCTCCTACCATGGCCATCTCAGTCCCCTGTCTTGAACCCCATAGAAAACCTGTGGGTTGAACTGGAGAGTCCACCATAATTGACATCAAAGTTTGGAGGATCTGGAGAGATCCTGTAGGTAGGAATGGTCTCAGATCTTTTTCAATGTATTATCCAATCCCATTAGGATTTATAAGAGAACACTCAGGGCTGTTATCTTGGCAATTGTTTGCAATTGTTTCATCTTTTCTGAAAAAATACACACACACATACTCTGCCCTCAAGGACATCAAAGGGTTTAATAAAGAATTTGTCACAGCACTCTATGTTCATATTAACCGATGGTGCCAATATTAGTGGAGGGCACTGTATATGTTTTAGCCTTTCGAAGTATCTTAGTAGGTTTCTGTGCTATAATAAAATTAGCCTGTAGGCTTGCAAGGGATTCACAGCAACTCTCTCCAATGTTTAGATAAGGATAGATTTTTTACGGTGTATACACCAACAAATGTTGAACTGAAAGGGTTAATGGCCAAACGAAGCAGTGGCCAAGGACTGTAACCAGGCGGACTGTAAGAGGCACTTTGACCTGTTCAGCGTTCAACACATTTTTTTATTTTTTTTTTTATTCGCAGCTAATGGCTCATGATGGTTCACTTGAGTCCCAGATCCTTAGAGATTGTTTTGGTAACCCTTTCAAGACTGACAGATGTCAATTACATTTTTTTCTCACCTGTTCTCGAATTTCTTTAGACCAAAGAAAAGTGCAGCTTTTCCAGATCGTTTAGCCTACTTCACCTTGCAAGACAGATTGATTTAATTGATGTTTGGATTCAACAGAGCTGGCAGTAAATCATGTCTGGGTGTGCCTAGTGAAATTGAACCCAATTATCAATTAAGTTTTAATAATTGGTTGATTAAGTAACTAAGAGGGCAATTAATTAAGTAACTAAGAGGGCAATTACTTTTTCACATAGGGCCAGGTATGGTTGAATAGCTTCTTTCCTTCTATACATACAAATCATTTAAAAACTACATTTTGCATTTACACGGGTTATCTTAGTCTAATGTTAAGATTAGTTTGATGATCTGAAACATTTAGGAGTGACAAATATGCAACGATAGCGTAAATAGGAAGGGGCAAATACTTTTGATTTTATAATCTATTTAATCTGTACGCTTCATTATTATTACATTACCATCTACCCCCGCAACCAGGTATTCTTTCCTTTTACTGGCTTCTTAAAGTTAGATCGGGGAACACATCTCCAGTCCTCGAGGACTGCGCTATCCCAGCTTCAGCATTAGTAACTCAATGAAAAAAAAAAAAAATCATTGAACTACATGTTTTCATGCAACGATACACAGAATCCCTGGCCTGTCTGTAACCTCAAGGACTGGAGCCGTCTAGCCCTTCGATGCAATTTATAATCAAGTGTGTTCCATAAACCAACTTTAAACCTTAAGTGTACCAATGATTGACCGGACGTACAAATGATCAGATACTTAATGTCTGCATATTATTGCAGGTCTGCGTAGGCTACCGGTAGTTAGAGAAACAGGGATTACATATCACATCACATCATATCATGTATGAGCGTGGGATAAAACAAACGTGTCTAGCCTGCCTCAACCTTAAAATACCTGCATTGCTAACCCAATTGTAACATTGTTTAAGTAGCAGGCAGGATTATTTACTTAGCCGTGGATTACAGATATCAAAATCACAGACACACACCACGTGCATTGAGCTAACCGTTGCGTCCTACATCACGTGCTCTCCTCCTTCAATTCCTTTTAAACAGTCCCTGCGGTACTACGTCTCGTAAAAGACTCATTTGAAAGCTAAAACATGCTATGTAAATAGTTTAAACAATATATTTGTATGTGTAAGCAGTGTTTTGTATGACATATTACACACGTCTGCTGTTCCAGTGTCTAAAGGCAGAGGAAAATATACGGTACTTGCTATAAACACATTGCCAACTTAATGGAACCGCTTCAGTTCCGTTATGTTTAGAAACTGTGGGTGACCAGTATGTATTGTGAATGTTCCGTATTTATAGAAAAGGAAACATAACAGCTTAAGCTTCCGGCTCACCGTACGCCGCTAGGTGAATCTGCTCAGACCCCTATGCGCATGCACTCCCATTGGTCCGTGATTGTAATAGCTAGATCCTCCTGATGCTGCCACATAACGGTGATTTAAAGAGGCGGCCATGTCAATTTACACCCCTCGGGGATGAGTAAAGCAAACGAACATACCTAATTACTAATGCCATTTACTTTTAATGTAAAGTACATGACGCCATTGTCAAGATTTACTAAGCATAGCTGCGAATAGTCCGCCAGTCTATCTAAAACTGGTACGATTGCTTTCTAAACCATGCAAAACAATATCGAGAGCAAAGTCTGAAAAGCGGACTTATCGCTTTACCCCCCCCAGCAATAAAATGGTCCAATAGTAGCTGCTGTGGCAAAAATCACCACTTTTACAACTTTGCGCAAATCACTAGTGCTTTTTTGTGGGTACAATAAAAAAAGATTGTTGATATGTGGTTCCAGAATGCACTTTATTTAATCCTAATTGCTGTGTAATAGGCTGGGTGTATATTCATTAGCAGTGCTAAATGAACATTCACCGTACAGTTCATTCACTCCATATTGCTTTAATGGTTTATGTATCACGAGTTGTAACACACACTGTAAGAGGTCAAAATGTATTTCTGGATCTCAGGCTAATTTTGTCAGTGAATATTCTCAGAGGTGTAATACTAGATACTGCATGAGGAAACATCTGCCACTACTTTGTTTGGACCCAGGTTATTAGGGATAGGGTTACCATTAGTATTAATATCAGACATTAATTGGTTAGTTCTGGGCACTGGAAGGAACGGTATTCAAGACGATACCTTTATTGTGTGATTTATAGATCTCTCTCTGAAGGAGAGACGTAGATAGTCTCGAAAGTTCGTAATCCATTCCACATAAGTCAGCCAATGAAGATATTGTCTTTACCAAACTACCTTACTCTCTTTCCACGGCCAACATGGTACAATTCTATACTTACATAGAGAGACAGCAACCATACTGGCCTTTTGCAATTTTAGTGATAGTCAGTACTTTTTATTTCATGGTATTGTTAGAATTAGGCATTACATGTGATAAAGAACCCAGAAAAACTATCATGTGCTGAAAAATGTTGCTTATGCCGTTTTGCTTGGGTTAATAAAAAGAATGATATTCCTTGTAGAACAGACTTGATCCCCAAAGGTGGTCTTTTGTTGAAGACATCCATGAGTGTGTGCACATGAGGCCTTGCATTCCTAAAAGGTCAGACATTTACGTCCAGCTAGAACTGTACATGACACAAATAGAATTAGACATCCACCTATGGCACTATCTTTCTCTCTTTATTTATTGCGTCTTTCTATGCCACATTCTCTCTAGACTGTAAGCTTGCAGGCAGGGTCCTCTCTACCTAATATATCCGTTTCTCTTAGTCTGTCAATTCTAGTTTTGTCATACTCCTTGAATATATGTACTGTAAAAAGCTTGGCATAAATTGTTGGCACTATATAAAAAGATAATAATCTCAGTGTAAAGTCAAGAAAATGTTCATCATTTAATTAACCCATTGATAATCCCCCATGGACAAACAAATGGTTAAAAGTTTAATAACAGGAAATAGATGGAACGATAGACATGCTGAACCTGCCATATTACACGCACTCACATCAAGATTAGTGTTTGGTTAACAACGTAGATGTATGAATATAAATCCTTTAAACAAACACTGCTGAAAGAACATCTTTAAAATGACAGTAACCATTTAGCAAGTATGCATTGTAAATAGCAAATTTATTTAGCTGTTCAGTAACCATTTTAAAAGGGAATTGTCAACTTCACAACTAAGTAATTAAAACAATCGTTTGGGTTTTTTTGTTTCTTGTTCCGTGTAATTGTTCTGGACACATTCATTTAGTTTAATGGATTATTTTAATTTCCGGAAGCTGCGTTTGCCAATACACTGTAAAATCACACTGACTGTACCAGTAAACTTCACTCTTCTCTATTGAAATAGTGCTACGGAATCTCTATTAAAAAGCAATGAGGGAAATGTAACAAGCTGTATAGAGAAGGGTGACAAAGTCAGCTTCATATCCTCCATGGTTAATACATATTTAGACAGATCCTCTTGCGGGCAGTAGATACTGACAGGAAATACCGGAACATTTAAAAAAAAAATAAAAAAAAATAGGATCCTTGGTAACAGACCGTCTTAAATAATTGCAGATTGCATACTACAGTAGCAGCTTGTTCCTAATTTGTGTTCTCAGCACTGTTGATTTCTACTTCTCGATTTTCAATTAATCATCGTTCTGTGCCGAATGAACACTACTGAGAGTGCACCGCATCTTGCTTTGCTAATCACAAAGTTGAGGACACCTTGGAAGAAGCACTTGTGCAGACAAAGTCCTACCTTCGCAAACCATGCTTGCAAAAAGAGACAACGTTCACACAGCAACTGGAAAGAACTCACAATTCTCATTAGAAATAAGTCATTTCCTCCATCACGTCGTGCGTCCCCGTCATATGATCAATTCACTATGAGAAGTTTGGTTTAGGCCGGCCAACGTACTAAAAGAAAAGCAGTAGCTGGATGCATGATGAACAGTCTAATAGTTCATTTGCTGGGTGAACTCACATTTTAGGAATGTTAAACCTGCAGCATTACATACCAAATAGAACGTTTACTAAATAAAAAAAAAAAAATATTCCTTCCAGCCAGTTGACGTCAGACGGTATGTATGAATTGACATTTCTGATCTCAGTCTGCTTGGTGGGAGAGATGAGTCTTTGCCAGTTTCTTGCAGGCTCATTGAAGCAAATACGTATGTGTTTGGGAAAAAGAATCTTTGTCAGGTTTTTTATTTTTAGATTTAATACTAGCCAACACAATAAAAGAAGCATACAATATCAAACAGTCTAAAACGGACAAACGTTTCAGAAAACGTACAAAACTAGCTACAAAACAGACACTGCCCAATCCACTCAGACATGTCACACCAAAAGGAGAGACCTTACTCCAATCCATAACAGGTATCAAACACTAAGCAGTCATTGAAAAAATGTTCCATCTCAATTTATCTCATCCTTGCACTGAGGGGTTAAACCTCAGAAGGTTAGTACAGAATAACGCATTGTTAACTCAATCCTTCGTCAGGTTTGATCTTTTGATATGCACCCATCAGCCATAACATTATTACCACCAGGGTAATATTGTATAGGTCCCCCTTTTGCCAGCCTGACCCATCAAGGCATGGACTCCACTAGACCTCTCAAAGTGTGCTGCAGTATCTGACACCAACGAGTTAGCAGCAGATCCTTTAAGACCTGTAAGTTGCGAGGTGGGGCCTCTATTAATGGATCCAGGTGTCATGTGTTCTCCAGGTAAACTACGCACACGCTTCCAGCCATCCATGTAATCTAAAATAAAGCGTGATTCATCAGACCAGGCCACCTTCTTACATTGCTCGGTGGCCCAGTTCTAATGCTCACGTGCCCATTTTACGCAATTTCGCCAGTGGACAGGGGTCAGCATGGGCACCTGGACTGCCCCATATGATATCAAAAGAAATTCTATCTCTCCTTGAAAAAACAATATATAGCTTTACATGGGTACACTATTCACAGGAAAAGAGAATAATCGCTGAACCGACATAGCGCAAAAATTGCAAAATTGCTCCGGGACTTGAGGTACCAAACCCCCCCCCTGGGATTGAAGGGGTTAATTAATATTATATATTATTTATTAAGTTATTATTCGTTTTATATCGCTCCATCATATGCTGTTGCGCTGTACTATGGGTAGACAGGAGAAAAGTAGTATATAAACACAAATTTATATACAGAAACACTTGAGGAGGGCCCTGCTCAAATGAGCATATAATCTCGATGCATTTCAATAAGTAATGTTAAAACATGTGCCAGAATGGGTCAGCATAGTCAAAAACATTACAGTTTATGTGATAAAGCTTTGTGCGGAAGCCTCTAGTTCCTGAAGAACTGTCTCCGACATTTTACTTAATATTGCGCAATCCTGATATTCTTACCATAGAAAAAAAAATGGAAATTTCCATTATTGGGGGAAGTAAACTTTTTACTCTATAACTGATTTTGCAGCCAAAAACGGCTCTTTAGGAGAAACATTCAGATTCACACGCTAGAAGAAATAAATGAATAAATCAAACATTGTGAATTTTCCCTAAATCTAATCAACTGAGCTCTAATCAGATCAACTTGTTAAAAAATATTGCTTTATGAATGCTTATTGGACATGATGGCAACTATAACTTAACTAGGAGTATTACCTCTGTTTACATCATAGAATGTGTATAATACTTATTATAAACCATCCAACTACAGAAATATAGCCACAAAGGCACCGAAGACCACTAGTCTGCTGGAATGACAGAAATAAGGAACACAGCAGCCAATGTGTTTTTTGTTTTAACCTTTGAATTCCACCTCAAACAGGAATGCTAGTCTTTATCACAGGATCTAGAGCAATAAACTAATTGGGGTATTTCAAATAGTTAACTATCAACTTCTAAGTTCTCTGAAACAGCATTGTGTTGTTGATTTTTGTGGTGCTCAATACAAATGTAGGAATTTGTTTTTGTTGATTATTTGCAAGCCAAAAATGTGGTTGATGAAGTCAACTCATAGCTGGTTACTGTCAGTGTGTCAAGGAAACAATAGACAGCCCTTTGAGGTTTGTTTTCGTTTTTTCCCCAGAATGCTAAATAGTATACACAAAATTTGTTTTCTGAGACAAATCTTAAAAAGGCAAGAAAAAGACAAAACAAAAAAAACTTATGGATTCTATTTGCTACATTACAAAAAAAAAAAAAGTTCAATAATCTCCTGACACATGTGGAGCAGCCGCAATCTTATACTAAGCGCTTGTTTAATTGCTTCAAAGTGCCCCGGCAGAACTCTCCCAGCCTGACAGAGAAGAAGGATGGCCATTGGACACAATAACAGCTTCGTATAGAGCCGTTGCCGGACCCCCGATCACAGAACTTGTTTGTGTGTCAAACAGATGAAACTCTAGGCACTGGGATGCAATTCCTAGTGGCCATAGCTACCTGATGTCTGAAGTTTACTTTAAGAAAAGCGAGTTCCAGATTTTTGGTCTTTTTTAAGTATGTTAAAGAGTATAAGTATTCTAAATAAATACTCACATTAGATATAAGCGAAACAAGAGTTTGAACCATGTGAAAGAACTACTAGAGGGTCTCTCTGGATTTCTGATATATGTAGTAGGTACACAAGACTTATAGATATATCCTTACTGTAGAAAGAAGGTCCTCTACTCACTCCTCCATCGTATTAAGAGAAACCTACATCATTCTGTTACTATCATCTGTCATCAATCGGTGCTGTACATATGTATACTTTGTATAATAAATTAACCGGTCAGAAGACGTAATTTCAACTGATATCAGGATATTTGGATATTTAATAAAAACAAATTTCTCACAAAGATGTAACAAACCCCAGACGTATTTTGCCAGTTTCATGTAGGAACGCAGACATGAAGGCAAGCTCCTGACACCAAGATATTAATACGCATACCTAGGAACTCTCTGGGTTTGACCCGGAGCACTCCAGGTGAAGCACCGCTTCTCCAGTTCAACACCAGAATCCTCTGGGTCCTGACACGCCCGCTCCCCGCCCATTTTACATTTCAATTGGGGTGTTTCCCGCCACGTCAGCGGGCAGTACTGGTCGCATCCCTCAAGGGAAGGCTCTGGGTAGCTGGAGCTCAGAAGTTACCAGTTATGCTTGCACGCTTCATATAAAGTCAGAGGAGGTCAATATTTGGTATGAAAATTCCTCTTAAAGATCGCCTAGTTCATATTGTACTTAATTGAAGAAAACGCCACCATGAAATTAAAGTCCAAATACACAAAACGCAAAAAGAACTGTACTGAGAACTTTTGCTGAATATTTCACGTTGATTCTGGCTTACAGGCAAGAACGTTCCTAATTTGGTTGGGTTGTATTCTGCAGAGTCTGTAACAGAAAGCCACATCTCTAGCTACTTCCTCTTTCTAAATGACGCTACAGCTGATAATTATGTGAGATAAAACAACTCAAAACAACCCAACTTAAATGTAATGAAACAAGCAGATGTATCATTGAATCTCAGGAGATTTAAAGATTAACATGTTTTAGCATTTTCTTTGAAACTGGTCGAGTGTGATCTACAAACCATTTACAAATGAAGTAATGATTTGCCAATACCCAGGGGCGGACTGGGCCGGGGGGCAATTAAATTAAACGTCCACCCACTGAAGTGGCTGCTCCAGGGCCGCCTTTAACACGGGGCAAAAGCCCCCAGAACCTGTGGCGGGCCGGCCAGTCCATGGGCTAGCACACAGATGCCATTGCACGCCGGACGCTTTAAAATAATATATGCGTCGGTAAGGCTCTTCGTCCCGCCCCTTTGAAGACGTGACATGCCGCTCAAGGGGGGCGGGTTGGAAGAGAGCAGTCTGCAGGGAAGGCAGCAAAAGGCTGCCTTGGGACAACAATTAAATACAAAAAGGGGTGGCTGGGGGGGTATAAGTACACAACAGGGTGGTCGGGGCATCAATACACAAGGGTGTGTGGGGGGGTGAAAATACATTAAAACCAAAGGCGGCCTGGCTGTGACATCAATACACAAGGGGGGGGGAAGCACACAAAAACCAAACCAGTGTGTTTGGTTGTCAGTGTGGCAGAGCCTGTCCTGGTGTGTGTGTGTGTGTGTTTGGTTGTCGGTGTGACAGAGCCTGTCCTGGGCCCAGAAATCAGTGAGCAGAAAAGTAAAGGTTTTATGTTATTTACTCTGTTTCAATCTGCATATCTTATTAAAAATAAGATATGTTATTAAAAGTAATGAATGGTTACTTTTTTTGTGTGTGTCCTAGCATACTCCCAATCCTATCAAATCAATATGCATTTGAAAATCAGGAAAAGATGGGCATGGATGGTGGGTTGATTCGTTGGCACAATGGGCCACTTGACTTGACTTGCCCCCGAGGCCTTAGGCTGCCAGCGCTCCCCTGCCAATACTGGTTGTTGGACAGTTTATAGGAATCGCACCATTCACATAAAACTACCACGAACAACATATTGCAGCTGCCTTCATTCTGTCTTACAAAATGCGCCAGTTATTACATGATCATCACTTCAACATAAATAAGGTTTATTTTGCAGATTGGGATTAAAAATATTTGCTTCTATCACTGGCTAACGTCTGCAAAATGATGAACTATTCACATACATTTACACACACAGATATATTATATACATCTGTATTTATTTTACTTTTTAAATATAGCATTCTTGTTTATTTGGCGAGTTAAATCTAGGTGGTTTTATTGAAGATGGGTTGTGAATCATGTCTTGATGGCATCACGATTGTCTCTGTCAGGATATGAAAGCATCTCTGGCAAGTGAAATGCACAGAGATGTAAAGTGCCGGCGGGGTTTTGCATCTGGGTGTGGATTATAATTCTACGGCTCTCTGCTCTGTCTTTTTAGTGGGTGTTTCTGCATTTACTTCCAATCTTTTGTGTCTGAGATGTTTATTCACCAATGATGACACAGACGCTTTCATTTCTCCTGCTCTTCTTCGAGACAGAGTTTTTCATCAACGTTTTAAAATAGATCGATCAGCTGAGAGCTCTCCTAAAATAAGTTGGTTTGCATGTCAACCAGTATGACAGATAATATTAAAGAAACTAAACTGGTATTTCCCCCACCCCCATCGCATACTATGAAAACCTGAAGACCAGTTTTCTGTGGACAATATGGAAACAAATCCAATTTAATAGGCAACATTAAACCACTGCATTAAATAATTATTGATGGCATTAACAGAACCCGAGGCAATACTAGAGGAAACAAAAAAAAATTAGCACTTCCTCTATTTATAGCCTAAAGAAGACATGTTATAAAACAACAGTAAAATACATGTATTTGTGATAACTATTTTGCTGTATTAATAGCTTGTTGCTTATCTTAGAAGGGTCAATCATAATGCCCATGCTGAAATCACGGCACACATCTCATGTAAAGAGGTCGTGACTCCATGATCTGCCCTACAATACAGGTCGGCAGTCCCAGGTTATTAGGACACAGGTCATACTGTCAGGCTTGTAATAGCTTAATTAGGGCTGCTGGCCATTATGTCAAAAGTTGTGGAAAAGAAATCCTTGGCATCCACCTAGACCTGCGATATTACAGTGATGAAGCCCCACGTATTCCCTCTGCATGCCGTGCTTTACTGAAAAACATAAAATCACATGACGACTCTAAGCCTTTCTCCCAGTAAATTATATTTAGCTATTTTCTTAACAGAACAGCGTGGATTGGTATGCCTAGAGACAGGTACTTGGATGCACCTCTCCGATAACCAACAACCAAGACATGTTTTCAGAGTAATTCACACAAAAATCAGCAAATGTATCTTTGGCAATAAGAAAAAAAAAACAAAGTATGTTTTACTAGTAGTGGACAAATAAAGGGAAGGGGATGGGGGGAGCCCAGCTGAGATTCTGGGCTTGTGGTCTCTGCTTGGGGCTTAGCCACAAAACGGTTTGGAACAGCTTGTAATAGGCTTTGAAAGCCAAGAGCACCACAACTCACCAGGGAATGTCTTAATGGACAATCCAGCTCTGTGTTTCACATAAAACATGCCATTAATATAAATGTTTTTAGCAGTTTGATACAATTGAAACCTCCTTCAGTCGCAGCTTTCAACCAACAATTTGCAGCAGCAGTTGACTAGCAATGGAGAACTGTGTTTACTGGGTTTCATTTACTACGGCGGCTAAAGCAGCTATATAGCTCGGCCTCATCTCATTAAAGCATATCAGGGGCCAGATGATATTTAATTTATTTTTATAAAACCTTTTTCCCCCCCGGAAAGAGCATGGAGAGAATACAATTATTCAGATCAGACATTCGCTTATGTGGTCCTTTAGCATAGATGCCCAGGGGCCCCAAATCTCATAAAAGGCTGTCTAAAAATGGCATCTTAAATAATGCTTATTAGCAGGGGCGACAAATTTGGTTTTGACCAAGGAGCCAGACAAAATATATATATATATATATATATACCAATTTTCCTTATGTTTTTAGTTTTATTTATTGAAATATTTGGTCATGTATGCTCCACTATCATATCCCCCTTAATTGAATACATAGAGAGTTTCAGATAAAAGGAGAGAGGAAACAAGTTGGCAGCAATGAGGATACCATGTGTCCAAACATCAACCGTCATGCTTCCAAGCAATGTGCATAAGATGCAATTGTACAATAATATCAGAGGTAATCGCATAAATAAATGAAGGTATGTCACAGGCAATGCACAAAACTCTATAAGCAAGCTACAATATCCGAGTGTTACCATCCCAGGAGTTTTACATGTACCATTACCCCTCCATGCTGCCGGAAGAAAGAAAACAGAGGAAAGGGCGGGAAAGACCCAATTTTTTTTGGAGCATGGTAGCTGGGGAGGGAGAAGTCCCCAGGTACCCACCTTCATTGAGGCACCTACTTCAGCAGCCACAAGATCCATGTTGCAGTGTATTTCTGCATTTGGTCCGGTGTAGTGTGTATTAACCCCTCCAAAACTCTAACGCTAACTGGCAGACAGCCCTGACAGGTACCATTCTGGATTATAAACGGGTCCAACAGATGCCAGTTTAGTCTTATTCTAGCCGAGGGAAAGGCATGCATGGATCCTTATTCCTTTTAGTGTCATAGAGCCAAAGCTGGCTTGTTCCAGGAAGCAATTAGCCTTAAACCTGGATAAGTGAACACAACATGTCATTGGAACACAGGAGTGATGGGAGTGATAATGGGCCTCTGTACACCTAGGAAGATATTGCATTATAGATCTGACATTTTCAGCTACAACCGGCAATTACAGTGTTAATAACATCTACACTGTATTTCTGTTATGTTTATGGACAAAATTTGCTTTTCTGTCAAAAACAAGGACATTTCTAAGTGACCCCAAAATTTTGAACAGTTTACATACACACTGTGAGTCATAATACTGTAAGCACTGTGTGCGAGACGCCTGTCTTTGCTGCTCTACCACCCTGGGGGTCACTTAACACGAGTGTCTGCCCCCCCCCCGGGCACCTGCCTCATTAACCCTCTGTATCCAAGAAGGGGGCTGGCACACCAGTACCGGGTACACCTCCCGAGCATCAGGAAGTGATTCCTAGTCGCCATGGCGACCTGGGATTTGTCGAGCCGTGCTTATTAGTAGCAGCTAAATAAATTCATTGTCATCTCGGTCTGGCTGCTCTGATCATATGATGAATCATCTTTCCTTCTTACTTACCACGAGGACAAGTGGCTTGATATGGATGTTACAGGGCAACAGTTTTTGGCAGTAACAGTGGCTGACATTAGGAAATACTGAGGCTCTGTGCACTAAAAATGACTTGGAAGCAATCACCTTAATGGCGACTCACATTACACAAGCGTGGAAAGACCGAAGACTTATCATATCCTTCTAATGAAATCCAGGCCTCCTTTTCCTGCCGTAACCCACCTGCTATTGCGTAACCCACCTTTGCTGGTACACATGGTTACTTAAAGGTGCTGCTCTATTTAGACATTTTCTATGGCGACGATCTTTCAGTGCCTTTTTGCATCACTTGACAAATAAGGAGTTCCTCCCGCAATATATATGGAAGAGTCAACATTTTACACAATTATTTTCATTGAGCACTCAACAATGCAAGGGAAGGGCATTTAGTTACAAAAGTGTTAAATTCAGCAGAACTTTTAATGAGTTAACCGTATATTGTAGATATTAAGATCATGGCTATTCTGTCATGCACAGCCAATCAGAGAAAGGAACGGACTCCCATTGAAATCTGAATACGCATTTGCAAAAGGCACGCCATGACAATGTAAAGGGGCCATGCAACTATCACATGCATTTAAGGGGGTAGTAGCATGATATTACATAATTTAGATATAATATTGCTACATTGTGTATGCTTAGGGTATCCAGAATAGTAAAACAAATGCAAAAGGGGAATGAGACTGGGAAAAAAAAACTGTTTAAACTAACAAAATCCAAATAACTTGAGCCAAGCTTGTCTTAAGCACTACAATGCCGCCATTGGCAGCAGACGCTTAGCAACTGAATACCCCTAGATGTGCAGATGGAGAGGAATTCAGGAAGTCGATGCATAGACTAGCCGAGCTGCAGCTTTGGCTCACCAACTATACTGTACATTATTAAGGTTCAGCCCCAGCGAGCTTCTACTGAAAGAACTTGGCTGGCCCCGTATCGTGTATGATCATACATCAGTGAGATTGCTTGAAAGTCACCTTAACTAATTAACTGTGGATTATGCAGGGCCAGCTCAGCCCTTCATGATGGAGAAACCTGCCAGGGATAGCCCATTCGTAACTAATAGGGAAGCCAACTCAGGCTTTAGTGAATAAAGCCTGCAGCATTAAATACAGTGGGGAATAAAACATTGGAAAAATAAATAGTGTATACATGTGTAAGCCCCATCTTAGAGCAGTTTGAAAGCAGGTCTTATCACCATAGCAACCAATGGACTTTTTATTGATTGGACCATTCCACTAGTTGCTATAGTGATAAGACCACTTTTCAAACTTGAATCACTTGTTACACATATCTCTACTGCTTATGTATGGATGGGAGCTGAGCCAGCACGCCTTGTACCTGGGAAACATCCATACAGACTGAAGGGCCCCCTGCTTGTACAAAATAACACACGTGGTTCCCAGGTAAACCCCTGTATGACGTCAGAGTACTCACCACCAAACAGATGAGGGGAGAGGTGAGAGGGTAGCGATCCGATGAGCAGCCTCGAGCCTCCTCCGCCTGGTGCGCGTTCCCTGCCACCTTCTTCGGGCGTGCTGCTGCCAGAGTCCCGTGCCGCCCCGGGAATGCTGAGGCCGGCCTGGCTAAGCGCGGCCTGACTCCGGATCCCCCCAACCGAGCGGCTCCGGGAGCCCAGGACGGGCTGCGTACTGTCCGAGCCCACTGCTCCAGCTCCTGCCACAGAGTGTCCGCTCGCGATATACGAATACCGTGCCAGGGGTGAGGAAGTGGCTACTCCCGCTGGGCCCCTGACCGGCCCCCGGACGGTATTGGACGGGATGTCTGAGCCAGAATATGCCCGTGTCCGACCGTCCGAAGCCGGACTGCTGCTCTGCCGCCCGCCCATCCCCAACACACACCCGACCGGGTCACCTCGCATCCACCGGGGGATTAATACGGTGTGTGTGGTGGGGGGTAATGCCCTCCGCCCCCTGTGCGGTGTGCACAGCCGGGATCTAGTCACCTCCTGATGCGTTATTGGACAGGCATAGTAAATGGCATATAACAGCACCGGCTACATAACCACAGCGTTCCGGCAGCTCAGGTAGATCCAGCAGCGGCGAGTGCGCTCTCCTCCCGGGCTGGTGTGAACTGCTGCCCGGTGTATATATACACTCCTTCCAGTTACTCGGAGCCCAGTATCTATATATATGTATATTCACCCTCCGGGCGGGTGTGCAGAACTTTGTGTACCTCCTTTCAGGTGTGCAGAGCCCGCTGCATTTACACTCCTGCCGGGTGTGCAGAGGCTAGTGCCCCCTGTCGTCAGAGCGCCGTGCCCGTATGCTTCTGCCAGGTGCAAAGCCCAGTGCCAGGTGTGCACAGCTCACTGCCTGTATACTCCGGTGCCCTCCGTCAGGTGTCCGTATCCTTCTGGCTGTACGGCGCCGAGTATACCCTCCTTCAGCAGACAGAAAGCACGTCTCCCCACACACGGAGCTCTCCTCTGTTACCTGCACATTGTAAATACAGAGTCAGTGACCTCCCGGTGTCAGTCACGCCCATACATGATCCACGTACTGGGAATCCACAGCGCGGGCTGCATCACGGCCGGTCTCGCACGGGGCTATGCGTGTAATGCCTCGCTTCACACACAGGAAGGATGTTGTATAGCCACACGCAGCAGAACAATAAACTTTGCCGGGCCCGGCCGCTGAATAAGACGCGCCTATGTGCTGGTGGCTACACGCATGTGTATGCACCGAGTGTAGGTATGCATGTTGCTGTCACAGCTCCGGTGTCCCCTGTGCATGTGCCGCTGTCCCCTTCACGCCAGGCTGCCGCTCCTCCTCCTGTCAGTGAGGAAGTGCCGCCAGACAGCAGCCCTCCTTCCCTCCCTCGCACTCTTGTTATTCCCCCTCCACTTCGCTCACTTTCCCCTCCCACGTGTCACCCCCTCCCTTCTGTTTCCCACCAGAGGCTCCTCCTATCGCCCCGCCCCGTATTTCACCTTTCAGTTCCAGGATCTCTTTTCTCCTTTTCCATTCACTTTCTCGATTTGCTGTTTATCCCACAATCCCTCCTTTCTCCTTTGTTACATATATCGTTACATATATCGTTACATATATCGTTACATATATCGTTACATACAGTGTATTACCGCAGCTTGCCTCACAATTACAATATGATTTTTGATTAACACATTCTTGTCTGTTATGTAACGTTATATTATTATTATTATTATTTATTATTATTTTATATTGGCTGGATTCTTCCCACCCTGATTTCTGTAATGGCAGCGCATTCCGCCCACTCTTCCCTCTGTCCATTTATTTTTGTAGCCTACTGAAACCATTACATTTATATCACTATCTCTCGAGTCTGTCTATCAAACCCTGCAAACCCCCCAGCCTCTCGTCTTTAACCCCATGCATCCCTCCTATCCCTTTGTCTGTCTCGCTCTTCATTCACTCCTTTGTTCCTGTTCTCAATCAGTTCTTCTTCACACTGAATCAGTGATTCATTTTAATGATCCTCTCTTGTAAGCAGGGCCCTCTCTACCCAATGAATCGGTTTGTTTTGATTTGAACGTAGGTACTGTAAGAAGTGCTGCGTATACTGTTGGCGCTATATAAATAAAAGATAATAATAATCTTTTATATAGCACCTATGACCCCTTTCTCTTTGTTCTCCACTTATTACCCTTACCACCCACATTAATTATCTCATATGCTCTCCCTTTCTTTTTCCCCAACATTTTTATTTGTAGAAATGACATTATATAGATGCAATCCTCAGCTTTTACCTTAAAGAGATTTCATGAACAGCCAAAGGACGCACACGGATGATGAGTTTTTATCATTTAGTTATCACTCAGACAGCAACGGACTAGCAACCAATCACAGGTGACCAAGAGAAGCACCAATGAAGGTTGTATCCCCCCGGACTGTCAGAATAATCTAATCCTGTTGTGGAATAAAATTCTCAGGCGTATTTTAAATGCTTTAGAACCGTCAATAACTGTCTCGGGCTACCTGAGTTGAATAAGAAATGCATTAAAAATCCAGACATGCTCAAAGCCTGGGGAATCCAGTCCCATGAATGGAATTTATAGTGTTTTGACAGCTTTCCCCATTAATATTGTATGCCTTTCATATAGATCACATTAACCTTTTTTCCCCCCAATTAAAAGTTTATTCATTTTTCAAGTCTAGGAATACTGCACCATGCCTATCCCAATAATATATACATATGTTGTGTGCGATACTCATCAAAAGCTATTATGTGGCTTTTGTATGTAATTTTGTAACAACATCTTATGTCAATCCCACAACAAACATAGGACAAGCGATCTAACATGTGCAATGCAGTCAAGAATTGCCGCTATGTAGAACTAAAGGAGAGAGTGAGGAGGATAGCAGAGAAAGTAGAGTATAGATATGTCTACATTTCTTTAAAAATACAGAAACAAAATGAATGGTATAGTAATAGATTATAATGAATAGATGGGAGAGGATCTCCAGTGACAGCTGGTATTGTAGGGTTGGATTGTGAGAACTGACTCATGGGTCTATAATGCTAGAGGAGTAGGTCATTTTAAGGAGAGATGTTAGAACAAGAAGTCATAATCTAAAGCCAGAGGGTCAGAGGTGAAGATGTAATGTACCGTATTTGCTAATTATAAGACAACCCCCCCAAATTTGAATATTAATTTAGGAAAAAAAGAAAAAGCCTGAATATAAGACTACCCTATAATAAAAAAGTTTTACTAGTAAATATTACTTCACATAAAACAATTTTTTCATATTTAATAAAAACTATGACCAACCTGCCCCCAGTTATGCATATCTGCCCCCCCAGAAATGCCTCATACCCCCTTATATGGCACTCTTCCCCCAGAAATGCCTCATACCCCCTTATATGCCACTCTGCCCCAGAAATGCTTATACCCCCCTATATGACACTCTTCCTCCCTGATATGCCTCTTGACCTCCTATTTGCCACTCTGTCTCCCAGATATGCTTTATAACCCCCCTATATGCCACTCTGCCTCCCTGATATTCCTTTTAACCCTCTATATGCCACTCTGCCTCCCTGATGTTCCTTTTAACCCCCTATATGCCACTCTGCCTCCCTGATATTCCTTTTAACCCCCTATATGCCAGCCAGTCTCCCTGATATTCCTTTTAACCCCCTAAATGCCACTCTGCCTCCCTGATATTTGTTTTAACCCCCTATAAGCCACTCCGCCTCCCTAATATTCTTTTAAACTCCTATAAGCCACTCTGCCTCCCTGATATTCTTTTTAACCCCTATAAGCCACTCTGCCTCCCTGATATTCTTTTTTAACCCCTATAAGCTACTCTGCCTCCCTGATATTCTGTTTAACCTTCTATATGCCACTCTGCCTCCAGAAAGCCCTTATACCCCCATTTGCCACTCTTACCCTCCCCCAACTTACCAGTGCTTCCCTAGACTTCTCCCCGTGCTGCTGATTCCTTGGTGTCTAGTGGGGGCAGCCGGTGTAGGTCTGCGCGATGCGTATCACACAAGCGTCCACCGGCTGCTGGAGAGGAGGATCAAGGTCCCCTGCAGCACTGCAAGGGAATCTTAGTCTTGTAGTCAGACCTCTATTTGAGGTCTGATTAGAAGACGACCTTGAATATAATCGAGCAAATACGGTAGTTTTAATTTACAGAGAGTGGTAAATAAATGGAACAGTTTCCCATCAGAAGTGGTAGAGGCTAATACAGTAAGCGAATATAGGATAGGCATAAAGCTATCCTAAATCTAAAAGATCAAGGGCTGAGTAAGGTATGAGTCTTTACATCAGGATAAATAGGCAGACTTGATGGGCCAAACAGTTTCTACCTGCCATCAAATTCTAGGTTCCTATGATTTAAGAAACCCTCAGAAAAAATTCATGTGGAGTAATCACAATTTCGAGGGTTACGATCTGCAAAGTAAGATCCTGTTAAGTACAACGGGGATTGTAAGACTTCAGTAGAAAAAATAAAATAAAAATAATAATTGTCCAGTTATACATGTAAATTTGATCTCATGCTTGTATTAGTGCTGCTAAATAGACAACATGCTAAATCAGTACAACATGCTTAAATTGAATCTCTCAGTCAGTCTTTTGGCATAATAAGGAGCTCCCAAGATGTGTTCTATTGGCTTTCACTCTTAGGTGATTATTATAAGATTCAAATTAAATTCACTCATGACATAGATTGTGCAACCACAGTACAATAGTTCCCCTTAAATGTAAATTTTGCAAGTCATTCTTCCTCATGATTAACTGGAGCCACCTCTTTAATCTCTGTTGTGCAACTTTTAGATTTGGCATCATTTGCCACCTACAAAGTTGTTACTAAGTACATCTCTAATAGTGAGAGATTTATTATCGTATTGATCCAGAACCATTGTATGCCATATTTTCATTTTGGGCCTACTGGTTGTTTGCTGATGTCCCTCAGACACTAAGATCTGAATTATGGTGACGCATTAGGACCTCCTACAGGAAAAGACCATGAAGTCCTTCAGCTGTAACTCTTACCTTTTTGTCCTTGAACAAGGTTTTTAACTTGACAAGACTCTGCTTAGAATCACCACTATCTGTAAATTAGGTCCTAGGTGTCTTGAAGTGACAAGCTTGTGCCTAGGGGTTGTGTTCCCATTACAGTACCCCAAAGAGGTCCAAGTCAAGGTACAATATCACATACCTCCCAGCTTCTAACCTTGCCAATTCTTGGCATTCACAGTATACATTGTGCAGTCTCTGCGGGATGTGGTCCCAAACCCTGCTGTCCCACCAAGCTCTATCTTTGGGACAGTTGGGAGACATGATATACATGATAATGGCCACTTCTTGGATGTACCTGGATCAAGGAACCTGTCTCAAATGAATACACCAATTGAAATCTGAATCGTGCAAATGTCTTCCGTAGGACAAGTCACAGACATTGGTGTCATGTACAGACAATTTGCCTACTGCTTGCAGTCCAACCACAATGATATCCCCCTAGGGAGCCAAGCCTGTATGCATTCATAAATTAGAATTTTAGACACCCTACGCTGTAAATGTTGCAATTAATTGAAAGTCTAAAAAGCATAATATTAACTATTCTGGCTCAAAACCCTTTCCACTGAGGATAATGTTAATGAGTGGGGCGTTGAATGATTAATGAAACAAAAGCTGCGTTACCGGCATATACACTTGAAGTGATGAACACTCAGGAAAACATGATAATTGTGGTAACAGATCATTGACCTAGTTTAGAAGGCACACTGGTAATG
This sequence comes from Spea bombifrons, assembly GCF_027358695.1. Lineage (NCBI taxonomy): Eukaryota > Metazoa > Chordata > Amphibia > Anura > Pelobatidae > Spea > Spea bombifrons. The sequence continues at coordinate 29,736,052 of NC_071091.1, forward strand.
AATATTCCAAAAGTCCCTTCATCAACTTCAGCCCTGTAATTAGGATTTTGCTAATCTGAAAATGCTTCCCATTCCCTAATTCTTTAATAGTGAATAACATGTGGCGCAACAATTTCAAAGATACACGAAGCCAGACATTCTGTTTATTTAAACCTTTGATTTGCGCTTGTCTTTTGTACTGAAGGGTGTAAGATGGACCTGTTTGTGATTTCTAAGCACAAAACTATAAATAGGAAAATCAAGTTATATAGCGCCATGGACTTTGGATGGATTAAGATTGATGTTGTTAACCCATAAAGAGTGGTTATTTTCTGTGCAGAAGGTGTGTTCATTCAAACACTTCTCCTCGCACGTGATATACTTAGCAGCAGGCACATTCAGCCTCGGCTCGGCAAGCGCTGGAGGCGGTTCTAATGAGATCCCACCCCTTGAGCATGCTTGATAAGAGTTCCCATTGATTTTAGTGGGAGTGTTTTTCTGCCACTGATTGGCTGCTTCAAGCAACCACGAGAATTGTTGGATCGCATTGGCGGTTGGTAGCTCCAGAGCTGCAGCTTCTACTTCCTTCATGCAAACAGTACCCCCCTGTTTAGGTATTTTTAAAATGTTCAATGTACTTTCTTGAATATTTGTGAGACACAATCTAGTTCACCTCCACCAAAAATATTAGCCTCCTGGTTCCAGTAACATTTTAGGATTGTAGAAGGAGCCTAGGAGCAAAGTAACAGACAAACCACGGGTTCAATGCATACGACATGAAGCCGGAGCGAACTCAGGAACATGCCAGATTAAGTGTACTAATAGATTAGTTAAAGTACACAGCATTGGAAACGGAATCAAAGTCAGGAACAAGCCAGGTTCAAGGTTCACATAGAAAAAAAAATATCAACACTCTCTTGGCACAATGAACCATCTAAAATCTATGCTAAAGGAGAATATTAGGCGTCTTTAATTGTACTGTGCTCATCAAGATGTCTACAGTCAAACGGAAGACCCCATGTCCGCTTTTCAGTAATCAGTGAAAGTGAAATGCAGAGATATTTCAAATTAATCTGTTAAAATGTCCAAAATAACAGTATTGAAGTTCCTTTAAGCTGTTTTACTTACTTAGTTTCACCTGTGTATTATACTTCTGTACACTTGATTTTGTGCTTTTAAAACAAAACCTTTGTCCTGGAAATAGTATAGCAGTGGTTGTTTCTTTAAAAATAAATGTTTCAAATTTTAGGCATAGAACAAAGAAGAACGAGATGTACCATAGATTTGGTAACCCAGGTGATGAGCATGCTAAACATGACTAAAATTAACAAAACCACGCATAACTCAGCTGGACATAGAGTGATTTACATTTTACCTACTGAGAAGCTCTTTGTAGTCTGATAGCCCTGACTAATATCCCATTGGGACAAACCTGTTAAGTATTGCTAACTGAGCAATTTATAGGGTTTGTTTTTTTTTGCTCTAAAGGGTATTGTAGTAGACTTTAAGAGAATATACACTATATGACCAAAAGTATGTGTGCGCCTGTCCATCACACCTTTATGAGCTTGTTGGACATCCCATTCCAAAACCCCGCCATTAATATGGAGCCCCACTATCATTGCCTCTGCTTTTCTGGGAAGGCTTTCCACAAGATTTTGAAGTGTGTCTGTGGGAATTGTGCCCATTCAGACAGAAGAGCATTTGTGAGGTCAGGCAGTGATGTTGGATGAGAAGGCCTGGATTGGCGTTCCAAGTCAACTCAAAGGTGTTCAATGGGGTTGAGGTCAGAGCTCTGTGCAGGCCACTCAAGTTCCTCCACAGAGCTCCGACCTCAACCTTCTGTGCTACACTAGTACACTGCTAAAAGTCATTACATCAGCAACAATGGACAAACTAGATGGGCCAAACGGTTCTTCTCTACATACCTGAAAACCCTCAGGGTTTGGCCCGGAGAACTCTGAGAGAAGCGGTGCTTCTCAGTTTCCATCGAGTCAGGGGAGCAGGGTCCTGACACTGATGTTGACGGGTACGCCCACCGACATAAGCGGGAACGTCTTGGCGGCGAGCCAACAATTTACCAGGTATGGTTATCAATTTCTCTGTTAAAACTGGCTGTTCCCTTTAAAGACTGAAAGCTTGCAATCTATTTAGAGAATGATGGCTGCTAGAAGGCCGCTGTATATTGAAGGCCATTTCACTGAGTTTTGATGTGGACCACCTCATCAGCATTGAAATGGCTCTGAACTTTGGTTATCCTGATTCCTAAATTAGAACAAGCACATAACAAACCTGGCTTTGAAATACAGAAACGTCAATTAGGAAAGTTTTGGCATTAAGAGCAACAGAAATGAAAGCTAATCAATTGTTCAACAAGAAATCCTATTAATTAAGGACTTCATTGTGGAGGAGTGGAATAACAGAACACTATCTCAGCTCTCTTACACCCAGTTCTGCTCGGTTATAAAGCTCTAATACATTACCTGTTAACCACATTATTGCCAGATGGTGTTTTTACTGGCCGCTCCGCTGCGACTGCCTTATTTATCTTACTGCATAAGGGCTAAGTCTCAGATAAATATTTGCATAGTTATGGCCCCAGAAATGTTCAGTTCTGCCTTTTTTTATTCCATAGTTCACAGTTGCACACATATTTTAAACCCTTCCTCTTGAACCTTTCTTTTGGAAAAGACAATGTTGTTAGAATTCATTCCTTAAGGTGACAATAGCAATTTAATTATACACAAGTAAGGAAACACAACACATGTTGCATTCTTTGTTTCAGGAGAAATTACAATATTATGAAGTCACCTTTGCGCAATATTGGGTATTTTCATACAAAAGCATGTGCCACGTATGCATTTATCTCGCCCCTCATACTTTGATAGGCCCTCAATTCAATAACGTGTGCTTCATAATGTAAAGAATACCATCAACTCACTGCTTTCTGTCCTTGTCCTTCATTTCTTAATAACCGAGGCATAGCTACAACATACTACATAGCAACAACATGCCTACATACAGGGCAAGTCTTGCCATTAACGCTTACTAAGTTATCGCCTCTGTAGGATTCCCAGGAAGCTGGTATGGGACACCACCACTATGGTCTCTCATGCAGCAGGGGTGCCAGAGACTATACTTTGGCGCCGACCAACTCTTGTTCGTCTTTGTGTTCTTCTTTGTGGGGAAAAAAATCTTCGTATTCCATGAATATTCGCCCGTTGTTGTGTTGGGTTCAGGCAAATATTTGTATACCTTCTTCGTGTTCGTTTTTTTCTTCGTTTTTTTTTAGAAGGGGTTAATACAGGGTTCACACATTACACAGCAGCTTTGGCGCCAGGAATGTAAAGGTCTGTACGAGCAACGGGGCTTCCTCTGCCATCAACCAATGAAGTCGCTCATATGGACTGGCGCCGAAAACACTGGTTAAAGGTCCATACGAGCGACCAATAGAGTCGCTCCTACAGACATTTAACTCCTGACGGCAGAAGTTGGCCAGGGGAGACCATTCTTCCTGCTCCAGATGTTAAAGGTTTGTACGAGCGACTCTGTTGGTCGCCGGCAGAGAGCTCCTTCATTGGTTGATGCTAGAGGAGTTCCCTGCCGGCGACGCTTGCACCGACCTTTAACTCCTGACGCCGAAAGTTGGCCTGGGGAGGGAAGAGGAGTTAAAGGTACATAAGAGCGAATCTATTGGTCGCCAGCAGGGGCCTCCTCTAGCATCAACCAATTGATTCTTCGTGTTGTGTGTCTTCGTGTATGTTTTGCCGCCGCCATGTTCATCTCTTCAGTATTTGGGCTGAACAACGAAAACGCACCCTTCGTGTTCGTTTTCATGTTTGCCCGAATACGAATACACAAGTCTACCAGAGACATAATTATCCTAGCCTGCTGAAAAGCTAATGCCAACCCTGCTTACATGTAGCCAGTAGAATGGCTGCAGATTATCTGGCTATTCTTCTGGTTGTTCTTCTGTAGTTATGAGAACAAAGGTTGTCTTGAAGTCTAGTGATTAAACCAATATGCATACCTTGGAACTTTCCCTGATAGGCCACCAGAGCTGTCTTATGAGGGATTGTCAGTGTTTGTGTATGGGGCTTGCTACATCTGGAGACCAGGCTAGCTACACAAGGGAAGCCTTAAATTAGCGGGGGAGTGGGTGGAGAGTGGGCATGACCAAATACTGCTCCCCTGTTTAGAGAAAGACAAAGGTGAATGTCACGGTAACCCCCTGAGGCTGAGGACACATGGGGGTAGATTTGAGTTTGGGAGGGGATACTGATGGATTTCTGGGGAGACTCCTTGCCTGCCTGCCCAGCCCCCTCTTTGGTCTAAGTCACCCTGTGCTCATGGGGGGGGCACAGAGAGAACGGGAAACCCATCTGGTCTGCCCTATCCAGACTCCCATGAACTATCAGGCTATGGGGGCTCTACATGGCTGGAAATGCTCCATATGCCTGAACGGGACCTAGCCGCAAATCCATTGAACTGTGTGACGGCTAGGAACCGCGGAGATGCCTGGCGACAATTAGAACTGCGTCGCTACGGACACATGTTGTCCCACCACGTCGCTCTTTTGGGGTTACACTATGTTCGTGGTGGGCAACACTCGCTGGTGGTTACGGAGAGGGAGCTCATTTTTGAACCCTGGTTTTATTACCAATCTTTAGGGCTGGGGTTTACCCAGTCGCGGTTATGGAACTCTGGCCAGGCTACTGCATGGACTATTGCTGGGGACGTTTCCGCCACTGTCGCTCACGGTTCCAAGGTCGGATCAAGCCGCTTTTTGGCCCATAGTCACGCTATGTAGCTAAGCTTTGGCAAGCCACAGTGCCAATGCAGCTCCGGTGCAGCTGCACCCCCCCTTCTCTCTACAACACTGGTTCTGTCTGGCGTTAAAGGGGTTAATCGCTGGTGTCCCGTCAGGAGGAAGCAACGTTTGGTGGGAGTACAGGGCATCCCGTCACAGTGACCTAGGGAAGTAGGGCTTCACTGGGAGACTCTGCATCAAACATGGAAAGTTCTCAGGTATGCCAATATATGATGTGTAAATCCAAAATAACATATTTTGAAATTGTTACTATATTTTTGCATATGTCTAACAAACAATGAAAAGGACAGTGGGGGTTGTGAGATATTAGTAAAAACCATGTGTTGACAAACATAAAAAACAAACCAAGTACAATGTTCAAAGATCAGTGACATTTACAACAGATGTCTGTTGTTGGCATCATGGGAAGTGTGTTACTAGTGAGTTGGATAGGATTTGACAAAGGTCGCAGCACGTGTGGTGGGGGTTAGGGCTGGTCAGGAGGAAGGAAATGTGGTGCTTGTGATTTCAGCAAGGTTTAGACATGGGAAAAATGGACAAGCATACTTTGGTTAAGGTTTTTTTAGCACCTTACAGCTACTCTGAACACCCCAAATTTTTTCTCCTGTGGACTAAGACACAATTCCCACTTTTTTACCCATCCTCCAATCCAACTTATGGTGGGGCATATACTTTTATCACTGCTTCCTTACACTTCTGCATGCCTATTTCTGGTAAGGCCAGCTATAACAATCTACTAATGCGCAGAAGTACACAATACAGGTAAAAGTTATGTGTCTAGAAAGGCAGGCATATTTTGTCTTTAAATAAAGTGAAGTGTACCAATTGTATACTTACCAGCATCACTACAGTTAATGTGAAGGTGCCCAGGTGGACCTAACCTTGCAGGCTCTATTAAGTCACCTCAGGCTCCTGTATATCAGGCCTTAGAACCAGAGGACCAAATGTCCCCACTTCCACAGATACTCATTTGACTCATGTCTGGACTCAGCTTTTACTTTTGGGGAGAGACCCTAGAGATTCTTAAAGGAAGAAAATATGTACAAAATAGTATGAGACTAACCAGCAGGTAACGATAAAAAGTGTGCCCTAAGGTCATATCCAGGCCCGGACTGGCCATCGGGCACACCAGGCATTTGCCCGGTGGGCCGCGGCCGGGCCAGCCCAGGCCGCGGCCGGGCCAGATTGATTTAGGGGCTAATGGAGCTGCAGCTCCAGGCCCCTACCTTAAAATAGGCCCAGTCAGGACCGGACTGACTGGGCCTATTCGGCCGTCCTTAATGCAGGGCAAAAGGGGCACCTGCCCCTTAAGCCCGCAGCAACTGCGACCGGGCCCGCAACTCTAGCAGCGGGCCCACAACTTACCTGGCAGGCGCGCGAGCAGCGTCTCTTCTACCGCCAGGGGGACGCAGGACTCCAACAGAACCATGTGACGTACGCCACGTACATCACATGACCCTGCTGCGCGTCTGCTTCCCCTGTGTAGATCTGCCGGCGTCTGCGAGCGGCGCGTACAGACAGTTCAGGTAAGGGGGTGAGGGAGGTTGTATGGAGTATGTGAGATTGAATGAAATAATTAATTAATGAGTGTATGTGAAGGAGTGAGTGAATGAATGTTTGTGAATGAGTATATGCAAATGAGTATCTGAATGAGGGAATTAATGAGTATCTGAATGAGGGAATTAATGAGTATCAATGTATGAATGAATATCTGAATGAGTGAATGATTATCTTTGAATTAGTGAAAAAATATTTGTGAACGAGTGAATGAATATGTGTGTGTGATAGCATGGATGTGTAAGGGGGGCAAAAGATGCAACAGGCAGGCTGTTTTGGTGGCAAAGATGCCACAGGCAGGCTGTTTTGGTGGCAAAGATGCCACAGGCAGGCGGAGGGTGCGGGTGTCAGCGTGGCAAAGCCTGTCCTGGTGTTTGTGATTGGGTGTCAGTGTGGCAAAGCCTGTCCTGGTGTTTGTGATTGGGTGTCAGTGTGGCAGAGCCTGTCCTGTTGTGTGTGTGTGTTTGGGTGTTGGTGTGGCAGAGCCTGTCCTGGTGTGTGTGTGTGTTTTTGGGTGTCGGTGTGGCAGAGCCTGTCCTGGTGTGTGTGTGTCGGTGTGGCAGAGCCTGTCCTGGTGTGTGTGTGTGGGTGTCAGTGTAGCAGATCCTGTCCTTGTGTGTGTTTGTGTATGGGTGTTGGTGTGACAGAGCCTGTCCTGGTGTGTGTGTGTTTGGGTGTCGGTGTGACAGAGCCTGTCCTGGTGTGTTTGGGTGTTGGTGTGCCTGTCCAGAGCCTGTCCTGGTGTGTGTGTCTGGGTGTCAGTGTGGCAGAGCATGTCCTGATGTGTGTGTCTGGGTGTCAGTGTGGCAGAGCCTGTCCTAGTGTGTGTGTGTTCGGGTGTCAGTGTGGCAGAGCCTGTCCTGGGGTGTGTGTTTGGGTGTTGGTGTGGCAGAGCCTGCCCTGGTGTGTGTAGGAACACAGAAAAGAACCCCAGCACTCCAATCAGCTTCCAATCCTTAGGTTACTTTTTTCAAAGAAAGCAAAACAAAAAAGCAACGTTTCGCCCAAACGTTGCTATTTTTGTTATGCTTTCTGTTTTTGTTTTGCCCTTTTTTCCTGCTAGCTCCCAGCTTTCTGGGAGTTGAGTGCTGAACCATTTCTTCTTTTTTAACTGTCCTGGTGTGTGTGTTTGGATGTCGGTGTGGCAGAGCCTGTCCTGGTGTGTGTTTTGATGTCAGTGTGGCAGAGCCTGTCCTGGTGTGTGATTGGGTGTCGGTGTGGAAAAGCCTGTCCTGGTGTGTGTGTTTGGTTATCTGTTTCCTTAATTTACAGTAGGAACTATTTCATTTTTACTTATCCAGAGATAAAATGCCCTCCTGAATTTGTAGTGACTTCAGGGGACAAAACATTCAAGGCCCTGAAATCATTTAGTTATTTACTCTATAATATTTATTTAAAGGATTAGTTGTACTAAATTGTAGCTTCAGGCTTCCCATGTTGAATGACCAAGTATTATGTATATGTATGTACATATATGTTTTTTCATAAAAATGGGCTGCTCAGTCTGAAATGCCCAGGCCTTTTTTTTGTCCCAGTCCGGGCCTGGTCATATCACATTGCTGAAAATCGCTTAAACCTTTAGAACTCAGGGGCTCACCATAGTGCAGGCTATTCAAGCCATGTAAATTTCTTGGCACAGGTAGCCTTACATATGTGTACATATTTGCTTCATATGACAATTACAAGAGGCTCTCCCTAATAGTAAAGTTGTGGACCTCCTTGGTCATAATGCCAACTGGGCTACTAGTGGTGCTTTACTAGTGAAACACAGCATTGCATAAACCAACCACATTTTTCAGTGATTTGTGGAAGCATGCAATTCATGCTCATGGTTGATCGGGTAGGTCAAACCACCAAGGATACGCTTAAGACCCTTCATGCATATTTTATTTTCATTCTTCATTGATTAAGTCTCTGGTTGGTGTGTGGTGCTTAATATTGTACCACTCCTATGTGTGATATTATTTTAATATGGATTTGCTTTGTGTTTTGTACTGCCACAGTACAGTTAGGTCTCAGAAAAACTAGCTTTTTCGGCCACCATTCGCTCTTGAAGCGCAAGAAGATCCAACCCACCTGCTGGCATTTTGTCCGTAAAGGGGATAATAGGGTTGCATATCCCTTTGCAAAGTGGGACACTTTTATTCAAGGACATGGTTGGAGACAGGTAGAGTTGTGATGAGGGATGGAGCTGTGAGCAGGACCATACACTTACCATAAAACTTTACTATGCATAGTAGCAGAACCTTCGGAAGGTTATTATCTTTTTCTTTTATTTATTAAGTTACAACAAATTAAGCAGTGCTGTACAATTTAAATTTAACACATACAGAACAAATATACATGAATACATACAAACACATCAGAAACTGAGAACCCTGCCAGTAAGCTTGCCACCTAGCCTTATGGTACTTTTACACAAAGTTCCTGGCAGGAATGGTGGGCTTATGAGGGCCCCACTTGTGAGTTTACAATCTAAGGGGTTAGTATGGGTAGTTGCAACAAAAGGGGGGGGGTGAAAAATATATTTAATGCACACCTTCACTGCATTGTGAGAATGACACATGATTGGGGTCTGCAAAAGAACACACCTAGATCAATTGCACAGCTCGGTGGCCCCTTCAGAAGAGATTCCCTGATCGCTCTAAACAACCCATGGTTTCTACTGTCTACAAAAATAAAATCTTTGTAGGGAGGATTACAGTATGAGCAGCATTGTTTGGTCTGAACATTGTGACATCGCTTAGCTGCATCAGAATGCTGAAGCGCTATCTGGTGTTACACACTTCAGAAACATGACTGGCAGCTGACAAATGTTCACAAGGATGATGCTAAGAACTACATTGTCAGACTTGCGACTAGGATTTACAAGGATTAGATGGAAATGTCTATTGTGAGTGTTAACACAAGGCAAAAAATGTTGTTTTCTGATGTTTTGAACATAACTGTGTGCATGAATAAATTTTACACTCCACGGTTCCTACTGTGTATTGGCATTTTAGAATGACGCTTTTTGTGATGCAGTACCACTGAATTGGCAACATAAGGGAAAATTAGCAGGGGCATAGTTTGAAGCTTGTTTAATAGACAAAACCATACAAAAAGTTTAACTTGACAGTTGTAAATAATGTTACCACAAGGTAAATTCTAAAATATCTACATTTTCATTGATGTAGTTTTGTAGGAATAGGAGTTCCTGAAACTCTTTGTGGATTATGTTCATTTGGTATTTTAAATTTTTCCTAATCGGAATCCAGCCACAGATTAGCTGTAATACCTATAACTTTGTTTGATCTTGTGCTCTGTCTTAGGTTCATACCTGGGACCTTTCCAACACTGGTCTGCTGGAGGTATCCCTCTCCCTGGGAGGACAGAGAGCAGGGATTAATTGGGGAGGTGTGATAACTCATGAGAGTCAGGTTATAATACCCATGAAAGGTGGGAGCGGGCAGAACCTGGGTAGGGAGTGGGACGAGCTGGAGACAACCTATTCCCTTTATACCTCACTAAAGTATTTTATAACCTTGGCCCAGGACGTGCTTGCTCACCAACCACTTTCCACAATTTGGTTCACGAGCCAAACTTTAAGCTTTCAATGTCCAGCCAGACCAATATAATACATAAAAGTCAATCAGCTGTTTGCCACCATGTGAAATTTTCTCATAGAAATAGACATCCCATGCTTTGTTGAATTCCTTGTAATAAATCAACATCTATAAAGTACAAATGTTGCTACCATGATCCAATCTCATCAGGTGACTCATTTTTCTGTGTATATTCAAGAAAATTGCTTTTACAAAAAGGACAAGTAACCAACATACTACAATTTTCATAAGCCTGGAATTTTCATTTGTAATAATAAGTAATCTGATTAATGAAACAACCCATTTAATGGTTGTTTAAGGAAGTAATTTCAGCCTTGACAAGACAATCAGCCATCTATGGCTTGTGAATTGGCTAAGAGTTTTAAAAAAATAGGTTGTTTGTAGCTTGGATGTGATGTTGTGTAACCAGACTTTTCAATTGTGCTCAGTGCCTGCCAGCATTCTGTCCCAAGGCCTTTATTAGAAACCTAAAGCATCCTATACAATGTTCTATTCAGAGGAGGGATTTTTCTTTATTTAGCTTTTGGCTGAAGGCTCCAGTTCTCTAATTGAAAGTTATTTCTCATGCTTTCAGTTGATACTAAGAGCTTGTTTCCTGCTCCATTGAAGGTGCAATTATTTGTGATGGTTGCACTAAAGCGCCTCATGACCAAAGATAAATAAACAGATTACATTTACATTACAGCTACCATATAAACAGATTAAAAACCATGAAATCACATGCTTGGTTAAAAAAAAGGGCTTAAAGGGGACACCCCAGTGTCCTAGGTAGCTTCCTCAACAAGTATTTCCTTCAGGAGAAGCTGTAGTTTAGGAGATGTAGCATAACATCACCTCCCTGGTCCGATGTTCTGCACCACTGATTGGCTGTGGTGCAGCTTCAACAGCCATTCATTGGCAGGAAAACGCTCCCATTTACATTAATAGGAACATTTTCTGTGCATGGTGGAGTTGACTGGCGGTGAGTATATATATTTTCCATAAGCCTAATAGCAGGGGCAGGAAAAGGGACAAATACATATAGGGCATTCTGCAGAATTCACCAATCCATCTGCAAGGGTACACTACAAAAGTATCCAACATACATAATGTATTTATTAGCTGGTATGTAAAGTACATAAAGACAAATCTAATTATTTTGCTAAATATAAAAGTAGTTTGAAAAAATTCCAGATTTCTTCTATTTTTGCATATTTATCACCCTTAAATGTTTTAGCTCGTCCAACTAATTTTAATATTAGACAAAGATAGCGCCAAAAGTTGAGTAAACAAAATGCAGTTTTTAAATGGTTTCATGTATAGAAGGGAAAAGGCTATCCAACGCTACTTGGCCTTCTTTTAACGCAGGGCAAACGGGGCAGCTGCCCCAGGTCCCTTCATTCCTAGGGGGCCATAACAGGCGCTCCTTGAGCCCACAGCAACTATGATTGCAGGGGTTGCAACTGAGACCAGGTCTGCCACTCTAGGGGGGTCAAGTGACCCTCACAATCACGTCTGCACTGGCAACTTACCTCTGCATTGCTTGCACACTGTGTGCGAGCAACATCTCTTGTACTGCCCAGTGGATGCAGGAACCCAGTGGAGTCATGTTATGTCACATGACCCTGCTGCTTTCCTACTTCCACTGGGCGGTAAAAGGGAAGTTGTTCGCAGAGGTAAACTGCTGACCAAAAGAACATGTCTCACATTTGCCATCTTAATGACCCCCAAGACTTTTGGGGTAATATTCTGTGGACCATTGTACATGGATCCTGTTTTTAGGATTCAGGTAAGCAGGTCAGTTGGAGCAGGGGATACCAGGGGCTCTGTCTGTACCCCACCATGCATCATGACTGGTAGGTAGGTAAAGACAGGCAAATACAAGCACATGAGGCTGGAAATATGTATAGGTAACAATCTATATTAGATTGTGCAGGCAGAACAGGTTAAACAGGACTGGTTTACAAGCGCTATAAAGGCGGGATACATACTTCAGGTAACAGACCATAGAACAGATGGGATACATACTTTGGATGGGGACCTTGGAGCACACTTCAAATTGGGACCTTGGAGCAGAATGGGTACACAGAGCTAGGAAAGTCTACAGACAAGGCACTGCAGCTGAATAGTCCACATAGACTGGAACTCAGCTGAAGCCCTCTGGCAGGGCACAAGGCTGGAATGCCTGATGAGAGGGGAGAGGGGAGAGGGGAGAGGGGAGAGGGGAGAGGGGAGAGGGGAGAGGGGAGAGGGGAGAGGGGAGAGGGGAGAGGGGAGAGGGGAGAGGGGAGAGGGGAGAGGGGAGAGGGGAGAGGGGAGAGGGGAGAAACAGCAGAGCTGTATACAACACAATTCAAAGGACCAGACAGGAGGGCAGAGCAGGAATATAAAGGCAGGGCTACATCCAGGTAACAAGGCTCAGCTGATCAGAAAATTAGTAGCAGGGGTACTGCTGAGAGGGAAGGGAGGCCACTAGTGGCTGCAGCTAGGCATGACGGTAGGGTCTTATCACATGGTCCAGGCTGGCAGGTTGGAATCCTGACACCATTACATCTGACATAAAAAATAATAGAGCATTCCACAATAAGACCATCATACCAACAGTCGAACACAGTGGGGGTAGTGCGGTGGCTTGCCATAATTGATGGAACCACAAATACTGCTCTCTTCCAGAAAATCCTGAAGCTAGTCCACCTCTGAATGGCTCAAAATAAAAAAAATGTGGCCTAGTCAATTGATTGAGATGCTGTGGCATGACCTTAAAAAGCAGTTCATGTTCTAAAACCCTTCAATGTTGCTGTATTAAAACAATTCTGCCAAGAAGAAGGCAAAAATGCCTCCACAGCGATGTAAAAGACTATTTTATCACCAACCTTTGATTGTAGTTGTTGCCACCAAGGGAGCCACAAGCTGTTATTAGGTTTTGGGGGGCAATTACTTTTTTACATGGGTGATATAGGTTTTTATTAACCTTGTCTTTGTCCTATATTAAAATCAGGTCCTTGAAATGTGACAAATAAGCGAAAATAGAAGTCAGGAAGGAGGATAATACTTTTCCCCAACACAGCATATATATATATAGCTGATCTCTAGGGTTTATCGATAGTGCTTTTTTTTTTTTTTACTCTGGAACACCTGAGAAGCAAGATCCCAAGATAGTCTTCACTTTTCCATCACACTGAATGTAGACGCAAAGAAAAAGCTTTACCTTTTAAGCTCAAAAATAAATATGGCTTACACAATTCTCAGTTGTTAGAATTTTAGCATCTGTTGCTCAATGACTGCTATAAAAAAAGATTGGGCATTAAAAAAAGGAATTTGGAATTTGTGGGGCACTTTAATGTAAGGTGTGCAGCTTTGCACAAACAATGCCCATCAAAAGTCTCATTTGATCATTTTTTTAGAGGTAGTGTATATTGAATAATAAACTGTAAAATCCCTTATCTAAAGATTGTAGTTTATGTAATAGTAACATTAATGATCATACAAAAACACAAAACATTTATGAATAGGACAACCAAATAAGAAAGAGCATCTGTCATTCCTTTTCTCCAATGAATCAGCTTGCTAGGCAACATTCTGCATCTATGTATAGACTTTGCGTCACTGTATAATATAATCCTAGAGAGGAAGCTTTCACTTGGGATCTGATTATGTTGCCATGCATTAGATATTTCTCTGCATCATTTAGCATGTCATAGGCATCATATTAACCTTATTACATGTCTGTTTAAAGACTTATCACTTTCTGCACCCCTATTACTCTAGGGGATGCCTACATTCTTATCAACAAATATAATATAGATTTTGAAATTGTTACAAGACAGGTTTTATGCATTCCGAGGGGCTGGCATTTAATGGAGGAGACCATGGAGGAGACGGTACTTTAATATGAATTACTTGGTAGAACACTTACCTGGGACAGGAGTCTCCCATTAAAAATAGTTCCCGCAATTATGCAATCGGAGCACGGGAGTGTGTACCTAATATCATGTCTCTATTTTTTTCTGGGTCACTGCTAATAATTATGTGGCATGGTCACCCTTTTTGCTACTTTGTTAGCACTTATGACAATATGTGAGCATGCCTTTTAGTTTTGTATTACATACCAGGGATATGCTTGTATATATTTTAACATGCAAATTGTTAATAAAGTAATGAAAGAAGATGTTTTTTTTATGTTGCTTCACTCATTATTTGGAGAAATATTAAATATTTATGACTTCTTCTTGGAGTTCAGCTTGCATGCAAGTTTGGCTAACATATACCGTATTGGCTCGGATATATATATATATGGCCCCGAGATATGCTGCCACTTCCCCCCCCCGAGATATGCTGCCACTGTCCCCCTCCCCGAGATATGCTGCCACTGTCCCCCTCCCCGAGATATGCTGCCACTGTCCTCTTCCTCCCCCCCCCGAGATATGCTGCCACTCTGCCCCCCCCCGACTTACCAGAGCAGACTCCCGGGTGTCTTGCGGCGCCGGCGGTGGAAAGTGCTGGCAGGGGAGGCTGTCTGAGCGTATCGGAGAGTAGGATACAGGTCCCCTGCACCGCTGCGGGGGATCTGTATCCTAAACCTGCTGCCTGCTCGGCGCCCAGGACTAGACCCTGAATATAGGCCGCACCCCCACTTTAAAGACTTAAAGTGGGGGAAAAAAGTGCGGCCTATATTCGAGCCAATACGGTATATGGCATGTAAGCTATAGGTGGACCTATGTTGCTTTTTTGCTGTGGGTGTAGACATCATCAACAGTCTTTAGTTGAATTTGATACCTACCGTATTTGCTCGATTATAAGACAAGGTTTTTTTTCAGAGCAAATGCTCTGAAAAATACCCCTCATCTTCTAATCGGGGTCGTCTTCTAATCAGACCTCAAACAGAGGTCTGATTATGAGACTAAGATCCACATCCCCCGCACCGCTGCAGGGGACCTGGATCCTCCTGTCTCACCCCCCCCCATACACACACTTACCGGTGCTTCCTGCTGTATTGCCGGGGCAGCGATCCGTGTAGACAACGTCCGCTGCAGCCGGAAGGAGGTGTGGCTAGCAGCGGGGGTTGTCTGCGTCCGTCGCGCATACCTTCCCCGACTGTCAGAGATCAGTGAGAGGGAACTCTGATCTCTGACAGCCGGGGAAGGTATACGCGACGGACGCAGACAAACCCCCGCTGCCAACTCCACCTCCTTCCGGCTGCACCGGAAGGAGACGTCAACCCGCTGCTCCGGCAAAACAGCAGGACCGGTAAGTGTGTGTTTGTGTGTGTGTGTGTTAGTGTGTTAAATGGGGGCATAGGGCATTTCTGGAATGCCTTATACCCCTATATGCCACTCTGGCACTTAGGGGGTTAAAAAGCATATTATGGGGCAGAGTGGCATATAGGGCGGTATAAGGCATTTCACCTCCCTATATGCCACTCTGCCCCATAATATGCCTTTTAGCCCCCTAAATGCCAGAGTGGCATATAGAGGTAAAAGGCATTTCTGGAGGCAGAGTGCTCTATACAATGCCTTTTAACTCCCTTAATGCCACTCTGCCTCCTGGAATGCCTTATACCTCCCTATATGCCACTCTGCCCCCAAAATATGCATTTTAACCCCCTAAATGCCCAAATGGGATATAGGGGTATAAGGCATTTCTGGAGGCAGAGTGGCACATATGGGGTCAAAAGGCATACCATGGGGCACAGTGGCATATAGAGGGTTAAAAGGCATATCATGGGCCACAGTGCCATATTGATGTGGCAAGCCTGGGGGCAGATGTGCGTAACTGGGGGACAGGTTGGAAAATACAAGGAAATAAAAACAAAAAAAATCAATCAATCATAGCTTTTATTAAAAAAAATAGTTTACATGAATTAACATTTACTGGTAAAACTTTTTTCCTTTAGGGTCTTCTTATATTCAGGCTTTTTCTTTCTTTCTTAAACTTTTTTCCTTTAGGGTCGTCTTATAATCAGGGTCGTCTTATAATCGAGCAAATACGGTATTATGGGACCTCAGAGCAGTGATGTATCCTGGACTAGGCCTAAGAGCTGGCAGCACCCCTGAGATATCTGATCTCCTTAACAAGCCTGGGTTTTTGTCATTTCCTAGTTTTAAAGAGTGTTTGTTTTTTTCAGTTTGTAAAACGTTGAACATCTTACCCACCCTACACTGGACATCCATAGGAGTATATTTTTCCTGCATTTCTAATAGCATTCTCTGTGGTTGTACCCATTCTTGGCTTCTGAAATATTTATATCAGCTCTGAAAATAAAATGCCTGGCTCCAAAACGATATCTAGATCTACCATGCCTAAATCAACTTTTATAGTTTGTCTTCAGGAAAAAAAAAAGGAATCACCTGCTAAGCATTAGCAAAATTAGGTATTCCCATGAGGAAGCCACAAGACAGGCCAGCAAACCACCTTTAGCGGTATTAAAAACGGACTATAAATACATGGAATGATTTTGAAATCAATACCTTTCATGTCCATATCTAGTGCGTAGGCCACTAATGCAGTCTCCTCAGCTAGTGAATAGGTTTCCGAGTGATGTTAGGCTACAGAAACAATCATAAACAGTAAGTCCATCAGAGCTTCTCAGATGTCGTGCTAAATCTATATTTGGCTTAAAATAGATCAAAGTTTTTGCAGTTATGAATAACTCAGTATTATGTCAATTGTAGTACAATACTGAAATACAGGCCAGATGCTGAAAAACAAAGTGTCCTATGACTGCATAGCCTAAAGATGTCCACATAAGTCTTCACAATGCTGCATACTAGTAGACCAATGATGTCGATATACCCACCTTATGTGAGTGAGATTGTCGGATGTTAGATCTGCATGGTATTTTGTGATAGGCGTAGAGATGTAAGGGGAACCACACACAGTGGTGCTACCTTCAAGGAGTTGCGCAATTTCCTCCAGGAAAGCAAGTGAGTGAAACATCATCTAGCGCAAAGGGATAAGTGAAGCAAGCATATCTTGCTTTACTCATCACTGGAAAAACAATTAGTGACATAAAGAAACACTCCCAGACAGCCTCCTGAACAAACAATGCATATGAAAGTAAGTGCAGCACAAAAGTTTTAAGCAGGTGTGAAAAAATGCTGTAAAGTGAAAATGCTTTCGAAAATAGATATGTTAATAAAAAATCTAAATCAAATTAATGTTTGGTGCGACCACCTTTTGTCTTAAAAATATCATCAGTTCTTCTAGGTGCACTTACACAAAGTCAAGGATTTTGTAGGCATATTGTTAGGTGTATGATTAAACAATTATACCAAATGGGTGCTACTGATCATCAATTTAATATGTAGGTTGAAACACAGTCATTAACTAAAAGTGGGTGAGGAACAACCGGTCACTCACTAACAAGTAGAGGTTGCGGAAGTCATATACCATGGCAAGATTGAGCATCTGTGGTTAGTTCTCCAATATGAACCACCTACCTGCCGAGTTCCTTAAACTGCGTCAAGAAGAATTGATGCTGTTTTGAAGGCAAAGGGTGGTCGCACCAAATATTGATTGGATTAATATTCTTCTTCTGTTCACTCACTTTGCATTTTGTTAAATGCTAAAAATTAACTATAAACATGTCTATTTTTTAAAAGATTCTCACTTTACACCATTTTCCCCATCTGCCTAATTTTTGCACAGTACTGTATGTTACATGACAAAATGCATTTGATGTTGAGTCCCTCCCTTTAAAGTGACAAGCAACTTTAAATAACTTTGAGAATTTAACTCCGAACCCCTCCCCCATAGAGAAATTCTTTTGTTGTTTTTCTAAATCACCATGGTATAAGAATACCTGCAAACCTATAAGAAGCATGAAAAGGAAAGTTGGGGGGGCACCTTAGAAATTTTCAGAGTATGCTAATTAATCTGTGCTTGTGGGTTTTCTGTATTTTTAGTCCATTGTGTGTCCTTTGGTGTTGTTGTAGAGACTGGTTCAAGCAGATGACCTGTTTTAAGATGATTATTTCTGTACACATGAAATGAATGTTAAATATAGATTGATTTTAGCATTACAACAAAACATTCCCTAAATCAGGACTGTTCTAAAGACACAATACAGCCGAGACGACTTGGGAGCTCCAAAATATCATGCAAAACAAAAACAAACATCACAGGCTTGATGAACATTAGCATAAAAACTATATATAACTTTTATAAAAAAAAAAAAGTCTGTGTGTGCTTTAAAAAAAAAAAAAAATTCAAGGTGGTGTAAATTACATTTGGACTTTTCACACCGCTAATTTGTTGGGATGGAAACTAAGTCGCAAATACAGAGCACATCAGATATAATATTTGTAAGGCTGAAAATACCAGTAATCGAAAACCATCACTAATGAATCATTGCATGTGACAGCGCGTATAAGAGAGATAGAGGATTCTGCCAGCCCCTGGCTTTCTAGTGTCCTGGATAAACTATGTCTCTGTCCATTGTTATTCAGTCACCAAGCTTACTTTGTGTGTACCCACAAACAGTGCTGTACTTATAGAGGTACAAAATCTTATGGATTATCCATGATCATCTTAGCCCTTCTCGTTGGAGAAACTTGCCTTTCATAATGAGTAAAGAAGGGAGTTGAAACCACAACTATACTGCTAACTCTTGCTAGTGAATAAACCAAAATACAAAGATCTGCAGAGACCTTCATAGTACAACTGGGCTGGTTTCAGGTATGGTTGCCAAGTGGCCATTTTATCAACTGGCTTGACCTTTCTAACCCTGATAGGCTCCATAGAGAGTCATTTTTTTGCAGGGAAAAGGCTGCATGCTGACACCCTGGTCTATCCTCTGACAGTAGAAACCAGTCTAAGGGGCAACCCACTATACCAGGGGTCTCCAAGTTTGCAGTGGGCCGCTTCATCAGAATTGTATACGTGCGCGGGCCGCACTCATTTTTCACTGTGACAAAAAATATGGCCTTTAATAAAATATGCAGATTAAAATAAAGTAAAATGACACAAAACCTTTACTCTTCCTCTCACTGATTTCTGGGCCTAGAAAGTTTTGCGACTACAAATTCAGGAATCCCTAGATTTATTCTAGGGATGAACTAAAATGAAAATTCTGGACCAAAACATTCAGGGTTCACTTAGCCAAAACCGAAAATGACCCCCACCTTTAAAAATAATAATAATAAAAACTCACATTTTTAATAAAAGTAGGTAACACACAACTGGACAAAATTAGCAATATGACTTGGCAACCAGTAAATGCTGGCAACCCAGGCAACCAGTAAATGCTGGTACCTAGGCATGATGGGACTGTGCTCGCTGTTAGCAATAACACTCCTATCATGCCAAGTCAGCCAATACACGCTGGTACAGGGTGGCTGTAAGTGATGTGCAGACCCCATACTGCTGGCAGCATCAATACACAAGGGGGGCAGCTAGCCAGGTTTCAGCATGTACTGGCTGACTTGGCATGACAGGAGTGTGATTGCTAACAGTAGTCACAGTCCCATCATGCCTAGGTTCCAGCACTTACACATCCATCCAGTAAATGCTGGAACCTAGGCATGATGGGACTGTGATTGCTGTTAGCAATCACACTCCTATCATGCCAAGTCAGCCAATACACGCTGGTACAGGGTGGCTGTAAGTGATGTGCAGACCCCATACTGCTGGCAGCATCAATACACAAGGGGGGCAGCTAGCCAGGTTTCAGCATGTACTGGCTGACTTGGCATGATAGGAGTGTGATTGCTAACAGCAATCACAGTCCCATCATGCCTAGGTTCCAGCACTTACACATCCATGCTATCACACACACACACACACACTCATTTATTCATATAATCATTCATTCACAGATTCATTCCCTCAATCACACATACTCATTCAAACACCCTCCCCACCCCCTTACCTGCACTGCAGCTCCTCGATGCCGCTTACAGACTTCAGCAGGGGGCGCAGCCTCCCTCTGCCTTCTCTGCTAAAGCACAGAGGAAGTAGGATGTCACGTGAACTCCGCTTCCTCTGTGCAGTCCAGAAGACCCTCCCACAAGTAAGTAGCAGGGCTTGAGGTGCGGCTCGCGTAAGATCGGTTGCCCTGGCTGCCGATCTTACGCGGGCCGCGCCTCGAGGTCTCGCGGGCCGCATTTGGCCCGCGGGCCGCATGTTGGACGCCCCTGCACTATACAATGTAACAGTGCTTGCATTGAGCACTGTTGCCAGGGCATGCAGGGAGCAGGCAGCTTTCCCTTTGGTTGCACATTGAATAAAATGTAGCGGTAACATTGTAATTAATCGGAATAACCTC
This sequence comes from Spea bombifrons, assembly GCF_027358695.1. Classification (NCBI taxonomy): domain Eukaryota; kingdom Metazoa; phylum Chordata; class Amphibia; order Anura; family Pelobatidae; genus Spea; species Spea bombifrons. Next base: position 29,756,267 of record NC_071091.1, read on the forward strand.
TGCATTTTCAGTCTCTTTATGTGTGTAGGTAACCACTGATGCTAAGGTGCAAAACCAAGCTTCCACGTGTACTTAACCTCTTGTTGGAAGTCAAAAACTCCATGTTTGTTTACTTCTTATGAATTGCAACCTGGACACGTGTGTAGACTATCTCATCTTTGGTCTTTACTGTCAGAGTGCTGCGTGTGTATTTGACTTGTTCAATATCAAGTGGACCAATGGCCAATAGCGCTCCACAATGACCTTTGTTTGGCCTTCAATTAGTGGGGGGGGGGGCAGACAGCCTGTCCCTGATTATTCAAAGAGGATCAAGGATTAGAATGAGTCAATTTAAATTTTTAATTTAAAAAATTGATGTTAACATGAATAAACACAAGCCATACTAGCGGTTGTAGAGGGTCTTGCAAGCTTACTTGTAGAGTCAAACTGGAAGTGGACTGTACTTAAAAGGACGTGTAAAAATTGATTGTAAGGACCTCACTATCTTAACATGAATGCATGTCTCCTCTGTCCTCTGGTTCATTGTTTAATCTGTAATTCCAATTTTCTCAAGGTGTGTCAATTTCCATCTTTACATCTAATTTTATGTGTAATTATAAATCTAATAATACATTTCTGGCCCTGTTTAAGTATCAAAAACCAGCTGCTATATTATATGGTATAATATGCACTCTTGTATGATACAAATCCCTCTTTAGAAATACATTTTCTAGTAAAGCAGATATCAGGTTTTTTTTTTGTATTATTTGTGTATAATACGCACCCAATCTTAGTGTCCTTTTAAAAGGGAAAAAATGCATTGCGTATTATATGTGATATTTTACAGTTGTCGCACTTCTTTCTTGACAGCTAACATTTGAGCCTTGTATTTTGGTGCAATGCATTTACATGGGTGACTGCAGCTGTCAGTTCTCCTTTTACTATGCATAGCTGGCAAGGCAGCAAAAACAGAATCTCTTGTTGTTTTCCATGTCATTTGCCAACTAACTGTAAGGAAGACAGGCTGCCGACTGACTTTGTGGAATCTGTGAAATCCAGCACAACCGTCAGCACGTTTCAGTTAACATCAAGTTTCCTGGCAGTGGCGCGCACATTGTTTCGGTGTGTGTGATATGCAGCCATTGCAAAAGATCTCCTTGGGTAAAAGGGATCACTGATGATGGAAAATGCTATACCTGTTTTACACACACTCTGCATGATTATTTACAGTATAGAATAAACATAAATATTACATAAAGTGAGTGATTCTCTAACTGCCATTCTCTAAGCAGATCATCTTATAGTAGAAGAAAGCATCCAGAGCAACTCGAGAAACATCCAAAAATTGTACTTGGTGAATCAAACACTCAGTAACTTACAAAAAGTTGGCGATTTTCTAGTTATTTCCCCTGCAAAGAGGAAAGGCCGCTGAGGTCCTCTGTGTTGCAGCACCATACCAACAATCATTTCTCCTTTAGTAGTGACACCTAGGGTTGAGGGGATCGGATGAGAGGTGGTGTGGAGGTTAGTCTTCCTCTTTGAAGTTGCCAATGATTGAGTAGGATCAACCTGTGACAGTGATCTTTTCCCTTGGACAGTGATCTTTTCCCTACCTAGGATCAGGCGGTTCCCAGCAACACAAGACATTAGGCGCCAGGCTTCTTCCATGGTACCCTCTGTGTAAGTTCCTGGAAAAAAATCCATACAGAATAGAGTAATAGGAAAGGAACGTCCTCTTCTTATTTGAGTTCATTTTCCAGGGATCCCAGCAAAGCCTGTACAAAAGGGCGGTGCCAGAACAAATGTAGTGAGGTCTCCTCCGTAACGATGAACTAATAAACTGTAGGCAGTGTCTGTATCTGCCCACCCCCTATCATGAATGTCTTTGGGGGAGGCCTTCTAGGATGCCCAACCATGTAGTGTCTTTGTGTCTATTGGTCAACTGCTTGACGCTACATCAGGCAGTCTTGGATTCTGCTCCATAATGTTCTTGGCTATGATGAGCTTATTGATCACCCTAGGTGACCACAAGTCTGGTTTCACTCCCTCCAGTAAATGTTCCTTTACAAACCTGATAACATTGAGATAAAAGCCAGTTGTATTCCAGTTATAAGTGATGGAGCGATCCCATAAGAGGGACAATGCACTGCCTGCAGAGCCTTTTACAGGGGGACTGCCACCCCATCTGGTTGTTACCCCAATTATGATGTCATAATTTGGCCCCTGAGTCTGTAAAAATATGTTGAAGCAGGAGGTGGGAGATATGTGCTTAAGCTCCATTAAATTACCAGACATAGTAGCCTAAGACAACAACCAAATCATTAGAACACAAATCTACCTGCCATCCACAAGATTGTCAGCTTACGAGCAGGGCTCTCTCCACCTAATGTATCGGTTTGTCTTAGTCTGTCAATTCTAGTCTTGTCATCCCAATTGAATCTATGTATTGTAAAAAGTGCTGCGTAAAATCCGCTATATAAATAAAAGATAAGAATAATGTAATTCCCAAATAAACAGCTGCTATCTTTGCTTCACCCATAATGCTATCCTCCTGTGTATTTTACTTTACTGAGGGGGTGGCAGATAAGTGGAACCCTCTCTCAGTAGAAGTGGTACAGGCTAATACAGTGAGGAAATTGAAACATGCATGTGATAGGCATATGGTTATCATGAATCTAAGATAAGACAAAGGACTGATTAAGGTCTGGAAAATAGGCAGACTATATAGGCCATGAGTGAATGACTCATCTTTGGTAGCTCCAACTGCTGCTGAACAGAAAAGCATTAATACAGCAATGAGCTGTTTGAACTCTTTGTGTGTACTCGACTGCTGAAATTTGACTTGCCTTTCAATCTGTGATATTCTGGGAAGTCACAGCTTGTGTTTGTAATGATGGTTATAAATGTTATGCACATGCATTAGGAGGACTTGTTCATATGTCCACAATGCGTTCTCATATAGTCCATCCATACAATTGCTAAAGTAGCCAGGGCTAGACTGGGGAAGAAAAGCGAAGACCAGTGGATGTTAAATGACATGTGTGTGGCCGCCAGCTGGATACACGTGACAGCAAATTATGTGCCTACCTGGGAACTCTCTGGGTTTGATTGCTGGGTGAGCACAGCTCAAGACCCGAATCCTCCGGTTCGCGGGAGCGGGGTCTTGACACACCCTGCTCCCCGCCCATTTTCCCTTTAAATGGGGGTGTGGGACCACCCACAGATGTCAGCGGGACCTCCCACCGACGTCACGGGACCGTGTCCCTCAAGGGAAGGCTCCAGGTAGCCGGAGCCCAGAAGTTCCCAGGTATGATTATGTGCTTACATCCATGCATTATGCAGCCATGTGTATCCAGCAGGATCTGTTACATGAGCAGCAGTAAAGGTATGAAACTCATGCCATCTGGGATCGGCATTTTGACTCCATACATGGCCAGTCAAGGTCTGGCAGTAGTCTACCAGACAAGGTTAAATGTGTCATTTAGAAACAATTTTTTTGTTTTTTCTACCAAAGCGAGACTCTATAGCAAAGTTTACTTTTTCAACTCACTGACTCATTGGCATGCATTGTGAAGGGCCAGCTCTCTGACAAGAAGGGCTCACCTAGTCCAGCATAATGCATAGCTAAATCTGGGAGTTACTTTCGTGAAATCCCACTTATTTGCATACACATTGTACAGAGCCAGCCAGGCCCTTCATACAGCATAGGGAAGTTGGTGAGCTGAAACTGCAACAATCTTAAAAAAACTCACCTGCCAACTCTCTCATTAACGAATAGACCCGTTTGTGGGGAAGATGCAGGGACATACGTTTTAAAGGGAAAGTCTCAAGAATTCTGCACCTCCCCAAGTATTTAAATTTGGCCAAACATGTCTCCCGAGCAGTTGTACGCACGCATCAATAGTCACCATCAGTCAGCTCTCGCACAAGAGTTTTGGTGAGTTTAATGAGATCCCCATAAACATATTATTGGGGGCAGCTTTTCTTGACAGCACTTCAATAGGCATTCTTTGTTGGTGGGGCTGTATGAGACATCAAACTGTCTCTTTAAATTTCTCCAGCTGCAAAGCACTTTTTTCATTTATTTATTTAATCTCAAAATAGAATACTTGATACACTTAATTTGAAATGGTGGACAAAACATTATTGGGTTTATTATTAATCCATGTAAATTTTAAATGGGGTTTAGCAGGAAAGTGTAATGTTTAATACCCCCCTCTGTTGCATCTCCTGTCATAATAATTAGTTTTGGAAATGGTGATTTTGAAACACGTATTTTTGGGACGTCAAACACATTTACTTTATAAAAAACAAACCAAAAAAGCGCTTTTTTGTGAGTTCCTAATCACACAAGGGCGTGTGGCTGGAAGCCTGGATTGTCTCATCTCAGGGCAGTTGTTGAATAATATTCTGATAGACATGGCTCATTTGTCACATTCCTTTTCTATATAAACAAGGAGTTCAATTAGTCTATTTTTGTTGGCAGTTCGTATAAAAGGAATGTTAACTGGGGTATCGGAAGCAAACACGTGAGTTTGTGTAAAAATAATAACAGCACTTTGCTTGATCAATGGGTGCAAACGCATGTATATGAAAAATACCCCAATAATTGTTTTTTTTTTTGCAGACAGATGCAGCGCATTTTTAAAGGAACAGTTTTGCAGCCGCAAAAAAAGCATTTGATTTACTATCCCATGAACAGGGATGGACTAAATGGACAGTAATCAGACGTGTGCGTCTGCAGTACAATAGATTTGCAAAATTCCTACTATGACACAATATACAAATAGATTAATCATACAAAAAAAATTTGAGATACTCACCAGGAACGGACAGCCGCTTCATAGTCTGTTCTACAGTGCATCTCAAGTTCTAGCTCTCTTTACAGCTGCCATTACAGAAAAAAATCTTCATCAACATATCGGTCTGATACTGCCCCAAAGGCAGTCCACAACTGAAATGTGAGGTAAATTTCCCCTGCACAAGGGAAACCAACAACCCCAGACAAATATTTTGTCTTTCATAGGCCTCATCAGCAAGGTGTGGTTGGTCTCCATCTAGAGCAAGGAGGTCCATGTCTGGACTCAACTTTATACTTAGAGCGTGCCCCAAGAAATCCCTGAAGGCTGAAATACCATGCAAAACAAATTTGAGATGTTCAATCAAGAACAGACAGTGGCTTCATAGCCTGTCCTACCGTGCTTCCCCACCTGAGAGCATCTCTTGTACCATTACAAAAGGATATCAGTCTGATTGTTTCCCAAGGGCAATCCAGAACTAAAATGCAAGGCTAGTTTCATGCACGAAGGAAACAACAACACCAAACATACATTTCAGCCCCATAGGCCTTATCAGCATACCTTGGAACTTCTGAGCTCTGGCTACCCGCTGACGTCGGTGGGAGTTCCCGCTGATGTCGAGGGCATTCCCGATGACGTGGGGTGTTCCCGATGATGTCAGGGAAAAAGGGCGGAAGCAGGGCGTGTCAAGACCCCGCTCCCGCGAGGATTCGGGTCTTTACCCAGAGAAGCGGTGCTTTACCCGGCAATCTCCGGGTCAATTCTGAAGCGTTTCCAGGTATGCTTATCAGTGGAGTCTGGCTCGTTTCCCTCTCTATGCACAAGTGAGCTAGGAAATCCACGTCTGGGTTCACCTTTTCACTTGTGGTGAAACCAACTGGATGCTACTAAGGCCCATGAGTCCAGACGTGGACCTCCTAGCTCTCATGTGTGCAGAGGGATACTAACAACCCACAAAGGCCGAACTGTATATATGGGGTTGTTGGTTTTCTCATGTAGGGAAAATTTACCTCACAGTTCTGAAATTATAGATATATATATATACCTTATTGGCTCGAATATAGGCCTATATTCGGGGTCTAGCCCCCGACACCCGGGACATGCAGTCCCGGGCACCGGGCAGGCAGCGGGGTTAGGATACAGATCCCCCCCGCAGCGGTGCAGGGGACCTGCATCCTACTCTCCGATACGCTCAGACAGCCTCCTCTGCCAGCACTTTCCACGGGGGGGGGTGCCGGCACGGGAGGTTGTCTAAGCGCATCGTGCGTACGGTCACTGGCTGCGGCGATGCGGGTAAACAGCCTCCGCTGCCGGCACGTCTGCACGATGTGCTTTAACAATCTCTCCCACGGGGGGAGTCCCGGCAAGGGAGATTGTTAAAGCACATCGTGCAGATGTCCCGGCAGCTGAGGTTGTTTACCCGCATCGCCGCAGCCGGTGACCGTCCGCACAATGCGTTTTACCTCTGCCCCCAAGACTTACCAGAGCAGACTCCCGGGTGTCTTGCGGGGCCGGGCGGGGGACATCTACGCAATACGCGTATACAACTTGAAGTTGTATACGCGTATTGCGTAGATGTCCCCCGTCGGCCCCGCAAGACACCCGGGAGTCTGCTCTTGTAAGTTGGGGGGGGCAGAGTGGCAGCATATCTCGGGGGGGGGAGGACAGTGGCAGCATATCTCACGGGGGGGAGGAGGAGGACAGTGGCAGCATATCTCGGGAGGAGGAGGAAGACAGTGGCAGCATATCTCGAGGGGAGGACAGTGGCAGCATATCTCGGGGGGGGTGGCAGCATATCTCGGGGGGGGGACAGAGTGGCAGCATGTTTTTTTGGTGCTTTTTTTAAAGAAAAAAACTTTTTCTTTAAAAAAGCACCAAACTTTTAGGGTGCGGCCTATATACGGGGGCGGCCTATATCCGAGCCAATACGGTATATACCGTATTTATCGGCGTATAACACGCACTTTTTTTAACTAAAATATGAAGTTGAAACCCTACCTGCGTGTTATACGCCGATAATGCCTAGATCTGCACAATCTTCCCCTGCACAGCTCTCTCGCGCGCCCTCTCTGATGCCGGGAGCCGGGTGATGACGTCACTCCGGCCCCGGCATCAGCACAAAAAGTAAAATGCTGGAAGATAAAGAGGACCCATACCAGATCTCCCAAACGGTAGGGAGTAATATATAAATTTAATGTGTGTGTGTGTGTGTCTCTGAGTGTGTTTGTGTGTGTGTGTGTGTCTGGCTGCATGTGTGTCTGTGTGTGTGTGTCTTAGTGTGTGTGTGTCTCAGTGTGTCTTACTGTGTGTGTGTCTGAGTGTGTGTGGTTTCCCAGATAGCAGTGATTCTCATTAAGTTTTTTTTGTGCTTTTTCTTTATTATTTATTTCTTTTATTGCATTATAATAAATGTTATAATGTTATAAACATTATTCTAACATTAAGTTCTTAGCTTCCAAGTTTAAATTTATTTTTTCTTACTCAAATTTCCTTGTTAAAATGGGGGTGCGTGTTATACACCAGTGCGTGTTATACGCCGATAAATACGGTATGCAGTTAGTTTATTTTTTAGTTTATCTTAACTGGGAAACGCACTGCAGCCAAAATCTAAAGACCAATATAAAAAAAAAATTTTCACCAAAGCCAAAGTGACCTTGTAGCTACTGACGTTTGCCACTCATTATACAGTGTTCACAGTTAAAATGAACATTGAGTAAAGAATAATTGGGCTGTGCCTGCTCCACTTATCCCAGGGAACTGACTGAGAATTTGCATACTGTGGCAGCATCTGGCATAGTTTTCATCAGCAGCAGGTAAGCACTGAACTGTATCCAATCTCCTTTGACAGTATTCAACATCTTCTTCTTGGAATAAACATGTTAAAAAAGTCTAGACGCAGCTCTAGTTTTTGAGATGAAGGTTGCAGAAACTGTTCTGAATCATGGCATCTAGCTGATGATTTTTGTGCCTGTCCCTAAGTGTCATCAGAGGCTAATAGAGTGAGGGAATATAAACATGCGTAAATAGATGGCTATCCTGACCCACATGTTCAATAAATAAATGTTATTAGGGCAATGCATTATATTGGAGGAAAAAAGTGTCCTAAAAATAAAGGTGCGTATCAGATTTTGACCCCAGGTGCCCATAGGCTCAACATACTACCTAAAGAACGGGATTTGACCAAAAAAGACAAGAGCAGGAAGGGTTTCAGGGTTTGAGTCCCACATTGCCAATGATATACTTGATTTACAGGGGCTGAGTTGGTAAACATCAGCTATATGCTGATTGGCTGCTGTCTTTTTACCCATAAGGCACTAGTATTCACAATGACCAAGGGGAAGTCTTGTTGACCCAGATCCACGGCATGATTGATCTCCAAAAGTGGCTCGTAATATGGGAGAAAAATTAAACTCAAATTGGTCCAGATCAACTCCTTGTAATAATGAGATTTTTTTTATTCTACCAAAAAATATGTTTACAGTATTTGCTAAGAAACTAGAACACCTGCCAAAGGTTCCCAGTGCAACCTTAATGTAAACAATATGTCTATTTTAGTTTATTTCATATTTCGTATTACAATGTTTTGTAAACCTCAATGCTTTATGACCTCATGGAGGATAACATTTATCATCACTATTTTCATATTAGTTTTGCAACAGGCAATCCTATCAAGCAGAAAATGTACAATATTACAAACTGTACACATATAAGGTGTGAAATATCAGCCCCTAGCGTTACAAATAAGCAGCATACGAACCTGTGTTAGAATATCACGAGGCTCTTCCATGGTTTTTTGGTCATGTAAGTTCATGTCTCCAACTAGCCCATGACCCCTACTGTTGCCAAAAGCATGACAGTGAGACTGTTGGGAGGTGTAATGCATGTACCCAGCTATCCTGTGTTACCTTTTTAATTTTGTAAATTTAATATGTCTCTGTCCCGCACGCCAATTGCAAGTCCACCACCTGCATGCTGTCACTAGACGCCTTTCATCAAAGAGCAAACACATGTTGAATTGTCAGCAAAGGAGATGATCCTCTGAGTGGGCTACACAGTATACCCAGTGGTTGCATGTGGCCCATAAGCCATATGTTGTGCAGGCTTGCAGTGCTTTACATGTGGTGGCCGGCAACAACGGAATGTCCTGAAAAGATGACTGATGTGGTCATCTTATACAGGCAACTGTTTAAACCACAGATGTAACTGAATCACCCGCTGGTTATTTTGGATGGCAAATTGTTGAATCAGTTATGCTTGTAATCTTTAGCTCGAAATGACCTTCATTAAGAAGATGAGGAGACTGAAATACTATATAGTGTTTAGCATCTGAAAAGAAAGATAAATTAAATCAGGAAATATGGAGAGAGCTAATTTAATGTTGTGTTACATCAGATTTTCCATTATGAAGGTTCAAAAAGGAAACCTCTGAGTAGTTCGTGTTTCAAAATAAGTTGTACTGCCCTCTAGAGGACAATTCTATTATATATTGATTTATTGGAACAATGGTTATGGGAAGGACATTAAGCAAAATAAAATACATAGGGACATATCTGAGACAAATCAGGACACAAATTCACTTTTTGCTTCATTACCCCTGGTTTCTCTCAACTGCTTATACCTGCTCTCTTAGACTAGGGTTGGAAGTTCAAGGGTCTGAATGTTCGAAAGAGCCGCAGACACAACACTAAACTGTTATTATTAAGTAATCTTCTTCTGTAACGTTTGATTTTAGGTAACTGGGGTAGGTGAGTCTCATAGAAAACATGAGTATAGATTTTCTGTATAGCGGAATTTGTGCTGTATAAATCTATAAATAATTAGGAGTTCACCACTCAGTGTAGTCTCATTTATCTTACTTAAGCCTTATAGCAAGGATTATTGTCATACTATTCACTAGAGAGACCACCCCTAAAATTGCCCTATACATCTTGTCTAAACATTGAAAACATGTGTAGTACCTTTTACTCATCATAACCTTTCGCTGGCTGCTCCTGGTTCTTTAGCTTGTATCTTATGTTTAGTGAGTTGTAAACCTTTATAGGAGCCTTGCTAATTGTGTTCAAAGAGGGCAGTCTAAGTGGGCCATTGTAGGCAATAGAGCAATGTTAGGATTAGACATCATATTTGGGGTACTTTGACATGGTGGTGGGCTAAGCAATATACGGCCACATAGTGTGACTGAACACCCAATATTGTATTTGTAATATTCTAATGCATTTACATGACTATGTTGAGCTATATCAACTTGATTGTGTTTCATATCAATTACCTACCTTCTGAAAGGCCTGCTACAATCCACATAGGAACAAGCCAATGCACGACTTGCCTTGCCTGAGACCATGTGAAATGGTTACTCCACTCTGGGCTGTCTTGCCTCCAGTAAGTACCACTGTGTGGCAAATGCTATTGTGGCTGATAGTAGTGTGTGGCTGGGATGTGGAAGTTCACGTGCATCCACTACCTTAATGTAACACTATTTAGTGACTCCCATTTTAGTAGAATGTTATTATTTTGATAAGGAGTGTGGTTGTGTGTGATAGTAGGGAGCTTGACTTATTTTTCGATATTTTTTTCAGAACAAGTTAAGCTAGTTTAACTTCTTCGTGACAATGATAAGTAGCATTTTTCTGTGTCAACATTTTTTTTCAAATCTGGTAATTCTGCCCCATGTGCTATTTGGGACATCTTTGAAGCCTTTAACTTAAATTTACACCATCAAGTCATATAATTTAAAAAAATAGACACTCCACGGGTATTTCCAATGCTAGTATTCCAACTCTTTCCATGCACTAATTCTACCACAAAGACTACAGTCTTTGTAGTATTTTGTTTCCCCCACGCATTTGACTTCAGGTACCAATTTACAGCTCCTGGTATATGGCACTTTAAAACAACACCCCAATATGTATTCAGCAGTATCTGTATTCAACCTGCAGGGGGAGTACGGAGTTCTCAGGAAACTTGTTTATTTTTTTAAAGGCACCGCCATCTTGCAAGAGACAAAATCTCTCCAGAACGGTCACTGGGGTAGGTTTCCGATGTCGCTGAGCGGCACTGTTTATGCTTAATCGCCTTCTAAGCGCTTTTAAATCTGGGGGAGGGGCCACACGGGGCCCCTGCTGCAGATCACAGTGTTGCTGAATGCCTCAACATTGTGGCATTACAACAACACCATTTGGGTGAAAAAAGCCAACTGCATCTCCCCGTACGTTATGTACTCAACTCCAGTTTTCTCCAGCACTGGCTCTGTTAAACATTGCATGCAGGTGTCTATTTAGAGCCCTGTGGGCATGTTTAAAGTCTTTCCATTGATTTTATCAGGAACACTTCCAGCCACCAATTGGCTGCTTGAACTGTCAATCAGTGACATGACATACTCTGGTTCATATCATTAGAAGTACTTCACTGCCACTGACTGATAGCTTAAGCAGCCAATCAGTGGCAAGAAAGTTTGGAAGAATGCATACTCGCCAAGGGTTAAGGTTTTTTTTTAATATGCATTCTTCTATAGGAGGGGTGTCAGTGGTGAGATTAGATTGTTCCTTTAAGGCAAAGTGCACTTCACTACTCATAAAATAGTAATAAAGATACAATAATGCTAATTAAATAAGTAAAAGGAAGACGTGGTTGTGTATACAATGTACCCTGCATTATACTGTGTATACCTCTTGCAAGCTAAGAAGCCAGGGGACATGGAAAGAAACATTCTCCCTCCATGAGTTTTCAAGGGTGACCACATGAAAATGCAAAATATGATTCTGCTGTCATTTGCATTAAAGTGCAAATAATGGTTGCCTTTCGGAATGGAATATGATTTCCAAAGAAACTCCTGCAGCAGATCCTTCGTAGATATGAATAAAACTGCCTTCAGGATTAGACTGTTCTCTTTTTTTTTTTTGGATATTCCATGTGGATTCAACCCTCTGAACCTTACCCACCCCACCTTCTTATACATTTTTTGAATGTTATTTTTCCTGAAAAAGGAATGCTTGATTCTTGCCAGTACTCTGCAGCCTCACCCATCACTGACTAATCTTGTGAATTACCCAGTTATTTTATTATGTATTACATATGGTAGCCTATTATAGCGATTATTATGTGTCAACCATTTTCCTTTACCCGGATGGAATATGGAAAGAAAAATAGTTCCTTCTAGGATTAGCCTCAACCTTATATATATATATATATATATATATATATACACACACAGAAAAAACATTAACATTAACAAGAGTGGATAATTAGATAATAAATTATTTCAACTAATTCTGTTTTTGATCACAAAAAAAACAGCCTTGATGCCCTTGAATGTGTACAGATTGGGAAGTGAATAAAGTGCTGAAAATATAAAGTTGCACAAATAAGAACGTGGTTGTAAAACATGCAACTACTAAGTTTGCTTATTATTTATGATTCATTATGCTCCAACACTTTTCTCTTAATTTTTATTTTACATTTTTATAGTGTGTTTTTTTTTCTACAAACCAACCAGGAAGGAAGCAGTCCTAATATTTGAACATAAAGAACTGGAACTTTAAAAAAAAAAAATAATAATAGATGACAGAGAGAGCGATAGGGCCAGGGGCAAGTTGTACTGCTTTAACTTAAGTAAGAGAGGGACAGTTTAATGTGCCATAATGCTTCACCGATGAACAAAACATATTAATGTACTTTGTAAGTACATACAAGGTGTTGTTGCACCTAGGGTGTCCCGCTAGATAAGTGCTGCAGGAGCAGCACCTTCCCCCGAGATCCTGGATGAAGAAAGGCTGGTTTTGGTTACATGACAAAAAAACAGTTAGGGTTTGGCTGGCCGTCTCATACACACGGTTATCAGTCCAAAGCAAGCGGGCAGGTAGCAGCGTGACGTGTATACCACTGGGATACGTAGCATCAGATTATCACGCTGACATTTTATCCAGTAGCTACACATTTAAAATCATGGATCAGTAAATTATTCGTTTCCAACACAATAATTGCTTGTCTATGTCTGTATTTCTGCACTAGAAAGTGAAATAAACATGCTAGGCTGCACAATTCCCGACCAGAAAAGAATCCAGCATGACAAATTTACTTCTGTGTAATTATGTACATTACCACTATGCTGAAATTATTACTTTGCATTCCAAATCAATCAAAGTAGTTTAAATCATATCCAGTACCTGGAGCTCAATGTTGTATTTGTATTGCTATCCAGCCCTTTAGCATAATATATCCCTACTATAACTTTCTGGATTTATTCTAGTTATGTCACAACAGCTTTTGTCTGTGTTGCATATTGACATATCATTTGATGGCAGATAGGAACCTTTTGGCCCATCTAGTCTGCCCATTGTTTGATACATGAAAAATATTGTAATATTATTAAAAGAATAAAGCCATCTATAAGAACTTCACAAATAATAATGGCCTACGTGATGCGCTATCATTTTTTCACATGATTTACCAGGTTTTAGGTTGTTTGCGTAACAGATATTTAGAAAAACTTTACTTTGTCATGTAATTGTGTCATATTTCCCATCTAGTCCTAGTTACTTTGCATCAATTGAAATAGCAATATTCGTGACTACTGGAGAATTCAGGAGAGGGTGGTGCGATCTGTTGTAAAAAGGTCCACAGCAGTTTAAATAAACAGAATAACTGAACATCTTTAAAACGATAACATAACAGAACATTTTACATAATCCAATGATTACTATCTTCTTGTGACACTTTATAGGAAAGTTTCCTTAATTACATAGGTCTTTTTTCAACCTTATGTACCAAGTCCATCAAGTTCAACCCTTCTACCTAAATTTCCTACTCTTGATCGTTGTGAAAAATGAACTCGTGTCTTTTATAGACTTTGTTGTCATTGTCCTCTCTCTTTTTGGGGAAAGTTGGGGTGGCAATGCAGTGACCAAATTTATGTAAGGGATTCACGTTGGACAAATGCGTTTGCAAAAGTTTGGTTTTCCCCTTATATGTATGAAAAAAAGCTAATGATTTGGTTTTTTTGGGGGGAGGGACTCTATGGCATGGTTGGCTAAGAGACAGATTTTTCTCTTCCTTTCTTTTTTTGGAATATGGAATACAGTACCACAGTCAATACTAAATAGGATTCTTTGGCCTCTAGACGAACGTCTCGCTCGGTATTATTGGTGGAACCAATAAAATTCTCAAAAGGAAAAAAATAAACGAAGTCGTGGATGTTTTTCAAGAGTGTAGATGATTTATTACCCAAGACCTCAACCACAGATAGAAGCAAACATCTTTTACATGCAATGCCACCACAAACCTCTGTCTACATGAAATACATACAGGGAGCAGAGAAAACATTTTGTCAAAGCATTTTTTTTTTTAAACATACAGCTTGGTAATTTTTTACACAACAGAAGGTTGTTAGAAGCAACTTCTGAAATGATGCAAGTTGAACATGGAATCCATGAACACGGACCTGGCTTTCAGATACTAATTTCCTGTAAGCTGTAAAATGATTGCCCAAAAAATAGGATTAAATGGTTTTGTACACATCAAGTATATGCAATAAAAATAAAGTTCAAAAATAAATAAAATTGGTGTTAGCATTTATTTTTTCCCTCTTTTTTTCTACACAGAAGATACTAAATTGCACCCATAATCTCCTTTCAAGACATTTTTCTTGATAAAGTCTTTCATACAGTAGTATTTCGATCAGTTCTAAATTCAGTAGACACACAAGGGATGGTGGATCTGGAGACTTGATGGAAGATCATCAGATGCGTATCATGTAAAATGTCAGGATTAGAGTCCATGTTGATCCATATAAATAATGAATGATGTTTGCTGTTGGTGCTATATTGCCCCTGTTGTAATTCTATGGCTTCTCAAGTAGGAGGGACACACCAAACAAAGAATTTGAACATGCATATTAGTTACTAATGAACATTTTTGTTTTTCATTTTGATAGATTATTTCAATCAAAGGCACAGGGCTTAGCTGAATACTCTTAAGGATGCATTAATGTTAGAGGTGTAGTCAAAATAATTTGCTATTATGAGTTGTATAGGTTAAACATCCTACCAGCTATACTACACATCATTTCCCTGTTCCCAGGAATATCCATTTGCCATTGTTCTCATTTGAGCTTTACAGAAGATTGCGTACTTCTAATGCTGCATAATAATAAACACACTATTCTGACAAAATGCCTATCATGATTCAAAAAAAATAAAAAAATTAAAGCCGTTCCTGGTTATTTTCTTGATTTCATAGGGGACAAATCCTTTCCAGTCTGTACAAAGACCGTGAATTCACACACTGGAAGGAACGTATCATGCACTAGTGTAGCCAACACCCCGTATGATTCCGTAGTATAAAGAGTATATAGGATGTGGTGCATTAAAGCAAGAGGAGTCAGGATGTAAGATGGCAAATCTATGCATGCTATATATAAATATTGCAAAGAAGGGCCACAAAGTCCTTGTCATGATACAATACATAATAGGTTAATAATGTGCTTCTTCTGTTTTATAAATAGGTCAAGGTATACTTTCCTGCTCTGTGTACCAAGTTCCAGTTAAACCAAAACAAGTCCATGTTACCAACCCCAAAAAAGGCTCTCCAGCTCCCTGCTGCACTGTTGTAAAGCTGAGGATACTCACAAAACACAATAGATGTGTGCAAAGAAAAGATCATTTACATTTGGAATATCTAAATACCGTTCAGTGGTTCCAACAACACCTAGCTGGAGACACCTACAAGGTCCTGGAGAATCGTGAGGTTACATTTAATTGATGAAAACACTTTCTGCAAGATGCCACATTAAGACAGAGGTAATGAACAGGTAGTTCCCCCATTCTGCTGTGGTAACAACAGTCATATTGTGGTCTGACCACTGTGGAAATAGACCCCCACAATGCTCAGCTCCAGAACAATTGAGAACTTCCTGCTGGCTAACCCAGATGTTGACTAAGTAAAACAAAAGTGCTTTACATATTGATATTTTTTTTTCTTAATTTTAATTCTTAAACCTGTTAGACAAGAAAATGCCATCTACTTTTCAATGTCATCAGGTCCACCCTGGCCAACGCTATGGCCAAGAAATCCAAGAGACCACTGCATCTCTCAAAATAACCTTCAACACTGGCTTTGAAAACATATTAAAAAAGGATCCTTACTCAAAGTTCTGCAATACCAGAGCCTAGAAGATACAAAATGACAAACACAACGCAATATATAATTTTTTTCTATCACCATCATTAGTCCCGTTTATTCAGAACCAATACATCGTTTCAATGGCTGTTACCTTATGAAAACCACTCTTCTCCATCTGTGTTGAAGCATATGCAAAACTCCTGAATACCTCCACCATATATAGAAACCTCTTAATAAGACTTCATTATGTATGCAGCTTCCAACCCGACAGAAACAAAGCCAAAGGTCTAATATAAAATATTGAATCAAAGTAGGCATCTATGAAAACAAAATGCAGTAACATATGAATAATATTTAGACAACGGTGATATTTAGATATTTTTACACAAATAGTCAATTACAGGATACATGGTGACCCTTATAATATTTTTATCCGAAGAGTGTTAAAAACTGTTGTAATGCATGTAACATTTCCTCCAACCAACGCCCTGTTTAGTTGGCCATTGCTTTTATTTAATGGCCAAGTGTGACCGATTAAGGAAGTGTGAAGGAGACACTGGCGTGCTATTACATTTGCATGGTGTAGAATCCCATAGGATACAGCTTGATGTGCATAAAATTACAAAATAGCCCAAGTTGAATGTCTGCAGAATCAAGGTTCTCCATACGGGGAATGCAAAAAAACTTGTTTCTTGTGGTATGTTTCTTACACTGGTTAATTGGTAGTCGTGTTACTAAATTTGGAGGAATGTTCCTCTCCGAACACCAATGTCCTGTTTTTGTGAGGCTATGGAAGCTGCACATAAATATTGACCAAAATCACAAGGATGCGAACAAATGGTCTTCTCTAAATAGTAGTAATGGTTTCCCCAACTCCAAGATCTTAAGATAAAATTGAAATAAAATAAAAAGATTAATTTAATGTGGGTAGGTGAGCAGAATCATCTGAGTGGTGAGTGGTTTGTGGCGACTGTTACCAATGTTTGTGGATAGTGTTTTGTGAAGCATATATGAACTGAAATTCCTACCTATCTTTGACTTATCCACAGTTTCATCCTCAGCATACAGAGCGCTACATTCATTATAGTGAGTGCTCTTCTAAACTGCACACAACAGCCTGAATCAAAGCTAACTTCTAGAATCAGGAATGGTGGAAAGAAACAGAACCTTGATGAAAGCCATCTGTTAGCAGGCTGCTCAGCTTGCATTTTCGTTAAAGCTGACCATGGAGTGTTTTCTGCATTATTTTTTCTAAAATGTGTTTACTATTATGTTATGTTGGGTTGGTTTGATTTGTTTTTCCTCTGCAGGGAACATCCTAAGTGCTCTACTGCTGACTGACACCCATCTGCTGATGATCTGCCTCAGGCTCCTCTTCTTCCACATCCGCATTGTATTCTTCAAAAGTGTCGTCGTCCACATCTGGGAGACCAAGTAGCTATAAAAAATATATATTAAAATATGTCATTTACAATGTCAAAACTGCATCAAGTTTAAAATGCCCAAGATATTCTTAACCAGACAGATAAAAGGAATCAAAGCCTCCCTAAATATACTGAATTTTTGAGTTGAAGACAACCAGTTCAATAGCAACAGAGATTGTTTTAATATCTCTACATGATTTAAACACGTGGACCTTTTGCAGTTGTATTTGCAGATATGACCACAGATACTACATTCTGTGTGCCTTATTTGACGTCAACACTTCTCAGATGCACAGGCCCCAATGGTCTCAAGAAGGCCGAGGAGTAACAGGATTTTATGGCTTACCCTGTATGAAGAAGAGCCACTGTCCCACATCAAAAAGAACTGCCTGCATCGGAGATCTCAGACACATTTTCCCAGCAGGGATAAACAGGAAACCACATATAGTGGTATCTGCCTATGCTGGACACTTACACACTAGTAGCCTGAAAAACTATACAAAGACATCTGTCGGAGGTAAAACATGTATCAGATACAATCTTCTCCCCAGAATTCTGAGCAAAGTCATGTGTCTGGCTTAAGCTTCCATTGGCCAATCCAGTCATAGGCCTAGTCATCCACTGTGTCCTCCATTGCAAATCAATAGTACAAATATACATGCGATTTCACTTCGGTTACCCACATAAGAACAAACAGACTTACAGGCCTGAATGACTTGAAGACCTTTTCCAGTACTTCATGAAGTGTCTTCTTACCACATGAGGATATGTAGTCCTGAGCTAGCTGCAGGAAAGGAAGGCAGTCTTCGCTTTCACTCCATACATGCTGTAGCAACGATAGAAATATGAAAAAAACAAACAAAAAATCAATTCAAATGTAACAATAAACGAAAGAATGAGCTTTACACCAAGACGGTGCTTTGCTTGCTGTCCACCTTAGTGGCTTGACCTCTAAATATGGATCATTTTGATACAAATAACTTCACCCAACTGTGCTGCAGTTACTAGCCATTTAAAAAAAATAAGAAGGGTCAGTAATCGCTGCTTTAGCTTTATGCAGTATGATGGGTCAAGTGCAGCGAGTATCTTCTGCAAGAGAAACATGTGGGCTCTGCATAATGCATAGTTAACTACATGAAGGTATCTCACCAAAGGATCTATGCATCGCGCACATAACTGGGAACTCTCCAGGTTTCGCCCAGGGACACTGGGAAAAGGGGCCTTCTCCAGGTCGGCCCATGAATCCTCCGGTGTTGCGGGGTCCTGTCACGCCCCACTCTGCGCCCATTCCCCCTTTAAATTGGGGTGTTTCCCCATGAAGTCGGCGGGGCCACCCACCAACGTCAGCAGGCGGTTCTGGCCGCGTCCCTGCAAGGGTAGGCTCTGGGTAGTCGCAGACCACAAGTTCCCATATATGATCATGCAGTACTAAACCAGCCTATCTTGCAGCAGAAGCTTGCTGGGGTTGCGCCTTCATAAAGCATTTTCCACTAGCGATGAAATGTTTCTCAGGCCTATTCGGGTCAGAAAGCTGTTCATAAATCTTGCGCCATTCAACTTTTTTTTTTCTTACTTAAGCTTGTTTTATCAAACAATGTGTTTTATTTGCACATTGTAACAATTTTATTTTTACCCATGGCATTGTCATTACTTCTCCTACTTGTATTCTAAATACAAAGAATGCTCTGCTACGGCACATAATTATGGCTGACTAATTATACAAAACCAACTGTAACTCATACAATGACATTTTTGTTACTCCTAGATTACAGTCATTATCTTGCAAAGTATTGTTAACAAAATATATTTGTCTTAGCATCTGTACACATAGGCTTTTATTATTGATCATGTAATAATTCACAAACTCTAATGCAAAGTTTCCACTGGTACAGAATAAGATCAGATATAATAAAAAAAAAAAAACAGAAGTTGTTGCGTTATCAACCAACCACAGCTTACAGTGGCCAGTGTCCTTGCTTTGTGTTTCTAGACAGATTCCATATGCCCAGCTTGATTAGAAACAAGTCATGCATAGACTGATGACTACAGACATTGATTTAGTCATCGATGGCTCTCCAGGGACACACGAGTATACAGATGAGAAACGCGCAATCTACAGGTAAAGCCAGGGATAGACGAAAACCAAGAGGCATGCCTCCTAAACCCTTGCTGGCTTTTTCACAGTTTATTATAGCAGTTTGTTGGGAAAAAACTATACAATGAGACAATTAGGAGAAGGAATCAGAATCTGGAAGTGAGGGGAAAAAAAACAAACAAAAAAAAAACCAGATGATTTCAGTCTATTAATACACCACTTCTGCATGATCTGATGGTCAATAGTGCACATGAAATCTCAGCACATATACGAAGCTGTAATACTGTACCTGTATTGTCTACTCAAATGGAACATGGCCCTTGGGTTGCCATGTCGGCCATTTTCTCTAGGACACATGTAACTTCCTATCCTGCAGTATCTATAATATGTTCCTTTCTGTGAGTTTATACACATCTAGAGAGTGTAGAATTGTGCAGTTCTTATTGCAACAAACATATCTGGCAACGTAAATTCATTGACCAAAGCTACACGTAGCCTGTGCTTTTCATTTTGCGATGGAAATGGTAGATATTTAGTTAAAAAGTAAAAACTACTTTACCTAAAGGAATCTAAGATTTGAGGGTATTGTAAAATACTAGCATAAAACTTATCTTTGTGCCCCGACGTTCTCCCTCTTCTCCTCACCCCACCATACAAAGCCTGCCTGAAGCAATCAACAATCAGTAAAGCAGATCTTCAAAACAGGAGATTAAGATGGCAACTGTTGAAAACTATGAGACACCATCGAGAGACGTTAGGGCTACCGCCATGGATGGCAAGTGTTTACAATTTTCTGAGGGCGGTCAAGTTTCCAATGACAGGGAACTGAGAAAGTGACAAGAACCACAAGGAAATGTGATCCTTCAATGTAGCAGATGATGGCCAATCATATCCAAACCTACTAATAGCAATGAACTTATTATGGTGTATATATTTATGCAAAGTGATCAGCAGTGTGTAAAGTGTACATTTGCTCACTGTTAAAAAGCACAAAGGATTAGCGGTTAACTCCATTAAACACAACCACTGCTCTGCACTACAACGGTCCAATTATGCTAGCAACCAAGTGGTTAAACATTTACAAACTTTCCATCTGGTGTCCAAAAACTGCTTACCCAGCGTTTATGGAGAAATATGATGCTGTGTGTCATAGGGTACATGCCTTAGCAAGCAAAAAATTATGAGCCATATTTCTGGAATAACCATCTTCAAAATTATTGGAATTATTCTTTAACAGTTGTACCGCAATTGATTTGGTTGGTATACACAAGACTTGTGATCTAGTTTGTTTTGCACACATAAAAAATAAAGCCAAGAAAAATAGATGTGTTTAGGTTCGGATTTTAAAACAGTTGGATGAATAAGGCTGTATTTGAAGGACATGCGGCAGAAGGTTGTAGTTAATGGTGTATATTCAGTGGAATGTCTGGTTACTAGCAGGGAACCTCAACGATCAGTACTAGGACTTAATATTTTTATTAGCAATGTTACAAATGGTCTTAATGGTGAAGCAAATGAAGTAAATTAGAACAATGGTCGAGAGCATGGCAGCTGCAGTTTAATGCTGATAAATGTAAAATAATGCACTTGGGATATAAAAACCCCAAGGCAGAATATAGCAATGAAGACATTGTTCTGTCAGTGATAGCAGAAGAGAGGGACTTGGGAGTAATTATGTCTCATGACTTAAAGGTAAAGCAGACAATGCAGTAAAACGTATTGGCCTGATTGTAAGCCTATAATCGGGGTTTAGCACAGGGATGCGCAATCTGTACTGCTCGGGACATGCAGCCCTGATGCAGGCAAGCAGCAGGGTTAGGAACCAGAGCCCCCGCAGCGCTGCAGGGTACCAGGATCCTCCTCTCTGGCAGCCAGTGGATGTCTGCGCAATGCAGTCAACACCCTCTGCTGTCAGCACTTCCGCCGGGGCTTCTATGAAGGAGCGCCGGCGTTACATTTCCTTTCCGGTGCTCCACCGTAGAAGCCCCAGCGGAAGTACCGGCCAACAGCAGCGGAATTGGCACAATTTCTGTTTGTATATAACCTATGCTGACTAACTGCATAATAGATACCAAAAATGTTAAAATACATGTGTTCCTGTTCATTAGATACAATAATGTTTAAACCATTTTTTTTTTTTTTTTTTTAAATATAGCACCAAACTTTAAGGGTGCAGCCTATAATCGGGTGCGGACTATAAATCGAGCCAATTCAGTATTTCAGGGGATAAACATTAAGAGCAGGAGGCCATAGTCTAAAACTAGAAGGTCAGAAGTATGGATGTAATGTAAGGAACTTTTACTTTACTGAAAAAGTGGTAGATAAGTGGAGATAACAGACTCAGGATAGCGTTATACCTATCCCATGCATGTTTAAATTCCCTCACTAAGACAGTACCAAGTACTGATTAGGGAAAAACAGGGCAGAATAGATGGGCCGAATGGATCTGTTCTGCCGTCAAGTTCTATGTTAAAAATAAACCTTAAAAAACGGACAATCTAATGTCCCAAGCAGCCTTACGAATGAACAATACATATTAAGGTACTTTGTAAGCACTTTAATATGTATTCTTCAAAATGTTAAAAAAAAAATAAAGAACTTCCCTTTAGAAGATGCTGCAACTTATACCTTACATGCATAGTTTGTCATGGAGACATCACTGAGCACCCTAAAGTTATTTTTGCATGTTTAATGTATTTTTGGAAGCGAGAGAAATGGTTTCTACCTCTGATCTCCCCTCCACTGATCACACTGATCATCAATAATGGCTCCATAGCTCAGCACTGCTGATCACAATGTGAGTCAGCAGCAGGTTTTATCAGATCGGAATATACCCTCCTCTCCTGAGACCTTTCGGCAGGTGTCAGCACTGACATTGCCCGATCCTGTGATCAGGCATTCACACAGTAAAGGTGTACCAGTTCTCATACAATTACTCTGGAACTGTTGGCATGAAGCCAGCAATGCCGGCTCCTGCTGACTGGAGAATCCAGGGACATAAACAGGTTACATATCTTTTTTTATGGACCACCACATATCGCTATTGTCATATTTTATCAGTTTAAGTGGTAAGCTAAATGATTCATGTTGCTGCAACTCACCTACAACTCTGTTTAATACACCCCCTGTATTTTAGTTCGTATTAGCAGATGATTTATTACAAAATATCACAGCAACAGCTGAATCATTGTGATGTTATTTTATGCTCTGGCATAAAATATTCCCCCTAGTGCAGTCTGAAGCGCATAAAACCAAATTGCGCACTATACTAAATTGGTATAGTCTCCCTTGATTATTATTGCTTATAATTTCAGAGCCTCGTATAATAGGATGCATGGCACTGAAAGCACCATTTCCTTTTACCGGCGGTGACAGATATTTTAAGTGTTTCTAATCACCACATCCTTCAACCATCTTACATTAATATTAGTATAGATATGGTTAGTAGTATCCACTTAGATCGAAAGGGAGAGTTGTAGTTTCTGTTTTGTTATACATTATGAAGGTCCAACTCATGTGAGCTGCTGCAGGAAGAGCTTGGCTGGCCCTACAAATCAGTGCCATTTATCAACCAAGGAACCTTGCAAGTTCCCCTTCTTCTTCTCCAGACACTTCCAGTGGGGATTATCCAAAACACAGAAACTAGAAATGACTCCCCTCGGTTCATAACACATGTAATCCCATTGTATAGCGCTATGGAATTTGATGGTGCTATATAAAACAATAAATGATAGTCCAATAGTTGTACGTTGTGTGACCACTTGGCACTTCGAAATCAAACAGGAATTGGGGCTGCAACTCCGGAAGAGATGACGTTCAAACAAGGTAATGCATGTCAATATGTCAGTTTATTTCCCTCATTCAGTTAACCCAGTGGCTGGATGCCTTATGCAATTTGCACCAAACAATAGCGCTTAACCAGAACATTGGCAATGGATGAGCACAGCATTTTCAACTTTAGCAGATAAATCGTCTTGGTTGTACAAAAACAGCTACCAACGCACTCAAGTACGGTTCCAAGATTGTGAAGACCCTAAAAGTCATAACCCTATATATAAAAATAAAGCACAAACATAGAGGACCATAATACTAGCGTGTTTCACTGGAGTGAGTGTTCTAGACAAATAAAGCTTTAGCTCACACACACAGGGGCATAACTAGAAACCACAGGGCCCTGGTGTGAGAATTGCCCCGGGGCCCTCAACTTCAACAGTTGGTCTGTGCATAATCCCCCCCCCCCTTCCAACATACACTCTGGCACACTTGTAAACACAAAATACACATACTCCATCTCAACCCACTTATACATCCGTGCTCACACACACAGTTACACGTCCCTGCTCACACACAATTACACGTCCCTCTTCACTCACACACACGCAATTACACCTCCCTGCTCGCTCACACACACGCAATTACACGTCCCTGCTCGCTCACACACACGCAATTACACGTCCATGCTCGCTCACACACACGCAATTACACGTCCCTGCTTATACACACACACACACACACAAAAATACAAACACAAATACATACATCCCGCCCCTGCTTACCTCTCACTGCTCCTGGAGCTTCCTGTACACTGTACGAGCAGCCTGGGTCACGTGACGTAAAGTTACCTCGATATGTTCCTCTTTCCCTGTGCTGGTCCAAAATAGTTTAGAAAGGGCCCTTCCGACCTGGACCAGTGCGGTTCAGGTCAGAAAGGGCCCTTTTGAAACATTTTTGAACCCGTATGAGGAGACAGGAACAATGGGTCACACCGGGGCCCCCTAGAGGCACAGCTGCAACCCCTACGCCACTGCTTACATGCCCTTCCTACTGAGCACAGATGAGGAAAACAAGGCCATGTCGACTCTTCCCAGCTCCGTTTCCTAGGAAGTATTAAATATATGTTTATTCAATAACCCCCCTGATATCGTTAAGACACCCTTTCCTTAATGAGCTTCTCCTAGAGGATGGGTTGGGTTTGCATAATATTCATTAATATTTGTACGGCACAATTAACGCCCCTTCCAGAAACTCCCAGTTAAGTGAATACACCCCTTTGATGAAGAAGCCTGATTATTTTGTGCTGCATTGGCAGGCTGTGCATTTAAGACGTTAGAGATAGATCATATACATTAAAGTGCATGACAGTTCCCCTTCACTGTGGGTTATCGGACCACTCAAAGAACCCTAGGGTGTAGTCATTACTTTTATACACGTCAGAGTATACTATAAAAACCCACATCACAATCCCTAGCATTTTTAAATTTGATCAGTGTATTTACTTATACCACTTCTGATCAGAGGCTGTTCCATTTACCTACCACCCTCTCAGTCAAGCAAAACTTCCTTCCATTACATGTAAGCCTCTGACCCTCCATTCCCATTAAATCACCAAAGACGCTATTATCCAGCTTGTATTGCCGTAGCGTGTCACATGTGTTCACATTACAAACAATTAGCGCCTGATCTGCTCTGATCCTGAAAAGCTGTAATAAAACCAGGTAAAGGACATGCGCCAAACAAGAACACTATGGGGGTTTTGCCAGAAGGTGGAACAGCGGTTACGTTGTATCATGATGAGATCTAATCTAATATGTTAGCGTGTTATCTAACAGATCTGTAGGCAGACACGTGTCATCTGTACATGTGATGCACGCCTTGTCGAACGCTTGGGGGCTGTAGGGAACATAGGACCCCCCATTTTTAACTGTTGCTTGGATACATGCATAGGTGGTATGGTTTAGGCCATTATATAATTACAGGCATGACACACATGCCCAGGACTCAAGTATGATGTGCATTTATGTCAAATTGGTGCTAATATAAACTACTCTATAGGTAATGCCCATCATCCCTGTGCTATAGGTATTGACTGTAACGCCTCAGTATGGAATGTGCATCACATCCAGGGGTTACGGTAACAAACTATTCCATACTATTCCATATGTAACGCCTGCAGCCCTGACACATGCAGGTCTCATGGATTGTACAGCGCTGCGGAATACGACGGCGCTATAGAAAAGCATAATAATAATAATAATAATAGGTGTGACCATAGGTCCCATTCCCCAGGCAACATGCATACGCACAGGCATGGGGGGCACAGATGCAGGTGCCGGGCCTGTGCCCTGGGGGTTCAGCCCTTGGCCCAGAACGGGGTGGACAATGAGAGCCGACAACCGAGCAATGCATGCGAGACACACGATAGGAGCCCATCACGGGGCGGTTCACTCACAAAACTGTCCCCGCAGCCGTTGTCAGGACACAGCACGTAGAAAGACACGCCGGGATCGGCGTAGAAATCCATCCTCCGTTCGGTCTCCTCGGTGGCGATCAGGTCGAAGGGGGTGTTGGAACACCATTTGTCGGCCACGTCTGCCAGCTGCTGGAAATCCATCCTCGGCTCGTTGCCACCCGTCAACCCCTTCAGGCCCCACTCCACCTGCGAGATCACCCACCGGGCGCCCGGACAGCTCAGTACCGTCCGATCCCCCCGCTCCGGTGACAGCTTATGCATGCATTGTTTACATGCTGTTCATGGAGGGCGTGGGGAGGCCGCCGTAATGCAGCCGATGCTCGGTTATTGTTTGCTTTACTCGGCAGCGGGATGGGTAGCTTCTGCTTGCTGCTAGCGTGACGCAGCCAATGCAGTTTAGTGACGTCACGGCAGGCCCTGCCTCGCTTGGGTTGGCAGTCCCCGTGACGTCACAAAGGCGGTGCCCAACCAGCGTTTCTAATGGGAAACAGGAACCCTCGCTATGGATTGTTCTAGTCTCTCTGATGCAGCGTCCAGCTTCTCTTTGTTGCCGGAACCCGTCGGTGGGAGGCGGTGGCGTCAGGGGGGCCCGGGGCTTCTCATGCATTGGCCACGGCTCAAGCCTCCATGACTGGTCAGTTCTGCACTGCACTGCACTGCACTGCACTGCACTGCACTGCACTGCACTCCTTAGACATGGAGCAGACTGTTACTGCAGACCTTATCAGACCCTTTATATCCAGTGTGAGCACTCAGGGTAAGGGTGGAACTAGTTTATGTCCCTGGATCACACCCACATTAAACCGGATCAGCTGTGCTGCGGGTTCCTAGATGCATTACTCTTTTTCCATGGCTGGCACGATCCCGTGTTACACAATTGCTGAAGCTCCACTACTATCTGTGAAACCTGACGTCATCCCATCCAATGTGTGGCTCTGCCCTTTCGACTGCACCACATTCAGGGGATTATTGACATAGGGGGACATTTAGGGCAGATATGCCACAATCTGTTTTTTTTTGTTGTAGGTTATTAATAATTTAAATATCAATTTGAATTAACAATTAAGATTAGACCAATTGCCATATTTGTTCAATTATAAGACGACCCCTCAAAGTTTGAATATTAATTTAGAAAAAAAGAAAAAGCCTATAAGACGACTCTATAGGAGAAAAAGTTTTACTAGTAAATATTATTTCACATGTAAACTATTTTTTCATATTTAATAAAAACTATAATAGAGAACAATGGATTTCTTGTTTCTATTTCCGTTTATTTGCCCCTGGCTTGCCACTCTGCCCACCAGGTACGCCATATACCCTCTCCTATGTGCCACTCTGCCTCCTTGATATGTCACTCTGCCCCCCAGATATGCTTTATACCCCCCTATTTACCACTCTGCCTCCTTGATATGCCTTATACCCCCCATATGCCACTCTACCCCCCCAGACTTACCAATGCATCCTGACTTGTCCCCCGTGCTTCAGGCTGCCTGGTGTCTAGCTGGGGCAGTCGGTGGAGGTCTGCATGGTGCGCGTAGACAAACTCTGCTGCTATCCAGCATTTCCGCCGCTATGACTGAGCACCGGAAGGTCATATCACGCCAGCGCTCCGTCATAGAAGCCCTGGCAGAAGTGCCGGGCAGCGACGAAGGTTGTCTGGGCACATTGTGCAGACAGCCACCGGCTGCCAGAGAGGAGGATCCAGGTCTCCTGCAGTGCTGGATCTTAGTATTTTAGGATGATTTGACGTTTGATTATAAAATGATTTTGAATATGACGTATTTTTCAAAGCATTTGCTCTGGGGAAAAAAACCCCATGTCTTATACTCAAGCAAATACAGTATATTAATTTACAAACACACTCTCTCCCCTTTCTCATTAATTTCTCTTCTATCTCTTCTCTTTTCTGCCTATCGCTTCCCTTTCTGTTACCCCCTTTAATCTCTAATCTTTCTCTTTATTATTCCACTTCTCTTTGATCCAACTTCTCATTATCTCTCTCCTCTTTCCCTTCTATCTCTCCACTTTCTCTTTATTTCTTCACTTTCTTTTTATCTATCTTTGTTCTGTTTATCTCCCCACCCTTTCTCTTTATCTCTCCTTGTCTTTCTCTTTTCCACACTCTTTTTTTTGATACCCCCCACCTTTCCCCTTTTCTCTCCCTTTCTATAAATCTCATTTTTATCTCTCCATTTTCCTCTTTTGTCTCTCTCCCCTTTTCTTTGATCCATATTTCTCATTATCTCTCATCCTTTTCTTTACTTCATCTTTTCAGTTTTTCTTTATCTCTCCCCTTTTTCACTCTACCTCATCTCTCCCTTTTCTGCCTCTCTGTCCCCTTTCTCATTACCTCCCAATTTTCTTATTATTTCTTCCCCTTTTGCCATTACCTCTCCCATTTTTCATTATCTCTCCCATTCTCTTTTGATTCTTCTAATCTCTCATTTTCTCTCTCCTTTCCCTATCTCTCCAATTTTTCCCAATCTCTCATTCGTATTTTGTTTCCCCTTTCTTTCCTCATTTTCACCATCTCTCATCATTATTTTCCCCTTCTAACTTTATATCTCCCTTCTTTCTATGCCTCAATAGCCCTCCATTTTCTCACTATCTCTGGCTTCCCTTTTTACAGACCCTTGTCTCCTACCTCCGTGGCACTACATACAGCTTCAGTGCTGAGCATCAGGATATGACATCATATCCTGGAACTTAGCATTAAAAGCCGGCGAGCTTCAAGAGGGGGCTGGGAGGCAGAGGGTGCACTCCCTTTATTTCGGGATGGCTAGCGGGAAATCTATGATCTCCCCAATCAGCCCTGCCCTTCCAGCGGGCGCATTGCGGGTGCACATGGGGGTGATAATTTGCAGGGGCCATGGACCCCTCTGCCCGCCCTAGCAACACCACTGCCTTCACATGCACTCAGCTCTGCCCCTTGTCAAGATGACTAGCCCCTCCTCTAAATTGGGCTAGGTCTGCCCATATCCAAAGCCACTCCCCCAAAATAGGGACCTTTCCTGATATGTTCCCAGGTATGGCTTTAAATCCAGTGTTTGCTCCCTCTACAACCTCCAAGTCAGCCCTCCGCAGCTCCGGAAGACCCCTCCGCAGCCCCCAGCTTTTTACCTATTAGCACTAATAATTATGTGTGTTTCTGTGGTTTCGAAAGAAAGTCCTACAGAAAAGAGGATGTCTTATCTGTGCGGGTACATCAATCACGAAAAAGGGCAATCTCGATTAAACCAACATATGGTAAACATGGCAAAAAAAATGTTGTAGGGTACTAAAAACCCTCGGTGATGAATGGGTTAACAGACAAAATTGTATTGTTTACCTATTAAAATCAACACAGGCAAAATACCTTTATATTCAGACAATAGCAGCATCCTGTTTTGTTATTTTGCAGCAGGGGTGTTGAGTGCCAGGCTTCTGTACATCCATGTTTCACGCAAGTGCTTTAACCCCTTCATTACACACATTTTTTTGTGTGTGACAATGGTTTTAACATTTCTGTCATTTTCTCTTTCTCAATTAGTGTACCCACACAAATTATATCATTTTTTTAATACTTTTTTTTGATCTATGGCCCTAAAGTGCTAGGGCAGCTTAGTCATCCCCAGTCCAGGCCTTCAAGTGCAATAGACTTTCTGTAGATCATAAACAGTATTCTAAAAAACAAAAGCCCCACTTTTTCTGACTTTTATTTGAAAAAATCTTTTACGCATCTACAAAAGCTAATGGAAAAACTGCTAAATAGATTCTAATATTTTTTAAGGAGATTAGAAATACCCAATGTTTTTATGTTTAGTTTTGCAAGTTACAGGGCAATAAGTAATTTCCCCCTTAAATTCTACACTACCGTATTTACTCGATTAAAAGACGAGTTTTTTTTCAGAGCAGGGTCGTCTTATAATCAGACCTCAAATAGGTCTATGAGACGAATATCCAGATCCCCCGCAGCGCTGCAGGGGACCTGGATCCTCCAGTCTTATGCCCCCCCCAACTTACCGGTGCTTCTGACTCCCCGGTGTGTAGCCGGGGCAGCGTGTAGACGTCTACGCGATTCGCATAGACAACTTCCACTGCAGCCGAAAGCAGACCTTCCCCGGCTGTCAGAGATCAGAGTTCCCCGCACTATTGGTAGTATAGTCTGTGTGGTAATCCCCAGATCGACCAAAAGAAGATTTTAACTATTTCTCCTTTTTTAGGTATTAGATCTATTAATCCTTATAGCGGAACATACATATACACTATATGGACAAACGTATTGGCTTTAGTGTGGCTGTCAGTAAACTGATTACTAGACTTGTGCGTTCGGGTTCGTATGAATTGCAAATTTACTGAAATTTTGTAAATTTGGTGATTCCTAGAAAGCCCTGAAAAAGAGGCTAGACCCTCATGACAAAATCAAAGCAAAAAGCTTGAAAATGAAGTAAAATCAACATAATTTTGTCCTAACCTGAACTCAGGGCAATATGGCAGCGCTTACTGTGACATCCTCCCAGGATCAAGGAGAGGACGTCACCGTAAGTGCCGTCATTTTGATGGAAGTTCCTGCCGCGTTATGTCTGCAGAGATAGCAGATTAAAGATAGAAGATGGGGAAGCGGAAGTGGTCGGCAGAGAAGGTAGGGAAACATTTAGATAGCGTGTGAGTAAATGAGAGTGAGTGAGAGTGAACGTGAGCACCAAATTTTCGTTGGCTGCTTTTATATATAGGTATAATTTTCTTTGTAATTCAGGAACTGGTAAATACGTAACTGTGGCGCTAAATAACAAATAACAAAATAAATGTTAAATTCCTTTAATGTGATGTTCACATACTACATCCATATGACCAATACCAAGAAGCAATGTATATATGTAAAAAGTTACATTATTCTATGAAAACAAGGTCTTTAATTAAACAAATAGTTTGAGCTGTAAAAAAAATACACTATTTGTACAGGGTTCCACATTAGCCAGCATTATAAGGGCGAGATATCCCAAACAAGGAACAAAAATGAAAGGGAATCGAAACATTTTTGGAGGCAACATACAAATTTAAAAACATGCAAAATAATTTATGTGCAAACAAGTCTTCTTAAAATTTTTCACCATATTATATCAAATGGGCATAATCAGTGCAGTTACCGGTCGTGCTTATACTTTATGTATCACGTTACCTCCTTTATGGATTTATAGTGCAGTCATGGTTTTCTGGGATTTAAATTTCCTAATAATATATCTGGCATTACAAGTGCTTTACAGGGAAACCCCGGCCATCTTCCCTTTTTCTCAGCTGAAGAATAAGTCCCCAAGTGACAAGTCAGCATTTTGCTTTGCTTGCCTGACTAGTGGCATCATTACTTCGGTCACTAAAGTTTCTTCTACTAAGAAACCACAAAGTCTTAATGCACCGGGTATCTCCATATGGTGTCTGGTTATGCTATTGCCAGCTTTGGTCTGTTTATTGTCCTTGGCCAAGCCTATACAATGTTTGGAGCTTTCACCATGGCTATTAGTGTATTTATATAGATAGTTATCTGTCGCATTAGAATGCCATTTAGGAAAGGCTCTAAAGCTAAAGTGTGAAACAGAGACAAGACTATGGCATTTTGTTGAATAAGGTTTTCTTAAAACTCTTCTTTTTGGTCTAAGTGATGTTTTCTTTCCTACTCTAGCTGGCACAGCAAGTCACTAAATCCTACATTCTGCGTGGAATATTGCAAACAGATAATAAAAAGGGGAATTGTGGCTAGACAGAAAACATGTAAAAAAAAATCCCCTGGTCCTTAAAGGGTTAAGTGATGATGCATTCATGTCGGTGACCGCACGGGAAATCCTGATCACAAGTCATAACTGATATACACACAATTAGTCAGAATTAATATCAGGAACTTGTCTTACGATCCAAAAGAAAGCCAACAGAGATATTGCGTAACAGTGAATGGAGATGATAAGGGGTGGGGGGCTTAAATGCTTGAAAACACATCTCGTATTCAGTTTAAAGTGCTACAGCCACAGTGTAACCTTTACAAATGTGATCATCTAATTATCTTTGAGTCCTACAATTTTGGAAAGAAGTAACATTTCATTCTACATTTCCATTTGTCTCCTGCTAAGCCCTTCTTTTAGGCCGAGGCTGACACCCCAGCTTGTCTAAAGTGTTGATGGCACCACTGGGTTTATTAGTGAACCCACCCTCGAGCGTGAAAAGCAATGAGACAGCCTTTGGGGGAAGTAACCGAATAGTGATTCTCACTAAAAGCTGCTCAAGTAGAAGAAAGACAGTGTCGTGAAGCAGACTGAATTTGTTTTAATAACACCAACCTAAACTTCCTAAAGTGGTGAGCAGCAAACCATACTGGAAAAAAATATATATTGATTATGATGGTATAGAGTATAAGGAAGACATTCACTTACTGTGATAACACAGCATAGATTCCTACTACATTAAAGGACCGGAGCAATATCACTCCATTGAATATATAGTACAGCAACCTCTTACCCCGTCTTCCACGTCACACCAAACGCAATTCCTACTACGGATTCCTATGTTGGGTGGCTTAGTATTTATATATGTATTGATGCATAAACTACATACAAATACTATAGCTTGTATGAAATGTATAGCCATATCGTGGCAAACACACTCTGCAATGACACATTTATTAAAATCATAGGGTTTTTGATGTGCCAAAGCATTCCTGATGAAGTTACTCTGTATCCACCGCCGTGTCTGTCTTCACATACCATTTATATATGTACGGTAAAACAGATTCATCTCATACTGAGTTGTATGGAGAAATTATACGACATATCCATAGCACAGAATGGAGCGTATGCTTGCTCTATATTTATCACTGGTCTACTTAATTCTCCATGTACATCGGTATAGAAGCAGCTAATTAATAATATGCATTTTAACTAACACGTTTGCCTTAGACGAGTCCCCTTGTTTCAGCCACTGAGGACTCTTTTTTCCGATGCATTGTGCTTTTCTATGTACATGAAAACAACAAAAATATACTTATATATACATGAAAATGATGATTTTTTTTCCTTTAGTCATCACTGTCACTTCCAGACTCGCTTAACTGGAGGTCATTCCCTAAAAAAAAAAAAAAAAAAAGTATATAATTAGTAGTTATTATAGTTAGCATTATGTTCTGTAGTTAAATTTCTCAGTCCAGTGGCCACCGACGACTTGAGTTTGGCCAGCAGCCGCATGCTCCATTTTCATCCTCTTGTAGCTCGCGGACAGGCATATCAAGCTTTTTGCCTGGTGTGCCAGTTGGCCAGTCTGGGCCCGCGCACATACCTAAAGTATTGTTATAGCTGCACAAAAATCTTATTAAGGCATGGAGGTGCAAAACTACTTGAGAATTCAGACCAGCCACATGTAACCTGTAAAAAGTGGTAAGAAGCATAGCTAAATTCATGAATTAAAATTAACTACTGTTTGTGCTTTTTGTTATTGCCTTCCAGATATCTACCTTAAAAATGTACCATGTAGAAGTGGAGACCGGTAACAGCATTTGGCAGAGCTAGTATTATGGAATTCTCTCCGTTTCCTCACCGACCCTTACAAACACTATCTCTGCATTAATAACAACCTGTAGCAGAGTTTAGTTAATTGGAGGAATAATTATGCAGAGCCAGAGAATAGGAAATTAAGATGCCTTTCCCCATGTTATACATACTGCTTATTTGCATTACATAGGTTACATCATATTTATATATTATATAGCAGATCAGGTTTAAGGCTGTAACAGAGGGTTTGCAAATAACCTCACCTTCTCTTTTTTTCCTTCCATCCTGGATAAATCTAATCAAGCTCACTGAGCCAAAGCACATTAATTTTGCTGACCGGAATTATCAACCTTTTGCACAGCAGCTCTCCCATGAAATGGTAATGCTGATTATCCAGCAATGATTAGATCTATTCCTTGCAGGCATTTCCAGAACATAACAAGAACACCAAGGCAGCCTTTATGTGCGGATGCATTCCCTAAATTATTAAATGTGCAATGCAAGCAAATCATAACAAGTCAAGGAGTGGCTATAAAGGCAAAGCAAATATACACAAATAAAAATCTACCAATTTCTAACGGTCCATCTATCATTAAAATACATTTATAATGAACAAAAATTGATCTGAACAGCAGTGTGGGATTTTCTTCTGCCAGCGCTAATGAAGTAAACTCCTCATCTATGTGCCCATCATATATATACACATATTACTGATGCAGGTTTACTTACGTAGCGTGTTCATGAGCTGATTAGCTCCCTGGGGTCTGCTAGTACCATTGGAAACAGGCGTCCTGCCGCTGTACTGCTGTGGTGGTGGCGGCTGCTGCGTAGGTGATGTGCGTGTGTCATCTTCTTCCCCACTGCTAGAGCTGTCATCATCAGACCCTGAAGAGCTCCCTGATTCCGAGGAGCTGCTGCCACTACTGCTGCTCATCTGCTCAATTATCTCCACCTCAGCTCTGAGTTCTAGGAAGTGGGCAAAAAGGATAATTCA
Organism: Spea bombifrons; assembly: GCF_027358695.1. NCBI lineage: Eukaryota > Metazoa > Chordata > Amphibia > Anura > Pelobatidae > Spea > Spea bombifrons. Next base: position 29,790,431 of record NC_071091.1, read on the forward strand.
TTATCTCAGTACAGTAACAATACAGGCAGAAATCCCTGACTCTACATGTATTCAATCCTGACAAGATTTTCTTAGAGCAGCATTTCAGAGGTAGATTAGTGAGGTTATTATCAGCGCAGAATAACAGAATCTGTGATTTCACCTCTTTTAATATCATCGAGCTGTGGTTCAGGAGAAGGATGATCTTTCACAGGAGAGGTTTTAGGCCCAGCAGCCAGTTTTGATGGGGTTTTGAACTGGGAGGTAGACTGAGAACGGGCGGATTGCTGCTCTATCCGAGCCTGAATCTTGCTGCTGCCTTCAGCTCTGAACAGGAGAAAACAAAAACACACAATACCCATTGAAATCATAAACACGACATATATTGTGATTCATAGAAATGACTCCCATGCATTATTCTCTTAAAACAGTATGTCTTGAATGACAGCTTGGGGATGCATGGGTGGATAGATGGGTGGTTGAAGGAAGGTTTCTGGACAACAACCAAAAAAAAAAAAATCAACCAGAATAAGTTGCTTCCAGGAGGAAACGTGAGTGAGGTTTCATCTCGTATTGATGTTTAAGGCAACAGATTCTTGCTGCAAAGAGTATTGGCGTAGATTACTGCCTTCTGACTTTATAAATAAAATAGTTTTTAACAATTCCACAGTTTCATATCATCTGAGCTAATTGTATATCTTGAACAGGCTATAAGAATAATCAATGGACAGCAAACATCTAGCTGAGCAAATGTTCCTACGGCTTGTTATTATACCCATAGCATGAAGACACATCTCATGTCTCAGTTTCAGAATAGAATTACTAATTATAACTTGATATTCATTAACCATACTATTTGTGTGAAATTGTACGGTTTATAAATTATATGGGTTTTTTTAGATACAATTATTTTGATCATATCATCTAATTTACTTAAAAAAACACTTTTTCTGACTTTTATTTGAAAAATATTTCACTCATCTTATACAAGCTAATGAAAAAACCTGCTAAATAGATTCTAATATTTGGCTTGAGTTTAGAAATACCCAATTTTGCAAGTCATAAGACAATAAGTACAAATAGTGTATTGCTATTTCAAAACCATTTTCCAAATCTGGTCATCCTGCGCCCATTTCCTATTTGAAGCTGGCCAATTCAATTTAACCACATCAAAACATATATTTTGTGAAAACTAGACACCCCAGGGTATTTCATTTGTTGGTATTTTAAAACTTTCCATGAACTGTGTTTGTGGTAGGAATTTTTGTGTGTGTTTTTTAAACAGACATTGTACTTCAGGTATATATATAGCTTTTATTGGGCCAAAAAGTTACATAAACTTTAGAGACCCAAGTCTCCTCTTCGGATTAAATCTGAAAAATAACAGGATTCCTCTGATGTGTAGACTATATGGAAATTAATCAACACACATTAAGTTGCCTTGGAAGATATATCCATTTAAGTAAATGCTGATGATACTATGTCTAGGAATAAAACAAATTAAGCATAGACATGGCGTGATTTAAATAGGTGCTGTGATAGTTTACAAATCATTCCAAAGTCAATGAACACACCAACAGTGCCACAAAGTGTAATGAGCATTACCTGGTTTTCTTGACCTGTATACTGCTACTCAGTTTTTCAAGCATATATTCACCAGTATCATGGTTAATAATAAGCACACAGTCCTTCTGATATGGACGCTTATTTCCCTTGAATACTGTCATGGGGGGTGTAGAACCCTATTAAAAAAAAATAATAATACAAAATACAACATTTACTGAGGTCCACACAAATAAAATTATCAGATGAAAGGCATGTTTTTTTTCATGTCAGTATAGCCTTCTGAATAACAAGTGTTTCATACAGACAGCATTATACTCATCTACAGTCATTAATTTTAACTTATGCACATTTCCTGATTATTATTTTAGCTACATATGTGCAGCTCTGAGAGGGTAAATCACCAAGATGGAAAAAAGGCATGTTGGAAGACAATCCTAATTTGTCAGTGAACACAATCCCAGGCAATGTTCCTTTTGGGAATAATTTAGTAAGTGAATATGAATCCATACATGATGCTACAGTGCTGTGAAAAAGTATTTGCCCCTTCACGATTTCTTCTATATTTACATATAATTTTAATATTAGAGAAAGATAACCCGAGTAAACACAAAATGCAGTTTATAAATAATTATTTCATGTATAGAAGGAAAAACAAAATCTAACTCAACCAGGCCCTATGTGGAAAAAGTTCGCCCTTAGAAAGTAACTTTAACTGATAATTGGGTTCATTTGCACTAGAGAGGCATAATCTACAAATGGAGAAAACTTAGAACAGTGATTAACCTTCCCAGGAGTGGCCAGCCTACCAAAATTACTCCAACCTTCAATATGACTGAATGAATGACTCCACAGCAATGTAAAAGACTCATGGCCAGTAATTGCAAATGATATACTGGGAATAATTTGGATTTAAAGGTGCTGTGCCACTTACACAAAATATTAATCACACTGTCGTGCATGTAAACCTTTATAGATCTGACATCGTATTACTTATGCTGAATGTTTGATCACATAACACAGAAGCAATTGTTTTCTTTTAAGTTTCTATGGCAATAATATATTAGTGTCTGCTTTTGTGTTATGCGACAATAAGGTGTTCCTGGCAAAAAATTATAAATGAGGCATATGTTTACATCGTCAAACATTTTTTTTGGGGGGGGACATTTCTATGAATGATGTTCATAATGCTGCAATTGGTAACGTAAGTGTTACATTCAGCAGAGTGGATAGAATGGCATCTTTAAAGTATAGACAAATTAAGGTTAAGACACAAGTGCTGAGCAAAAAGAGCTACTTATTTCACAAAGACAGGTTTATCCACTAGCAAAAAAGGATCACGGTCGCAAGGAGAAGTCTTTTGGGATTAAAAAGAAAAAAAATCAGAAAGGATAATTATTGCGAGGCAGTTAATTGTGTTTGTACGCGTTTTGCACACCTGCTGCTAGGTTCTTTTTCCCCATCTTAAAAGGTAAGCCTGTCCTTCACTCTGATTCTATTGAAAAAAAAGGTTTTCTATTATTATTATATATTATATATGTTTGTGGAAGGAATTTGAGATTTTATATGGCTATTTAATAAAAGTGAAGTTTTATACAGAGATCACACACACATCTAGTTACTAATATTGAAAAGAAGAACTTACTGGGATGTGTGGCAATGTAATTGTCACTTCATCTCCTTTGCCGACTTGAAGTTCACCCTCACAAGAAGTGTCTATGGACGCTGGCTTGAAATCATCTGAACGAGAGAAATGTAGCTAAATACATTATGTTCTACATAAATGGTTAAGGCAGTAGACATGGTAACCCAAGTGGACCTGCATATATACACAATGTGGGTTCATTCAGTAAAAGTAGTAAGTAGTAAAATGTAGTTCCGCAATAGCTGGGGGACACCATTTTAATTTCCTTACACGAGGTGCAGAGGAATGAAAACTCAACTCAATAAAGACATTATGTTTACAAACTGTGATTACTATGCACACTTTAGGTAATCGCACTACAAACGGCTTACTGCATGCATACGAATTAATGTAAAAATTCAAACAAGTTGAAGATAATACCAGCAAAGACAAATAAGATGAACTTCCCTATTCTAGACACACCAAAGGTTACTAGATCTAGAATCTAAGGTGGCACTAGATCTCTCAGACTCTTTCTACTTATTTCTATAACCAATAGAAGAAGCAGAAAGGGGCAATTAAGTATCCATACGACTGTACTACATAGTCATGAAATGCAGAATATTAAAACATTACGCGTTTGTAGTAACATTTTGAACAGCCAACCATTTGTGTTTGTGAAGCCTTTTAGCAGTGGTGGTGAACCTGTAGCATCCGTACCACAACGGGCACGCCAAGGCCTCTGTTGTGGCAGGCGGCCAGGTTGGCGACTGACCAGTTAATGTTTTACACTGGCCCAACATCAAATTCTAAATACATTAATATATAGTGTATGTGTGTGCATGCATGTAAGCGAGCTGGTGTATATACTTATGTGTGTTTTTTTGGAAGGTGAAAACATTACACCAGGGGTAAGCACCAACATGCATCGTTGGCACTTTGAGGTCTGCAACTTGGTTTCATGCAGAAAATTGGCACATACAACATCACTGCTTTATAGCTAGTGTTGAATTATGGGAATTGTGAGTCTGATGATGACATCTTCTAGAAAAAAAAAAGGTGGGCAATACGTATAATACAATTGGCAGCTGCACGTGTACAGCAATAAGCATCGACCAGGATGAACACTATGAGGTAGTGGACTACCACACCATCTATCTGCTCTTCAATGGCAGCCTGTGTGTCCTCCCCACCTAGTCTTACAACAGCCAACACCAAGAAGTATTGGTAATTATTTCAGGGAGAAACAAAAATCTTGCGTGGCTGCTGTTGGGTAGATGGGTCTCTATCAACCGGGATGTTAAAGAAAAGCTAAAAACGGAAACAACACCTCTTTAACCCCTTCCGTACCGGGACGTACCTGGTACTTCCTGGTTAACAGTCACCGGTAGACCGGGACGTACCAGGTACGTCTCCTCCAAAAAACGCCCCCACATCACCACAATCGCGGTGATCGTGGAGGCGCTGCTGCTGCCGTCTGCCCAGGACTCCTGGGCAGACAGCACAGCCTGTCTAAACCCGCCCCCAAGCCTACGATCACTCCCACGGAGTGATTTTGTAGGCAGAAACAGCGATTGCAGAAAAATCTGCAATCGCGGTTTCAGCTGCCACAGGCAGCTTCAGGGAAGAGGGGGGGGTGTTGAATGGGTCCCCACACAAGTGTGGGGACCTGATCCAACACCCCCCTGCTGCCTGATCGCTCCATGAGAGCGTCAGTGCAGCGTTAACCCCTTCAATGCCGCGATCGCGGCATTGAAGGGGTTAATTGCCGTTTTGTAGGGGGCTCTGCTGCTGGTGGTCTGCCTGGAAGCCCAGGCAGACCAGCAACAGCAAAAACGACCCCCCAGAAGTCCTCTGATCAGTCCTGTAGGACTGATCAGAGAGACTCCTCCCCTACAATCTCCAGTCTATTGGAGATTGTGTCCCAGCTGCCAGAGGCAGCTTCAGGGACAGGGAGACAGGGTTCTTTGGTCTCCACATGAGTGTGGAGACCAGCCCCCCCACCCCCTCCCTTGCTCAGTTAACCCCTACCCCCCCTCTTCCTCAATTAACCCCTTCAATGCTGCGATTGTGTATGACCCCCCAATGCAGCATTGCAGGGGTTAATATTAGTCCCCACAAGCTTGTGGGGACTGAATATCAGTCAATGCTGTGCTTCAATGGAGCATCAGCATTGAAAGAGTTAAAAAAATAATAATAAAGAAAAATTAAAAAAAATTAAAAAATAAATAAATAAATAATTAATAAAATAATAATAATAAAAAAAAATAACAGCACTGACCTGAAAGTCCAGGGTGCTTCCAGGTCAAATGCTGGGCTGGGCTGATCAGATCGCTCCTAGCCAATAGGAGTGATCGGATCATTATGGCAGCCCATGGATGACCCTGCTCTACAAAGAGAGAGGGGTCATCTAGGTTAATTATGAAAAAACACAAATTATTAATAAATAAAAAAATCATAATTATTACCTGATCACTTGTCGGTGACATTTTAAGTCGCTGATTATTGATCGGTCTCCCTGATTGATGTCAGCGGCCTAAACCTGTCACTTACAAGTAATCTGATAAAAAAAATATTTAAAAAATGTAAATGCACATGTTCCAGTTTTGCCCTCATAGCTTCCTCAAAAAATGCATGAACCATGCATGTGAGGCCTTGTTGGAATCAGGGGATCTTGGTGAACAAAATGTGGTGCTTTCTTCCACTGTTGCACGTATGCTGTGCAAGAAATTCAGTGCAACATTGAAATGTATGCGTTAAAAATGCAATCAAATAATTTCCCTGTGAAGTTTGGCAGACATCAGTGAAGAAATGGCTGGCTGAAAACTGTCAAAACTACCCTAGTTGAACACCTTGACTTGTCTACTGTTCATAAATATATACTTTTATGGGGTAATTTACAGTGGGGGGCTTCCAAAATGTCCCAAATGGGATATGGGCCCAGTAAACCAATTTCTGAAAATTCCAAATTTGAAAAGGAAAATGCGCATGTTCCAGTTTTGCCCTCATAGCTTCCTCAAAAAATGCATGAACCATGCATGTGAGGCCTTGTTGGAACCGGGGGATGTTGGTGAACACAATTTGGTGTTTTGTTCTGCAGTTGCACATATTCTATACAAAATATAATATAAAATCTAAAGCAACATTTCAACATATGCAAAAAAACCAAAAAAATATAAAAATACCTCAAAATTTGGCAGCAATTGGCGATAAAATCCCTATTTGAAAAGTGTCAAAATGACCCTAGTTGTACACCTTGACTTATCTACTGTTCATAAACATATAATTTTGGGGGGATAATCAGTATCTGTGACAACTATTGCAGTTATTAGACTACCATGCCAAATTTGAAAAAAATTACATTTCAAAAACGTGATGCATGCCTTGCAATATTTGCCCTATACTGGTCAAAATAGATAAAAATCCTGGCCATGTTGGGTGGTTTCCAAATCAGGACAACTTAATGAATATATTTGGGATAATTTTTTCCCATTGGTTCAATGTGTGTACAATTTGTATGTATACAAAACTGTAAAAAAATGCTTTTTTTTCATTTTTTCCCCACTTTTTCCAGTTTATTTCAAACAAAACAATGTACTACCCAGCTTAATATGGTTTCAAATGAAAGCCCTACTTGTGCTGAAAAAAACAATATATGATTTGTGTGGGTGCACCAATTGATAAGAGAGAAATTACAGTTGAAGAAAGACATGGCAAAAACACAAAAACGGCTCTGGTCCTTTAGCGACACGTTAGTATCAAAATCCCGGTCCTGAAGGGGTTAAACAAACTCCACTTTAAGCCAGCATCCCATGCATAATACATGGTACACAATAAGGAAATTGTCCAGAGATTTAACCTTTCACAGGAGACTAATTAAATGGTTACTTTATAGTTGGCATTGTATGCCACGTACCTTTCACATGTGATTTTATAAATTTGTTTAAAGGAACCATCAACACTATTTCATGGGGTAAATTAATAAACAGCTTTGTATTGGGCTTTTTTTGTAAGAGATATACAAAACATGTCTATTTATTATATTTAAAGTAACACTATAACCATCATATGCACTTTAATGGTTATTATCCTGGCCTATGCCGACTACGACATTCCTCCTGCTGCAAAACGGGGGGGGGGGGCTTTGGGTGATCCTGGTGTCCCATTGATCTTTGATCTCCCCAACCTGCCGTTTTATACTATGTAGGCTCTGCCAGCATATCCTGGTGCTTCATGTCTTAAAAGGCACAAAATGCCTTTTAATGCAATGAAGACACCAATCACAGAGTGGGCGTTGCCTAGGTCAGCCCGAAAGGTAAATTCATTGCCGCATATCATAGCTGAGTTGCCCCTTTAAATTAACATTCCCTCCATACATTTGCCAGTTAATCAAGCACTCCCCAGTGCCTTGGCTTGCAAGAGATGTGCTTAGGCAACCACATTTCCTGCTTGTCACTGCGCGCTATGCTTACTTCCTGCTAGCTCCAGAGCTGGCTCATGAGAGGGTGTTTAACAAGAGCCCAGCGTAGATGCTCAGAAAGCACTCCCATTGGTTGCTGTTCAAACATCCAAAACTAGCATGAAGGTTGGACAATAGAAGGGACAGTGCATTGCAGCTCGGTTAATTAGGGCAAGGACCAAGTTGGACCTACAGTGGTATTCTACAGTAGAATGTGAGAGCAATCAACTTCACATGCAAGAGCTCCAAGGGACGCTTTATGAGTATTTTACATTTTAGTTTTGTAGGAAACTGCTTGTTGTTCTTTCTAGTTCTGTCTGTTTTCCCGCATTACGGTGCCGGACAATAAAATAATTATTAGGTGACTGTCCAAAGTGCGTATTATGCATTGACATGGATTTGTTCCTTTCTTGTATTTTAGGTTTATTTTTGATTGGCTCCTGAAACTGCATGAAATAGTACAGTTGCAGTGAAAAAAAACATTTGCCCCTTGTGATTGTTGCATATTTTGCACGCTGATTTTGTGAGTTGTATCACTTCATAGAGGGATTTTAGGAAGAACTAATGATACTAAAGTCTGGCACTATTATAAATCCAACCAAATGTTCAAAAAATGCATTTCAGACTGAAAAGGGGTTACATGGACCTTTCTGGGGTCTCCAGAAAACCACGTTCAGAGCCATACTGCCCAACTGGAGAAAGTTTGGGACTACAATGAATCTTCCAAGGTTGATCTCCTACCAAACCCCTCTAACGGAACAGGATGTAAAATATTCCAAAAAGCAGCACCTTTTATAAGGGTATCTTGAAAAACATCTGTATTAACCCTGCAAACAAGGCAGTATTAAAACGGAAACAAATGTGAAATGCTGTGCTGGTGACCCATCAAGCTTCCCCTTTAAAAACCCTACAGGACCCTAGTAATGGTATAGTATGTGTAGCAGGTTCTAACAAGGAGCTGGTCTTAGTATACATATACTGGACTTCTGACAGGGGGTTTCTAGAGCAGGACTGCTTTCTAAACTGCTACAAAGACACTGGTTTCCCATATAACAACAAGCATACACTGGCAATGCTTCACCTGTATATTACTGGTTGAGCAAAACAACATTCCTTGCCAACATAGAATCTAGTGGTGCTCCTGCACCCTAAGTCACCTATATGGGGCTGCCACTTATTGTCTTGGTCTCTGTTCTCAAAACATTAGTATTGACTTAGGGTCCTTACTAAATATATAGCCTCAGCTTGTGTATGTTCATATGGCTCAGTTGTTCATATCTCCCATTATTTCAAATGGGCATTGCATTTTAACGTATACAATAGCTGAGCCGTCCCTTTGGGGTTGGCGTGAAAGGTCATGCGCGTTAGGGTTGGCGTGAATGTGTATATGTGTAGGGGTTAGCATGAATGTTCATGTGTGTAGGGGGTAAGTGTGAATGTGTATGTATGAGTCCTAGTGCATGTATTGGTTATCAGTGGGGAGGGGCTTGTCTCCACCTGCCCCCCAGGGCCAGCCCTCTCCTACTCCTAAAGAAGAGGGACAGAAATATTTGGATGTACCCTGATCTGTCACATCTACCCCATACACATACACTGATACCAGCAAGACAGTAAAACATACGGCTATTATCCCACGTGACAGGCTGTCTACATCACTTATTAGAGAATGACGTCATCGCCAAAGCAGCTCACGCGATTGGTGGCTAAGCCGGAGCGACATCACTTCACGATACTCACAGCGTACGGTGTGGAAGGAGGAGCGTGGCCTCTTCTCAAAGCTTTCGCCGAGTTTCAACCCGTGCTCGTCCCGGTCAAGCGGCGGCGGAGGTGGCGTTCCGTTCATCCCAGAGGGCCTTGGTTACTGTATAATGCCAACAATGTTCCTACAATAATACCATAAGCAATAAGGTGAGAGCGTCTCGTACATTCAGTCCGGGAATCTTACGGCGCAGGCGCACTAAAGCTCTAGGCACATAGATCCCTCCGCGTAGGCACCGCAGCTGGAGGGACGCCTCCTCTATTGGCACTGCTGAGCCATACAGTCCTAGACGCAGTCTGTCTCTCTGTGCGGTGCTGCGAACTTCCGGTTTTGGTGTTTGTGATCTACGCTGCCTGTCAGCCATCCGTATACCTGAATATTAGCAAAATAAATGGGATGACTTTACTGCAGACTGCCAGTGTTAATGTTCCGAACATGTGGATATTTAGTGCAAGCTTTACTAACGCTTAGCTTTTCATTCCCAGAACACCCATATGGTGCGTCATGCCATGCCGTGCCCGGCGTACGTTATATGGTGCCACAGGACGTTCTGCCCATGGAAAACCCTTTAAAGTGCCCCTTTTGCCCATTGTCATGGCCCAATCAATGTAATTGGGTTGTACAGGCTTGTATTAGTTAATATTGGCGTTGCATACTATAACAATGTCAATTCGATTTGCAATACACTATAGGGAGGCTTCCATATATGCTGACCAATTTCTTACCCCCTCATTGTCATAGGAGACTTTGGTACATCTACGAGAAAGACAATTTCTATCTAGACAACAGAGAGACAGGCCCACCTGGAAAGGGACGCAGACAGACATCACACAAAGGGAGTGTAGATAGGAGAGTTGTGGTTTCCACTACTTGACTTCAGTATGCATTATGAAGAGCCAACCCAGTGAGCTTCTACAGCAGGAGGCACTTGGCTGGCCCTGTACAATATATAGTTAAATCAGTGAGGGGTTTATTCGCTAAAGGGAGAATTAAGGTTTCAACCTCCTCATGTCACCATTAATTGTGAGGGCTACAGCAAAAAGGTCTGGACTTGCTTAATGCGTTTGTCGAAGGGTGAGGGAATCTCACTGGTTTGACAATGCATTATACAGGCCGTGACGCGCTTCTCCAGCAGCAGATGCTCACTTGGGTTGGATCTTCATAATGATTAGTGGAGCGAGGGAGTCGAAAACACCACTCTCCTGCTAGCTCTTCTAACAACTCTCCCTCTAGTGAATAAACCCCAAAACACAAGAAGTGACACAGTGCAAAGTGGAGTTCAATAGCCATATTAAGGTCCCCCCTTAATTCACAATGCACATTACTTATAGATATTCCCTCTGCCCCCTGGATATGCTACTCTGCTCCCTAGAAATGTCAATCTGCCCCCCCCCCCGACTTACCAATGCATCCCCAGACTCTGGTGTTGCGCGATGCGCGCAGCCAACCTCCGCTGCCGGCGCTTCCACCGGGGCTTCTGTGGTGGCGCACCGGAAGGTTATGTCACACTGGTGTTCCACCATAGAAGCCACTGCGGAAGTGCCAGCAGCGGAGTTGGTCTACTCGCATCGCGCAGACGTCCACGGCTGCCAGAGTGGAGAATGCAGGTCCCCTGCATCGCTGTCGGGGGATCTGGATCCTAACCCTGCTGCTTATCCACAGCAGGACGAAATGAAAAAAAAAACACCCCCGGCGCCCAGAACTGCATCGTTGGGCGATACAAATTGCGCATTCCTGCGCTTAACCCCGAATATAGGCTGCACCCCCACTTTAAAGACTCAAAGTGGGGGAAAAAAGTGCAGCCTATATCCGGGCAAATACGGTACTTATAGTCAAACCTTTAAGATCTGCGCCCAAGGAGCACGTATCTATGCTTCCCAGTGATTCCCCAATGCCTCCATGCTAGTCCTATCCTAGGGGTAAGAGATGCCTAAATACATTGCTGGCCTTAGTAGTCTAACCAGCACAAGTCGGTATTAATAAGCTGATCTAAGACCTAGTTAAAGAAGGAGGTACCCTTTTAAGAATCCTCAAAAGAATAAAGTATCCACGCTGGATGTTGTTGCTCCCGTGTTACCTCAACATCCCATATAAGAATATGCGGCACTTAAATGTTAGCGTTTTGTAAAATAATGAGAACCCTTGCTGTTTAGCTTTTTACTCACAAGTTCCTCCATGGGTTCCTGTACAGAAGACATGAGCAACATTCAGATTATTAATGACTGCTGCACCGAGACATTGTTTTCTGAAGCACCCTTCCAGAAAAAGCAAGATCAAGAAAGAAGCCTCACTCCAGAAGAAGCCAAGAAGGTACAAAATGACAGGGATCTGGTTTCTGAGTTCAAACAGCTAAAGCTGGAAAGGGAGGCACAGAAGAACTGGGACCTTTTCTACAAGAGAAACAGCACTAATTTCTTTAAGGATAGACATTGGACAACAAGGGAGTTTGAGGAACTTAAAGCCTGTCGGGAGGTAAGCTGTTCCAATGTTTGGTGCTTGCAAATTGTGGAGCATTTTTTACAGAACTGACCAGAAAAAAGACTGGTTACCTAGGACAATGCTGATTTCCATCATAAAAACCAGGTTTGGTGGTCTTGTTGACTGGCCATATGCTGCAAAAGCTCATTGAAAGTGTCAGCCAATCAGCTGAGCCCAAAATATATGATCTAATTTTATCTTCTTAGAACACATTCCTATACAATTTTATTTTTATGACATATCCACTCTTTTGGGTAACTTTCTCTTCTCAGACCCCCATTTTCATCGCAATTTTAAAGACCTCCCACGAAATCCTTTCCTTTGTAAAGTGTCAGGGTGTGGATGATTAAGACGGAGCCATTCTATCGTTTGTGTTATAACGGAATCACGGTGTTTGTCTAGTATACTATGTAAGAACTATCACATTTTAAAAAGAAACCACACAACACTTTTGAAAACATATTTAGAATCTGATTCATGTGATGCCTAAATGAAGTTTATAGGAGAATAACTTAATAAAAACATAGCTTTGTGAAATATTTAAATAAATATATAGGGTAGAGCTAACCGACATAGAAAAGGTTAGCAAACAACTTAATACCAAACCGTTTGAGGCTTTATTCCTATAAACTATAGGAATAGCTCAAAGGAAAGAATTGTAAGAGGAGATGTGATAGAAACATTTAAATACTTAAAGGGGTTTAACAAAGTACAGGAGGAAAGTTTATTTCAAAGGAGGAGAAATTTTTAGAACAATAGATCATAATCTAAAACTCAAGGGCAAGAGTTTTAGATGTAATCTAAGAGTTTTTACTTTTACTGCGAGAGTGGTAGATAAATGGAATAGCCTCCTACCAGAAATGGTAGAGGGTAATACAGTGAGGGAATTTAAAAATGCATGGGATAGACATCAATCTATCCTGCATCTAAGACAAGACCAAGGACTTATTATTCCTGACATCAGGAAAGATGGACTGAATGCTATTTATCTGTCATCAAATTTTATGGATCTAAGTACATTATATTTCTTTTTTGGCAGTTTGAGAGCCAGAAACTTACTATTTTCGAAGCAGGGTGCGGTGTGGGTAACTGCCTGTTTCCGCTGCTGGAAGAAGATCCTGGTTTGTTTATATATGCATGCGATTTCTCACCGCGAGCTGTGGACTTTGTAAAGGTTTGTAACAACTCATTATCGCTTCAGACCCTGTTAGTTTGCTTGTCCAGAATTAGTTGTTTTATACAATAAATAAATGAACGTATACATCAGCATTTTAGAGTATTATGCAGGAAATATGGGTTTGCTTTTACATTTAAAAAGCGACGTTGGTATAGAATATTCAGGTATAATGTAAAAAAGGTATATTTTGTATTTATCCTTCTCAAACAATACTGGCATATATGTAATTTCTCTCTTAAAAAATAGCATTCTTTTTATCTTGCTAATGCATAACGTGTAGTGGGTTGGATGCGTTCTTGGGTGCTCACCCGTTGGGCTTGATTGGCTAAACAGAGCGCTATCAGGAGAGGAGTTGTTTAGAATCCACTATACATTATGAATGTCTAGAGAGATTACCTGCAGGAAGAGCTTGGTCGGCCCTGTATAATGCATAGTTGTAATAGTGAGAGTCATCTCACCTGCTGAATTATGCATTGTTGATGGCCAGCTCAGCTCTTCTTGCTGGAGAAGTCTTTCAGTGTTGGACCTTTGTAATGAATAATGAAGTGATTGAGTTGAAACCACAACACTTATATAATTTCTCCGTACCTGTGAACTCTCCGGGTTTTGCCTGGAGACTCCGGGTGAAGCACCACTTCCCTGGATCACCATGGAGGAACTCCAGGTTGAGGGACCCTCATCCTGTCCACTTCTCCTCCAAAAATGGGCAGCTTTGAGCAGGACCACCTGCCAGAGTCAGCGGGACCTCTTACCTGCATTCCGAAAACGGGTGGCTCTGGGTAGCTGGGGTCTGGATGTTCTCTCCCTTTAGTGAATAAACCCCAAAATGTCAGCTTGGAACTTCACACTGTGTAGATCAGGTGGTTCCGTTTTACTAGACATGACTCTAAGGATTCAATTTATATTAATTTGACCGCTTTTACTACTTTGCAGCAAAATCCTTTTTACAACGCAGAGACCTGTAAAGCATTCCAGTGCGACCTGACCAAGGATGAGCTGACTGATAACATCCCTGCAGACAGTGTAGATGTGGTCACCTTAATATTTGTACTTTCTGCCATTCACCCGGAGAAGATGCAACGTGCTGTTCAAAATATTTATAAGGTAAGTCTGTGATTTTCGTTTGGTGCTTTTCCAGAACCATGATGTAGAAAATACACCAAAGTACCACAAATAACAATATTCATAATAAATACAAATCTTACCTCTCCTATTCCTACAGGACAAACTCTGTACAGTACAACAATCTAGCACGGTTTGGAGTATATCAATTTATTTACCTCCATGTGCGTTGCTGGCCAATAGGTTACATGGAAAACTGTTGTATTTTTCTATAGGTGTTGAAGCCAGGCGGATGTGTCTTGTTCAGAGACTATGGGCTTAATGATCATGCCATGTTGCGGTTTAAACCAGGGAGCAAATTAGGAGAAAATTTCTACGTTAGGCAAGATGGGACAAGGTCTTACTTCTTCACTAAAGGTGAGCCTCCACGGTTTTAAATTCCAGGTAGGATTTGTTTTGCAATGGTACACATACACTTGAATTCTTAATGTATCTTTAATATCTCTTAATCTTAGAATATATATATATATATATATATATATATATAATAAAAAAAATATGTTAATACAAATGGCTTGGAAACATACACATTTGTACTGAGATCACACATGGACTTAATCGGTCTGGCAATCAATTTAATGTTCCGGTTGTTTGCCCATTCTATTGGTTTCAACTCTGATAAGGTTACTTTCAAAACTTTGCACCAGAAGTGTGTGTATGTATATATATATATATATATATGTATATATATATATATATATGTGTATATATATATATATATATACATATACATATATATATATACATATATGTATATATGTATATGTGTATATATATATATATATATATATATGTGTGTGTGTGTGAATTCTGCATGGTTAGGTACAAAATGCGTTTGCCGTGAGCCAATAAGCAAATATTTGTCTTTTAATTTTGTACGTTAGGCAAATGCAATGTAAACATAACTTAGTTTCTGGATTCACATGCATATTTTTCCTCTCGATTCTTTCAATATTATCTCTGCAGAGCACTACAAAAAATGCATGATTATTCGATTATTCGATCATCTGGAGTGAGTGTTCTCAATACAGATGCATCAGCCATACCAGCTAGTAGTACTACAGTCTGATTTGGTTCAGTGCCATTGTATGTGTATTATTTTGCCATTTTGTTAGTCTATTAGGAATCTTTACTTCTATTGTTTACCCCTTATTGTTTTTTATCTTCTTCCCCCCCAGAATACTTGCTAAGTCTGTTCTCAACAGCAGGGTATGAGGAAGTGTCCAATGAGTATGTCCTTCGAGAGACTGTAAATAAGAAGGAAGGACTTTGTGTTCCGCGTGTATTTCTCCAGAGTAAATTTCGGAAACCTCAGCAATAATTTTAATCATTGGTGTTTGTATTTTTTGTTAAAAATAAACCGTATATTTTCTATTAAATACAATCTCTTGTCTTGTCTTAATGTGTGCAACATAATTTCCGAATATTTACAGTAGCTCACAAAAGTGAGTACACCCCTCACATTTTTGTAAATATTTTATTATATCTTTATATGTGACAACACTGAAGAAATGACACTCTGCTACAATGTAAAGTAGTGAGTGTACAGCCTGTATAACAGTGTAAATTTGCTGTCCCCTCAAATATAACTCCACACACAGCCATTAATGTCTAAACCTTGGCAACAAAAGTGAGTACACCCCCTAAGTGGAAATGTCCAAATTGGGCCCAATTAGCCATTTCCCCTCCCCGGGGTCATGTGACTCGTTAGTGTTACAAGGTCTCAGGTGTGTTAGATTTGGTGTTATCGCTCTCACACTCTCTCACACTGGTCACTGGAAGTTCAACATGGCACCTCAGGGCAAATAACTCTCTGAGGATCTGAAAAAAAGAATTGTTGCTCTACATAAAGATGGCCTCAGCTATAAGAAGATTGCCAAGACCCTGAAACTGAGCTGCAGCATGGCGGGCAAGACCATACAGCTGTTTCACAGGATGGGTTCCACTCAGAACAGGCCTCGCCATGGGCGATCAAAAAAGTGGAGTGCACCTGCTCAGCGTCGTATCCAGAGGTTTTCTTTGGGAAATAGATGTATGAGTGCTGCCAGCATTGCTGAAGGGGTGGGGGGGTCAGCCTGTCAGTGCTCAGACCATACGCCGCATACTGCATCAAATTGGTCTGCATGGCTGTCGTCCCAGAAGGAAGCCTCTTCTAAAGATGATGGGCAAGAAAGCCCACATTTTCCAGAAGACAAGCAGACTAAGGACATAGATTACTGGAACCCTGTCCTGCGGTCCGATGAGACCAAGATAAACTTATTTGGTTCAGATGGTGTATAACGTGTGTGTGGTGGCAACCAGTTGAGGAATACAAAGGCAAGTGTGTCTTGCCTACAGTCAAGCGTGGTGGAAGTGGAAGGGTCTGGGCCTGCATGAGTGCTGCCAGCACTGGGGAGCTACATACACACACACACACACACACACACACACATATATATATATATATATATGCACACACACACTACCATTCAGATGTTTGCAGTCACTTAGAAATATCCTTGTTTTTTTGTAAGAATAAGTTACCCCAGACTTGTGTGCGTTGAACAATAAAAAGTTGGACTTGTGAATAGTGACAAATCTACTTTAAAGAAAAGATATAATAAAAGTACATGTTTCTCCAAAACAGGTGGTTTGACAATTCGAAAAGTACCATTATGTTTAGAAATTAAATTTTTAGAAGAACAAGCATTTCTGGCATCTCTCCGTCTGAGCCAAAGTTCAAAATGAAACACCTAGCAGATCTATCAGGTATTGTATATGAACCGGTATTGAGTGTTTAATCACTTTTGTGTTACCCAGAGTGAAATCTCTTCCATATAGGCATCTATACTTTAACTCTCTTTTCAATGAGGTTTCAGATTACTAAGTGAAGTTTTCGTGTATGAGGTGAGAGCCTGCAACCCTCACAGGTGTTAATCTGTATCATGTTGCCTGGAATTAGGGCAATTGCTGACAGGTAATGAAAATATCTAACACATTAAAAGTTTATATATTTTCCTTAGACGCTTAATGTTAGTCTGACCACACAGAGTCACGGAATTTAGTTTGTTGAGTTCACACACACACACACACACACACACACACACACACACACACACACACACACACACACACACACACACACACACACACACACACACACACACACACACACACACACACACACACACACACACACACACACACACACACACACACACACACACACACACACACACACACACACACACACACACACACACACACACACACACACACACACACACACACACACACACACACACACTGTGTATATATATGTATATATATATATATGTAGGTTTGACTGCCAGCTTGCATCAATTCAACCATCAACGAAGCACCACCATTTTTATTACTGCTGTGTTACATGCATTCATAGATGTTATGAATGAAAAATAAAGTGTAGGGATAGGGTCAAAAGGGGAAACTTGGGGTATATGATCCATCGTATTTTTATGGAATTTGGCACAGCTTAAGCGTTGCAAAATTGGCCTTTAAACAGTTGAGGAACAATTGACTGCAGCTTTAGCATCACAGTGAATTTCCATCAAATCTGACTGCACTGCTACCCTGGTCCCAAGGGATCTTTTCCTTTTATTACTGCGGTCTAAAGAGAAATATTCTGGTATGCCGACTCCAAGTAGATGAGATTCCAGCAGTCTGGCTGTGTATGAATCTGCCGAGTCGATCTTTTTATTTAACTGTTTTTAATGTCCACTCTTATTGGACAGTGGGACTGAGAATGGACAACATTACAATAGACAAAGTAAAATATTAAAGGGAACGTCCAGTGTCCCAGGCCGCGCCACCAACGAACAATGTATATTAAAGTACACAGTTTGGGCTTAAACCTGCTTCCTCATGAACACCAGGCACTTGACCCTAGGCCAGCCAACCCCGGGCAGGAGAGTTTGCAGAAGACTTGTGGTTTTAACTTTAATATCCCCTTATGAATGGCCACCACTGACAGGTTTCTACGGTGCAAAGGCCCTGAAAATGCATAATTCAACGTGAAAGGAGACTTGAAAGAAATCTAGCTGATTTTACTATACAATTTACAGGGCCAGCCAAGCTTTTCCTGCAGGAGAGAATCACTGGAACTTAATAATATATAGTGAAGTCAATGACTTGAAACACTGCTATCCTGTAAACTCTCCTGTCAACTGTGCTTTTAGTGAATAAACTCCAATATATTATCCCATTCCAACAAGGTATGTTGTAATTTTTGAATGTGTGGTATTATTAGTTTTAGTTATAATATGAAACAAACAAAACCTTTTTTTTCAAATATACATAAATAAGCCAGAACCCTCCTCATCCTTTTTTTTTTCTGTAAGCCCAAATTGTTATGTGATGTACTACTTGTTATGTCTTATCTACCCATTATACCCATTATACATATGATTGTGCTATATAAGCAGAAGAAGGCTTTAAAATTTGGGAAGCAGTATTGGGGGGAAAACAAGTCAAGAGTAATATCTAAACCAAACAATATGTGACGCCTCTATATCTACTGAGAGCCATCCCTCCTTTTTAAGTACCGATTTGATTAACGTGATCAAGCATTTATTAAGATAATGAATAATTTTAATGTTTGACTGTTTGTATAAATTGTTATGTTGTGTAAGTCTTTGTCCTTTTTCTATTTTTATAGGTTTAATAAAAAAAAATAAAAAAAAATGATTGTGCTATATGAATCAATAAAAATAATATTGTCATGCTGCTGAGACCTGCTACCGGCAGCTTACGGCCAGCTGGAGCCACTCTCTATGCAGCGTGAATTAACCAGAAGGCTGTCTTCTGAGAGGTCCAGTTGGGAAGCTGGTGAATCGCAGCAGGTGATCGGCTTTGACGTGCAGCTGGGAGCGAAGCAGGCTGGGCACCGGATTTTAAAAACCTTTGTCTCTGTCTGACTACCAATTAAGTGTACCGACCACGGCATTGCCTGCTACCTGTTCTGCATTCGCGTTCTAGCATCCTGTGGCACCTGTTCTGGCAGCATTTCCTATACAGGTATCCCGCAATTCCAGCAGTGCTTTGCTACCCATACTCAGTAACATCAGTGGGCAGTCCTGGCCGCATCCCGCAAGGGAAGGATCCAGGTAGCCGGAGCTCAGAAGTTCCCAGGAATGCCGATAACAAACATTTCCAGAATTAATTCATAGCGGATGTCATTAGTGCCGGCTTCAAAGGATCCACTTGTGTACCAAGAAGCCTTTGGGGGGCTTGTATGATATGGAGCACCTGTACGTAAGCATTGCAAGATTAACTTACAGACCCAATAGGCTGGTGTGAGAGACAGATGTCCATGCATGCAATTCTACATATGGCCACATGGTGGTATCAGGAATAAAGCAAAGTAACTACTGAACTAAAATTTACATTTAGGATGGTTTGTTTGTGCATCTATACATTGATTACCTTTTTCTAGTTGCACTAGTTGTGTTGGCCCAAACCTCTGTACATTGGGACTGATAAACAAGTATGCAAGTGCAAATAAATTCTGAGCTTTTAATATAATGTGGGTGGGAATGTGAGATGTAACATTTTAACCTGCTAAGGAAGGACACTTGCTTCAGTGGGTGAGATTAAAGGCAAGGCTAAGACTTATGATATGATTTTCTGTCAGTATGTATAAGTGTGTGTTAGTGTGTGTGTCAGAGTGAGGATGTGTGTGTAAATATGTGTGCCAGAGTATGTTAGGTAACAAGGGGGTCACAAGGGGGCAATGGGGTCACTTGGTTTTAGCTGCCCCAGACCAGAAGGTGCCAGCCCACCCTTACCATTGACACTACTGATGTTTGTGCCTAGCAATTAAGTGATCCTAGGTGTTGTTCTCGATAATGCCTATGAAAAGCACCCTCACATAAACACACCATTGCTCACCCCCCCCCAAACTCCCTGAACACAAAAGGGATATCAATGGAGTAATGAAAACAGAGGGATTTGTGTCACAATGGGGAATTTCCCTCCTAAAAATGGACACTTAGAAGATATGTGAATGGGCCACCACATAATAATTGTTTTTTTTAAGAATCTTATCTTTTTAAAATATAACCCAATTAATAAAACTTTACTTCCAGGTAAATGTATACCTCAGCATTAATATTTAACCACAGCATTTAGAAAATGTCGCTTTTAGTTTCTTCCACATGATCTTTAAATGAGAACCAGAAACCGCCCAAGAATGAAATCCATTCTAAATATTATTATTATTCATTGTTTTATATTGCGCCATCATATTCCATAGCACTGTACAATGGGATATATTTAGAATATAAAGAAAACGTAAGAATAACTATAATAATAACAACCTAAAAAGGAAACAACCATAAATCAAATAACATTTTGAGTGCTGCCAGGCTGAGAAAAGGGTTAACTATAAATTCCCCAAGTGAAGTTCCTCCAAATAACCCTGATGGCTGCAAGAGCCATTAGTTTCTTAAAGCAGCCACATTCTCCCTGCAATAACCTCATGCACATCCTAATCAAGCCCAAGCTGATCTCTCCCTCCCTCCTTCCAGTGACAGCTAAGAAGGGTGGAGACTTATGATTTCCACCCCTAGCTGCTTGTTCCCATTTCCAGGCAGATTGCTTGCCCTCTGTGTTCACTGCTGGTCTGATTCCCTGCAGTCCATGCAGTGTGCTTGCAGAGGGGGCTCTGTAAGACAGGCTGGCTGTGAATGTGACCAAGGAGCCTTGCAGGGGAAAAGAGGGGAGCAGTGACTGATCATAGCAGACTGCCTTTTGTTCTCCATCCACTGATCACCAGCTGCAGTCATAGCTATATATATATATATATGCATGCATCACAATGGAAACCATAGCAAAAAGGAGCAAGGTTCAAGATAATGTCCAGCATCAAGAAGAAGAAGAGGAAGAAGTGGACCCCAGAATACAGGTATTCCATACAACACTGCTCTGCATTTTGGGGCATATTGGCAGGGTTGTTCTGTCTGGAAGGGAGGAGGTGTGTCTGGGTTTGCCCCTTTAATTAGGACAGGGCTCTAGATATCTTGCTACAACAGCTCAGTATTGCTTATCAAAGGGATATGGGCTATTTTTAATACACATTGGCAATATCATGTCTTACTGCTTTAGAGTAATGGCTCAGAGGAAACACGCCAACCAGGAAAGGGTTAAGGACAACAGAGCCATAGCACAAACCTGAATGTTTTCCTGAATGCAGTTCATCTTAATACATTATTACAGTATATTATATTTGTATTCTAATATTCTTAAAAACAAAACAAAATTAACATGCTCAGAAGAAAATATAATACATACATATTTAATTTATATAATGAGTATCCAATATTGAATCTAATAAGAGAAGAACACTATAGCATGTGCTGTAAACAGTAGTATAGATTGTGGGTTTTGTGTTGTCTGTATATTTTGCGTCTGTGCCAATGCTGCATACAGTGTTGTGCCAAGTGATTGTCATTGTTATCTCTTTGGTGGTGGAGAGTATTGTAGAAGACAGTTCATCAAGGTGTAACAACTCCTAAAAAGGATTTTCCCCAGGGGTACAACTTCTAACTTTTGGGTATTTTTTATATAAAACTCTACGGATCCTTCCCTGCCTCCGTTACTCTTCTCTGTCTGTGGTTGGACTCTGTATATGTCTATCTGGCTCCAAAAATCTCCAGAAATGATCCATCCTTGCAGTATGCAGCGGTGTAGTACCTTTGTGTCTTAAGGTACTGCAGTAAGTAAAGCTAGCACAGAATGTTATGGTTTCGGATGGATCTACTTTACAGGCAAATGAATTGTATTGAACATAGAGCGTTTTATTACAATGTATGTTGAATAGTTTGTGTGTTCGCATGCTTTAGTTGAAGGCCAACCATGCATGCTGCAGCGTGCCAGACGCAGGTAGAGGACAATGGATAATAATAGACTATTACATCAGCAGGTACATTGTGTGGGTATGTGGCAGTGATGTTGGAAATGTGACATCCTTTGAAGCTTGTGGTATTTAAGATGCACATTTCTCTGTTATATCTTGTAAAATCTTAGTTTTCTAGAAGAAAATACTGTATAAAGTCATAATGCTGCAGCTGCAATTTTTGTAAATAAAATGAAACTGTTTTTTTTCCCATTTGTCCTGGCTTTTTTTTTAATTATCTTTTTGTATCATGTTATAAACATCAACAAAGCATGTACGACTTTGTTGGCGGATAAGGGATACTGGCAATGAGGTGTAAAACACTGGTGAAATACATGTATGGGCACAATACATGCACTGTATATGGGAAATATAGTGTGTTGGCATTTTATCAGATAGCCCTCTCCTTATTATTTTACATTATTCCATGGCATTATCATATATAATGAAACTATTTAAGGTGATGTTGAAGGCTAGGTTTCAGAAAGGAATTTTCTCAGATGAGGTCTTCTGATGAAAGCTGCATTACTTTGGATTTTGATGATGTGGTACTTAGACGCACCATATGAGAGAATCGCTGTTACGAAGACTCTGTGTAAAATGAATGTATAAGGTGAATCATTCCTATATTGCTAGAAGTCATTTTTGGTTAACTAGCTCAGTTGTATGGTCTATGTTTTATTATCTATTTTGCTAGGATAATATGGATGTATAGCTAGAGATCAATAGAACATTGCTCCATCAGTTCTATTCTAGAGGCTATGGCTACTGTGTTTCTTGATTTTGTTGGGGAAGCTGTGTTTATCATTCTAAATTACCATTGATAACTTTATACCCTTGATGTGTAAAGGTAAAATGCATATCTCACATCGCCAGACTCTTCAGTTCTCATGTTATTCTATGGAACCTGTTCTTCAGTCAAGAAGGAGTTTATGATAGAATGGGAGAGTTTACGTCGCTATTATTTTGATTTTGTGTCAGGGCCTTTTGAGGGCCAGAGATGAGAAGCAATGCAGTGCTGTCTTTTTCAAAGGGTTAATCCACCTCTTGAATAGGGTAAAAAAACAGATGAGGAACTTGCAGGTTTGGTGTGGCTTGTCATGTGAAGATCCTACTAGTCTTATGAAGAACATTGTCATCTATTCCCTCTTTCCTTATTAAAACATGTCTAAAGTAAATCTGCCTGGAAAACCCAGAGTGATATTTGTGAAGTACAAATTCTACTTTATTTTTATTGCATAATGTTTAAAGCAGACTATTTTAGTGAGGTCTACTTTGGGCCAACATTTTTGTGAAGTGTAAAATCTGGCCCTATCTTTGTGCTCTTGTACATTTATTAGGGCATTATGTGTCAAGGCGTCCTTTGGGTGTAACCTCTTCTTGGAGTTTGCTTGAATTGCATCATATTTCACCAAATCTAACTGATGATCCTCGACTGTATGTTCCTGAACCAGTATCTAGAATGTCCAGAGGAGTATGGGAGAACACTGCTCCTCCATACATTTCTGCCTTCATAAAAAAAATACTTACTTGATCTTTACATTCTTCTCATGTTCTAAAGCTTTCTTCCTCGTTTATCACCTTTTCCTGTCTACGTGACTTCACACGTGCTGCCCCATATCTCTGGAACCAACTTCCACCAAACCTTCAACATTCCAGAAACATCTCAAAACCCACTTCTTTAGAGAAGCTGCACCACCTTAGTGGCCAGAACTTCCCTGTCACTGATACAACCACCTCACAACCTCTCACCTTTCTCTGTTCCTTATGTTTGTCACCCCATTCCCTCAAAATCATAATCTTGCTGGCAGGGCTCTCACCACCTAATGTATCGATTTGTCTTAGTCCATCAATTTTAGTCTTGTCATTCCCCTTGAATATATGTATTAGAAGCGTCGTGTAAATTGTTGGCGCTATATAAATAAAAGATAACAAAGTGGGTTGTAGCCTGTTATAAATATGAGAACAGACATAAACTGTGTTTAGGAACCCGTGTTATATTGATTGTAAGCTTCTGTTAATACGGTATATCTGCCGAGCTACGACCCAATGCATTTATGACTCCTTCGCATAATTGCATTCTTCCCTCTAGTTCTAGAACAAAGAGTTTGCAAACAAGGAGAAGACCATGATCCTGCCAGATTCTTCTTAAATGTGCAGTTTAAGATTTCTCCGAACAATATTCTAAATATTAATCCTGAATGTTGTTCTCGTGGACAGGAGTTCAAAAATTCTTGAAAACAGGACACATGGGGCTGGTTATGTTTTAACTTTATGCTCCACAAAAACTAATCGTCTCTTACCTGGAAGTCAATGATTACAAAATGTTCTAGTTATAAATTGTACGGTTAATATTTGCCATAATTGTTATACAAACTTTTATGCAATGGAATACAACAAACATTTGCTTCCGTTTTTATTATCAAAATCACCATTATGACTTTGCTCCTGGACCTTTGATGATCTAGCTTACTACTGCTTATTTACTAAGTGGTTTATTTACTAAACTGTGAGATGAAACATTGATGCCTACCTTGTATAATGCATAGAAAAACTCCATGTTGGTTTCTCGTTCGTAATAGTGTTGGTTTGATGTTATGTTTCATGTTACAGCAGCTAATCCAAATCTCTTTGCGTGAACCCCTATTAGTTAACGTAATGTGATTAGCGGTCACCAACGAGGGCAGCTCTTCTGATTGTATTTAGTTTAAAGATCCTTTGTAAAGTATTGTGTACGTACTAAAACTCTACGTTGCTCTGTGTAATAACATGTTAAACTGTAAGCAAATAAAGGCACCCCCAAAATTGACATAATATATGTGTGTTTGTATGCAATATACACTCACTGGCCGCTTTATTAGGTACACCTGTTCAATTGCTTGTTAACACAAATAGCTAATCTGCCAATTACATGGCAGCAACTCAGTGCACTTAGCCATGTAGACATGGTTAAGACAACTTAACCATGAAGCTGAAGTTCAAACCTAGCATCGGAATGGGGAAGAAAGGTGATTTAAGTGACTTTGAACGTGGCATGGTTGTTGATCTACTGGAATTTTCACGGAGAACCATCTCTAGGGTTCACAGATGGTCCGAAAAAGAGAGAATATCCAATGAAAAGTGGGTGAAATGCTTGGTGATGTCAAAGGTCAGAGTAAAATGGGCAGACTGGTTCGAGATGACAGAAAGGCAATAGTAACTTTGAGCCTCTTAGTACAAATTGAGCATTGTTTAAAAGCGACAGCCTACCTGAGTATTGTTGCTGACCATGTCCATCCCTTTATGACCACAGTACACCCATCTTCTGATAGCTACTTCCGGCAGGATAATGCACCATATCACAAAGCTCACATTATCTCCAACTGGTTTCTTGAACATGACAATGAGTTCCCTGTACTCCAATGGCCGGCACAGTCACTAGATCTCAATCCAATAGAACATAAGAGATTCACATCATGGATGTGCAGCTGACAAATCTGCAGCAACTGCGCGATGCCATCATGTACATATGGACCAAAATCTCTGAGGAATATTTCCAGCACTTTGTAGAAAGTATGCCACGGAGAATGAGGCACTTCTGAAGGCAAAAGGAGGTCCAACCCAGTACTAGCAAGATATACCTAATAAAGTGGCCAGTGAGTGTATGTAATGCACATGCTCAGATGAATTTAATTCTGGGCACTAGATATTACGTACTCCCTTTGCGGTGGCTTTGCGTTAATCGCCAGCTTGCTTCCCTATGTGTTTAACTTAATTGATTTCTAGGACCATTTTTATATGTTAATGCACGTAGAGGTCTATTTTTGCATGGACTCCTGTGTATAAAGTTTTATTAGGTAACAAGACAAAAGTCACATTTTCTATCTCCTTAGCTGTATCCACTGAAAGGAGGAAGTGTACTTAAGTATGCTGCCATACATGTGCTGTAGTACTCCCACTGAGATCAGGTTATGTTTAGCTAGTATTTCTTCTCATACAAGTTTAACTTCTGTTGACTTTTTGGTGAGGATTTCACAGTACGTGTGCATGAAGAATATGGGAGCAACCGGGGACATTTTTTAAAATTGAATTCATGCAAAATGGACTCCAATACCCATCTTTACACAGTATAGGATTGCATTGTTCTGTTAAATAGCACTTTCATATTACACGCATTAGTACAGAAGAAAAGTTTTCTTGGGACATAACGCTACAAGCCTTAGTAATTATTATTACGTATTGTTTGTTAGATTGTACTCTCATCTGAAAAGAGTCCTCCTTTCTTTTTGTTTCTAGAAGTCCAGATTCTTATGTGATGCACTAATTGTGATGGCCTATTTATCAGCTCTAGGGATCTGTGGAATATGATGGCGCTGTTTGTGGGATAAAGATGGCAAGTGCTATGAGTCCAATCTGGGTGCTGGGGCAAGTCCTGTGTGTGCAATATGGGAGCCAGGGCTGGCCTTTTGGGTCAGCAATTTAGGGTTTCCATGCGTTATTTATTTGATCTATATCTTCAATGCTGAACTGAAAATTACATGCAAACTCATCTATGCCTGCAATGCTATGTTTCCATGTGTTGTTTTTTTGATCTATGCCTGAACTATAATGAGGGAGGAAAAGGGAGGTGTGGTACTGGGAAGGAGGGAACAAAGGGACTTTGGGTGTGGGTGTGATGACACAGCAGGAGGGTGGCGCGCCCAGGGCACCTGAACACCTAAATGATCGCGACCCTCGTCAATGTCGGGTCGCTCGATGGACCCGCACCATTTATTTGCTATGTGATCAGCATAGTATTATGTTCCTCCCCTGCCCTGTGACAGCTGACTCCTATTCTTAAGAGTGCAGCAAGTATTTTCTTTTGGGTGTTGGGGTAGAGGGCGTAATTGCATGCTAGGGCATGGGGGGGGGGCGGAGTTCAAGCAAGGACTCAATGTCAATGGTAATTATAACAGCATTGCCTTTTTGGTTTTGCTGATTTTCTTTTGTGGCCAAGAAAGTAACCTAGCTTAATTCAGTTAAAAGCTCCATTTCTATCAATGTACAATGGCTTTTAAAGTATCCGCAATGACTCACACATACAGGATGAGACGGTAGTCGTATAATATAAGAAAGGCTCCTGCCAATTGTATGTTCTTTGGCAGCACCACAGACCTCATTGATGTTCTTCTGGTCTATTTGTTTCATTAGTCTTTAGACAGGACTGATCTGAAGATAAGCTGAATTGATCTAGCTCCCAGGAGGAAGTTGACAGCTGTTAACAGCTTTTAAATGCTGTTGGGGTGTGTGACTGATAATAAGACAAAACCTTCCCAAATATCCCCAATATTCCCTACGTGTCAACAAATCCAAGAGTCTTTCAGTGTCTTTTTTATTTTTTGTTTCTTTGAGTCCAATCCACAAGCACGGCCCGTATCATAGTCCTTCGGCCGCTTGCACGTCATTGGCTTTTTTTTTTAACTACTCAGGCAGTCAGTGATTCTCTTATATGCCTTCCGGCTGAGAATTTGTCTGAACAGGCAGGATGGAGTTGTTGACTGATACATTTCCACAATGCAAAAATCACTCTGTGACATTGCTTGTGGACAGGTCTGACCCACTTTAATTTGACAAGGATTTTATGCTTGTGTACTGTCTTACTTAAGTATATATTGTCTATGAAAACCCTATATGGTTTAACCTGCTTGCACGTCAAGTCATTTTGCAGTATAGTTGTTTTCCCTTTAGTTTGGAATGATGCATTATATTTTATTTAGGGTGGTATAATTACAGCTGCTCTATTTTTATTTTCATAATGATTGGTATTAGGTTGTGTTTCACTGTAATAAACTGTTTGCTAGGTAGGAAGCTCTTTAATTACTCCATGTAATATTTAATAAGATTCGAGAAAAATAGAAGGTGGCCTATTGCACGTTGTACTTGGTAAACAGGCAATGCAATAGAGGGTCAGAAAAAGCAAGCAGGGTGCTGAGTTGTATAGCTAGGGGCATTAATAGCGAGAAGAGGGAGTTGGTTCTACCACCCTGCAGAACTCTGGTCAAATCTCACCCAGAGTAGTGTGTATGGTTCTGGAGACCTTATCTCCAGAACGATATTAACATTTTAGGTAGGTGGGCTACTAAATGGTTAATGGTTTGCAGAATACTAATTAACAGGAAAGAGGTGGCGGAAAAAAGAGAGAGGTGAGATGTGATAGAAACAGTTAAACCTATACTGAATTTGCAAGAATTTTAACCAAATTTGCCGATTTCCAAAAATGAGGAGGGACCTCAATAATACAAATGAAAATGAAGCAGGAAGCTCTGGATGTTGTTTTGCTTTTTGTTGCTTTCTTGGTCGTGCTTTCTCTGTGTCCCCCTACCTTCTCCATCAACCGCTTCGGTCTCCTTTTCCACAAGTATGCTTCTTGTTTTGCCTCGTATTCTTTCTTGGTCCTCTTCTCCGCACTACCTGCTCCCTTACCTGGCTCTGCAGTAGGGTGGAGCTTTGCACACACCATAGGGAAAACCTCATCCCCTTTGAAGGAATAGGAGATATGTTGTTGTTTCAGTGGGGGAGGGGCCATGGCTCCTCCCTTTTGTGTAAGTACTCTAAGAGGCCAGTATAACGCAGATGGATTTGTGGAGAAAGAGTGTGTAGAAACGCTTCTTTCTCTGTTGATTCATCTGCAGTATTCCTGCCTCTTGAATTACTTACAGGAGGAGGCACAGCGCTTCCCACAAGGACAGCTTCTTTCTTTCTTTCTTTCAACCAAGAAGAGGAGGGCGTGCCCAGAGGCTCTGCCCATTTGCCGAAGCACTCCGGGAGACCGTGTTAATAGAGGGAACAAAATTGGTTGTCCAAAAACGATTGGACCAAAAACCAAATGAAAAGTTTGTCCGGTTCATATTTGGTCCATTTTCACAAAGTACAAGAAGGAAGTTTATTTCAATAGGAGGAGAAATGTCAGAAGAAGAAACTAGAGGATTAGATGTTTAGTTGTAATGTATGGAACTTGTGTTTTACTAAAAGGGTGGTGGGTAAATTAAACGGCCTCCCATCACAAACTGATTCTAAGGCAAGACCAAGGGCTGATTAAGGTCCTTACATTAGGAAAAATGTGCAGACTAGAGAGGACAAATGGTTGTTATCAATTTATTTTTATTTGGAAGACTTTAGTATGGGTTGACAGGTCTGTAGTCTATAGTCATGGGTTGTGGGTGGCTACATGGCTCCCAAGTGGCCCCCGCCAATTTAACATTCACGCAAGTTCTTGAGAAGTGATAATGTCCTCCTGTGTAGCTAGGATCATGCGAGTATATAGAGGTGGGAATAATTTGTAATATCAAGTTCCCGTATCCAAAATTAGAATTGTTACGCTAAAAAAAATAGAATCTTAATGTGTAAGGAGTACTTAAGCCCTAGTTTCATGTGAAATGAATAGAACCCTTTTTTTTTTTTTTAATGTTGCCAAACACAGCTACTGAGAGGTATTTCTCTCTAGTGGTGGCTCAAGATAGGCCTTCAGGGGTCTGATGAGACCCCATGTGCATTTGGTGCTCCCACTGATTTCACAAATGTGGTATCATTTCATGGAAGTGTCCTTCAGAGTTTTTTAGCTTTCTAGCTCTGCTCAAATTCCCTTGTGGTGGAGGGTGGAAGGAAATGGCAAAGCAGTGTTGTGTATACTCCTATAGGAAATATGGTATTTCCTCAGTGATAAAACTCTCAGGCATGGAATTTGCTTAGCAATGTAGAATACTGACCGTTCCACCTCTGAGGGTGATATGCAGTTTTGACCTTTTGTCATTTAGTTTTTCTGTACATAATTGTGAAATGGGTCTTATTGCTATATCCTTTTTGATTTTTTTTTTTCCCGCTTTCTTTGGTGATAAGACCATGCACCACAATCCATTCTATACATAACAACTTTGTGTGGTAAAGGCGAATAGTTTTTAAACACTGTCACATACCCTAATGAGGGAATAGGTGTTCTCAATAAGAAAAAAACATTTTGGACCATTATAAACCATCTTGAGGGCCATATGATTTTATCAAATGTCTTATCTAAACAGGAGATTGAAATCTCATGTCATACTAATATTTTACAAGATTTGAGGTTGAGCCCCGACATAGGAGACCCAGGACTTTGATTATCCCAATAGTGTGGTGGCTAATATCTGGGTTTAGGCATAGCAAAGCCAGAGTTGTGGGGCCCAGTACCTGTAGATAGGGGATGCCACAGGTAATATATGGGGCAGGTAGCCCAGGTATGCCGAGTCAGGTACACAGGACAGATGGTGAGTCGATGCCGGGGGCTGTATACTAATTGGGTAGTCAGGCGGAGTCCGTTTTGGTACATGGTGTAGGTAGTTGGGTATAGCCAGGTTTGGTGCACAGGTTAGGTTGGCAGGATACAATATTACTAGACAGAGAGTAGTCAAAACAGGTCAGGGTAGGAATCAGATTTGCTAGGAAATAGGTGCAGAAACTCCAAACAAACAGAGGCCCACACCAAGGTGCCTGAATCCGAATAATAATAATAGTTTAGGTGAACATCAAAGTTCACATTTATCAACGGGTTCAAAGGTTTAGCATTCCTTACATTACTCTGAGAACAGGATAATGGAATGGTCTTTGCACCCATGGGCCTTTAAGGGTATACTCTAATGTGTGTAACAGTTGAATGTATACAATTGTCTTTTAATATGTACAGTGAGTTTGTGTGTATAAAATACATGCTACTTGATCCAATACGTTAAACAGTTGGACCAAACTGTCATAGATAATTTATAATTAGAAATATGTGTCTATAACCATTTGTAGTGTCTAATTTATGATATCTCACTGTGGTGTCAGTTCATATGGAACATATGTGTCACCCTACGTAATTTTGGATGCTTTTAAAAATACAATCTGGATTTACGGTAACTTAGTTAATGGTCCGATTACTAGGTGACAGAAGAAAGTTTTCTGATTGCTAAATTTAAGAAAAAAGTGTGGAATCTGTTAAGGGCAATATGGTACACTTCTCCCTACAGTGGATCTTTTGTGGTGTTCTTCTTATATGACCTAGCATCTACGTGTGGAGGATGTGGGGGGGGTCTGCACATGGGTTTGGGTCAAGCTGCCTACCTCTATGTATATATAGATGTTCTAATGGTTGTACTACACTGATGCTGCTATGTTCGTATCCATATATGCATATTTTTTCTTTGCTGGCTATTGTGAAATGCGGTAAAAGGGAATATTTTTGTTTTTCCTAAAATTTGGCAGCAGAGCCTCCCCAACTGCAGAAACTCACAGAAAGCTCCCAATCCTAGATTGTTATTTTAGGATTGCATGTTATAGGATGAGAGGGCGCCCTGGAGATATGAGCAGAGAATTTCTGTAATGAGATCCACATTTTGTGTTTTATTTAACATTCCAGACAGAGTCACCACAACCCCCACAGACGGTGTTACAGGAAATGGTCTTCTAAAAACACTAAATGGGCCTTATTTCAGAAGATCTTATTCTTAATGTAAACAATCCATGCTAATGTACAATTCTGTAATTTCTTAATGTTTGTGATAGTGAAGGACATTTTTCTGTTTGCAAAACATTTCAGGAAAATGTCTTTAAATTCTTGATACAAATAACATGATTAGTCTTCCAGAGTTTAAGGACACAAGACACTTTTTAAAGATAATACATGTTTTCATCCCAACACTATGGCAGGAGAGGAGTGCTTGTAACATCATGTGATCTCTGTTGTCTTGCTCTGCTGTTACTTGAAACATGTAAACAACCAGTTTCAACATTCATGCAAATTCTTATCAGAGACAAGTAGTCTGTTTACTCATAGGTATGCTACAAAAAAATGTCTGGATTCTGTGATGTCGTAAAAACCATCTTTATCACGATGCTGGAGTGCCAGCTCATCTTTTCGCTGTAGCTGATTTTGGAACCGTGTCCACTGGTTGTCAAACTCATAAGGCCCCACGCAGTTCAATATAAACGCCTGCCACTTTTGTCCCCTGATAAAGACATCGGTCCCGCAATGAGGATCTTTCTCACATGTGATGTGCATGCCTGGGCACTCTCCGGGTTTGGCCTGGAGAACTCCAGGAGAAGCGCCGGTTCTCCGGGTCAACACTCCAATCATCCAGGTCGTGGGAACGAGGTCCTGACATGGCCCAGTCCCTGCCCATTTACCCTTTTAAATGGGGGTGTTTTCCACCGACGGCATTGGGCCATCCTGGCCTCATGCCACAAGGGCAGGCTCCTGGTAGCCGCGGCCGATGAGTTCCTTGGTATGGTCATGTGCAGTACAGAGAGGCAGAAACATTGTGAGGCAGGCCTCGACATTCAACATGTGGAAGGGGGGGGGATTAATGTAGTGTGCCTACAGGTGACCTGGGTGGGAATGGTTTTAGAATATTGGGAGATGTGTAAACCAGTATTTTTTTTTCTAAAAGAATGAATGAATTTGGCTGGCTAAACATCTGAAGTGTTATACCGTATTTGCTCGATTATAAGACGAGGTTTTTTTCAGAGCAAATGCTCTGAAAAATACCCCTCGTCTTCTAATCGGGGTCGTCTTCTAATCAGACCTCAAATAGAGGTCTGATTAGGAGACTAAGATCCAGATCCCCCGCACCGCTGCAGGGGACCTGGATCCTCCTGTTTCACCCCCCCCATCATACACACACTTACCGGTGCTTCCTTGCTTCCTGCTGTGTTGCCGGGGCAGCGGGTTGACGTCTACGCGATCCGCGTAGACAACGTCCGCTGCAGCCGGAAGGAGGTGTGGCTAGCAGCGGGGGTTGTCTGCGTCCGTCGCATAGACCTTCCCCGACTGTCAGAGATCAGAGTTCCCCGCACCGGTGCGGGGAACTTTGATCTCTGACAGCCGGGGAAAGTATACGCGACGGACGCATACAAACCCCCGCTGCTAGCCACACCTCCTTCCGGCTGCAGCAGAAGGCGACGTCAACCCGCTGCCCCGGCTGGAAGCATCGGTAAGAGAGGGGGGAGAGCAGGGGAAGGGGGGTGAGAGAGGGGGAGAGAGAGAGGGGGGGAGAGAGAGAGAGAGAGAGAGAGAGGGAGGGGGGGGAGAGAGAGAGAGGGAAGGGGGGGAGAGAGAGGGAGGGGGGGGAGAGTGTGTGTGTGTTAGTTAAATGGGGGTATAGGGGGTGTGTGTGTGTGTGTGTGTGTGTGTGTGTGTTAAATGGTGGTATAGGGTGTGTGTGTGTGTTAAATGGGGGCATAGGGCATTTCTGGAGTGGCGTTAAGGGGGGATTTAATAGAGCACTCAGCCTCCTGAAATGCCTTATACCTCCCTATATGCCACTCTGCCCCATAATATGCCTTTTAACCCCCTAAATGGCAGAGTGGCATATAGGGGTATAAGGCATTTCTGGAGGCAGAGTGCTCTATACAATGCCTTTTAACTCCCTTAATGCCACTCTGCCTCCTGAAATGCCTTATACCTCCCTATATGCCACTCTGCCCCATAATATGCATTTTAACCCCCTAAATGCCAGAATGGGATATAGGGGTATAAGGCATTTCTGGAGGCAGAGTGGCACATAGGGGGTCAAAAGGCATACCATGGGGCACAGTGGCATATAGAGGGTTAAAAGGCATATCATGGGCCACAGTGCCATATTGGAGTGGCAAGCCTGGGGGCAGATGTGCGTAACTGGGGGACAGGTTGGAAAATACAAGAAATAAAAACAAAAAAAATCTTTTTCTCAATCATAGCTTTTATTAAAAAAAATAGTTTACATGAATTAACATTTACTGGTAAAACTTTTTTCCTTTGGGGTCGTCTTATATTCAGGCTTTTTCTTTTTTTCCTAAGTTAATATTCAGATTTTGGGGGGTCGTCTTATAATCAGGGTCGTCTTATAATCGAGCAAATACGGTACTTCCACAACAGATGGTAATATCTCTGTTCTAGACAATGTTTTTTTTTTATTGAGCATAGCTCTGCAACCCATCTGTTACTAAGTATTTTAGTTGGACTTGATTTTTGCATGCTTTGTCTTTTCATTGTACAGCAATATGGTATAAGTTGGCAGCCTTGTAAACAAACAACAACAATTCTTCTAATAACAATTCTTCAAAGAATTAACAAGTTGGCTGCTACTGATGGGTGCTTTGTGGCTAAGTATGAAATACATAGATGAATGATCAGCTTTCGGGTTGGCTTGTAATGATACTGCTTTCAAGGTTACTCTCCCCTTCAGCACAATGGGTTGTTAAATAAGCCATCTGGTCACTTTACTGTTAAAGCAAATGTACAGGGAGTTAACTATCCGGAACAGTATATAATCTAGAAACATTTGGCGCCAAGGCAAGTTCTGAGTTCCAAGAATGGAGCAATGCTAGTGATCTCACGACTGCTGGAATATGCAATTGAATATCCAGTTTGTGGAGAGAGAATTCAATTGCAGTTTAATGGATGTGTAGCAGAGGATTTGGGTCACAAACGCTTCTAGCCTCTAGGATGCAGATCATGAGAGCCTTCCCAGATGGGCTAATGGAACAGAAGCAAATGAATGTACTCATCCATGCGCACATGCTAATTCTTATTAAAACATTTTTTTTTTTAAAATACCTTCTTTACTAAGGAGTTATTATGAAAATGGCTTGGTGAATTACAAATAACTGGTGAATTACCGTGTTGGCTCAAATATAGGCTGCACCCTTAAAGTTTGGTGCCATTTTAAAGATAAAAATATTTGTAAAGAAAAATTACACATTAGTGGAATGGTAAAACAGTATTTTATCTAATTAACATGAATACATATAGTTTGTCAGCATATGTTATATACAAGCAGAAAACCAATTTTAAGCCCCACCCCATAATTCATAATGCACCTTACTTATAGACATTTTCCTCTGCCCCCCCAGATATGCTTTATAACCCCTGATATGCCACTCTGTCCCAGATATGCTTTATAACCCCTGATATGCCACTCTGCCTCCCTAATATGCTTTATAGTCCCTGATATGCTTTATGCCCCCTAATATGCCACTCTGACCCCCCCAAATATGCATTATGCCCCCTAGAAATGCCCACCTGCGCCCCCTAGAAGTGCCACTCTGCCCCCCTGTTATCCCACTGTGCTTCCTAGACTTACCAATGCATCCCCAGACTCCCTGGTGTCTACTGTGGCCGGCCGGTGAACGCATAGACAAGCCCAGCTGCCGGCACTTCCGCCAGGGCTTCTATGGTGGAGCACCGGAAGGTTATGTCATGCCGGTGCTCCACCATAGAAGCCCCGGCAGAAGTTCTGGTAGCGGAGGTCACATATCACATATACTTAAGCCAGTCAGTGACATTTAATTTTGATTCATGTCAGGTCAAACTAACCCTAACATTAAGAAGAAGCATACCTGGGTTGGCCTATCATATTGGATAGTGATCTTTGGGAGTTGAAATGATCAACGCACTTGCAGACCCACATTTTGAGTAAACTGCCAAGAGTGTCAATTAGAAGTCCGATTTTCCCATAGGGCAGGGGCGTCCAACATGCGGCCCGCGGGCCAAATGCGGCCCGCGAGACCTCGAGGTGCGGCCCGCGTAAGATCGGCAGCCAGGGCAACCGATCTTACGCGAGCCGCACCTCAAGCCCTGCTACTTACTTGTGGGAGGGTCTTCTGGACTGCACACAGAGGAAGCGGAGTTCACGTGACATCCTACTTCCTCTGTGCTTTGGCAGAGGGAGGCCGCGCCCCCTGCTGAAGTCTGTAAGCGGCATCGAGGAGCTGCCTTGCAGGTAAGGAGGTGGGGAGGGTGTTTGAATGAGTGTGTGTGATTGAGGGAATGAATCTGTGAATGAATGATTATATGAATAAATGTGTGTGTGTGTGTGTGTGATAGCATGGATGTGTAAGTGCTGGAACCTAGGCATGATGGGACTGTGATTGCTGTTAGCAGTCACACTCCTATCATGCCAAGTCAGCCAGTACATGCTGAAACCTGGTCAGCTGCCCCCCCTTGTGTATTGATGCTGCCAGCAGTATGGGGTCTGCACTTACAGCCACCCTGTACCAGCATGTACTGGCTGACTTGGCATGATAGGAGTGTGATTGCTAACAGCAATCACAGTCCCATAATGCCTAGGTTCCAGTATTTACTGGATGGATGTGTAAGTGCTGGAACCTAGGCATGATGGGACTGTGACTACTGTTAGCAATCACACTCCTATCATGCCAAGTCAGCCAGTACATGCTGAAACCTAGCTAGCTGCCCCCCTTGTGTAGTGATGCTGCCAGCAGTATGGGGTCTGCACATCACTTACAGCCACCCTGTACCAGCATGTACTGGCTGACTTGGCATGATAGGAGTGTGATTGCTAACAGCAATCACAGCGAGCACAGTCCCATCATGCCTAGGTACCAGCATTTACTGGTTGCCTGGGTTGCCAGCATTTACTGGTTGCCAAGTCATATTGCTAATTTTGTCCAATTGTGTGTTACCTACTTTTATTAAAAATGTGAGTTTTTATTATTATTTTTAAAGGTGGGGGTTATTTTCGGTTTTGGCTAAGTGAACCCTGAATGTTTTGGTCCAGAATTTTCATTTTAGTTCATCCCTAGAATAAATCTATGGAATCCTGAATTTGTAGTCGCAAAACTTTCTAGGCCCAGAAATCAGTGAGAGGAAGAGTAAAGGTTTTGTGTCATTTACTTTATTTTAATCTGCATATTTTATTAAAGGCCATATTTTTTGTCACAGTGAAAAATGAGTGCGGCCCGCGCACGTATACAATTCTGATGAAGTGGCCCACTGCAGAAAAAACTTGGACACCCCTGCCATAGGGTATTGTAATGTTTTTGTACTAACTGTGTTTCCAGGAAACATATCATGTCAGTGATATGTTATAGTGGATGTCAGCAGTAGATGTTCCTTCTCTGCCGTCTGGCAGGATGGCTGGTATGGTGCTGGTTCCCTGGGAACCCACCAAAGACTCTAGAGCGCAAACAATGTGCAGTGTGTAGAAGAAATAAGATGTCAGCACCCCTACCCCATGTCCCCCAATTCACAGTTGTCTGACCAGCTATAAATTTAAAGTAAGGGTCTTGTGTAACAATGACAAACCTCCTAAAAGTATTGTGTATATTAACGTTAAAATATTGTTTGGTGTTAAGGCTATGAAGTGGATTGATACCATAAATATTATTTTTAGATGTAGTAAGTGTATCCGAGATTAAAACCCAGATGTTTTATGTTTCACGAGGTTTTATTTCAAACGGCAGGGAGATAGGATAAACAACAGAACGATGAGCCACACAGCAGACATTTAAGTCTTCCAATACAGAGAGAATAAGCTTTCATTTGATGGCATGAATTCACCAGATTTAGAACAAAATCTTACATACCTATGTAGCTGGAAAATGGGCAACATATAATCTCATCTACATACACCATCATCTAAACTATATGGTTTAACAAATGTATATATTTGTTTTGGATGACAGTGCTACATTTATACAGAGGTTCCATGCAAACGCCGATTCTATACACCCCTGCCATAATAACCCACAAACTTATTTTCTTTATTCACCCCTCCTCAGCTCTTTCCTACTTTCCTTTCCTCATCTCTCCTAGATTTCCTCTCCTGTGCTTTTATGCTGCTTTTCTATCCTCTGCATAGCTTTTCCATTCTGTGCTGTCCTTTGCCTTCCGCTCCTCTCTCTGCCTTTTCCCTTCTGTGCTTTCCTCAACACTTCCTTTGTTTTCCTTTCTGTGTCCTCCTAAACTCTTTCTCCTCCTGTTCCCTTTTCTGCTTTCCTCACCTATTCCTCTGTCCTTTTTTATCCCTCTGCTTAGCAATCAATATTTGAGCTCCGGGTTAAAAGGAAGACAATAGCACAGCGTGGGATAGATGCAACTGAACTCTCACTACGTTATTTACTCTTGGGTAAAATAAATGTATATACCGTATTGGCTCGGATATAGGCCGCCCCCGTATATAGGCCGCACCCTAAAAGTTTGGTGCTTTTTTTAAAGAAAGTTTTTTTCTTTAAAAAAGCACCAAGAAAACATGCTGCCACTCTGTCCCCCCCCCCCCGAGATATGCTGCCACTGTCCTCCCTCCCCGAGATACGCTGCCGCTGTCCTCCCTCCCCGCGATACGCTGCCGCTGTCCTCCCTCCCCGAGATACTGTCCCGGGGCTGGCGGGGGACATCTACGCAGTACAACTTCCGGTGCCGGCACTGGATGTGCCGGCACCGGAAGTTGTATACGCGTATTGCGTAGCTGTCCCCCGCCGGCCCCGCAAGACACCCGGGAGTCTGCTCCGGTAAGTCCGGGGGGGGGCAGAGGTAAAACGCATCGTGCGGACGGTCCGCACGATGCGCTTAGACAACCTTCCGTGCCGGCGCCCTCCCCCGCTGCGGGGGGATCTGTATCCTAACCCCGCTGCCTGCCCGGCGCCCGGGACTGCATGTCCCGGGCGTCGGGCGCTAGACCCCGAATATAGGCCGCACCACCACTTTAAAGACTTAAAGTGGGGGAAAAAAGTGCAGCCTATATTCGAGCCAATACGGTAATAGTACAGACCATATGTTCTATAACAAAAGGGAAAATCGTTCATACATAGGCACAGTCCTAATACCCATAGTAAAAGGTAATCTATAGTAAAGGTCTTGCTTAACAGCAGTAACCATGGACCCATCTTGCATTTAATCTATATACTCCTCAATAGAGATTAATTTACAAAAGTTTGGTGTCAGCAGTAAAATTTTAAGAACCAGGCCATTTGGCTGCTGAGATTAAGGAATCGCTATTTTACACCAAGACACTTGGTGCAATTCCCTCCTCTTCCTTCACCAAGGAAATGTGATTTATATAACAATTATGGACCATACCACTCCATTGTGTTCATTTTATGTTCATTATCTTCTAGCTCAGATTTTATGCATTGGGCTGTTTTGTGTTCCCATTTTAATGTCGTCATGTTTCTTTCCCAGGGAGAACTTGAGAAGCTCAATCAGTCTACTGATGACATCAACCGAAGGGAGATTGAACTTGAGGTATGCAAAGAGATGCTGTTTTTTCTTCTTCTGTGTAGCATGTAGTCTGATGCTTGCAAATACAAACATGATATTTTGTATTAATATATTGTATATTTCAATAATGGTTGATCATTGGTCCAAACTGCCCCATTTGGCTTATTTAAAGGAGCATTCCTGTATAATTTTATTTAAAAGAAGTATTGTGGACTACCTCTTTATTGGTATGTATTACATTTACACTGGTAGGTGGTCCAGCCAGCTAGTAGCAATAATGCCCTATTTTGATGCCCCCCCACTGTTCACTAGGTGATTTTATATTGACTTCAAAACCTATTTAAATGCAAATGTTGGGTATCTATTGATAGGACACAGTTGTAAGAGACGGAAGATGAATATTGCTGGAAATCAGTTAAAAAGCATGTCTAAGAGAAGGCCGAGTGTATGGTAGTTCAGTAAATCTTAATTTAATGCACTTACACTTGAATGCAAGCATGGGTGTCACCAGCTTCGTCTTGTATTTCTAGTTAACTGCATGACCAACAAGGGTGTGAATAAGTGTATTGTATTTCATTTGTATATTTTAGGTTGTTAATAGTATTGCATGTTCCTTTTTTATGCCTTGTAAGCATTTCTTCTATTTATTTGAAGAGACTTTATTTATGAGTATATACGATGATTGGATCGTGAATCATTTTTGGTTTGATGATTAAAAAGGAAGAGCTGTCCTCTGGGTGGTTTTATGGTATGTTATTGTCCTACGGTTTATGTGGTTGCAGCATTACACCATTACACCAAAGGAAACGATTGTGTCACACTTTTCCTGTAATGCTTGCTTCTAACTAAAATGCAAGCTTGTAACATAAACGTGAACATATGTTTCAGAGTTTTAGTACAAATTACAAACTACATCTGCTCTCAAAAATACACGTGGGCATGTTTCTTCTTGTTCAGTCATATGATATGCTAATAGCTACAACATTCTGAAGGAGTATCTGCAAGAAGAAGCTAATGGTGTGAAATATGGAAATAGGATATACGTCTAGCTCCTGCTAGGTTGAGTTCTTCAAATATGTTTCCAAGAATATGCCAATAGGCACCCATATAAGTGTAGGGAGGGTTTTTTCCTACCCCAACTATGCTTATTTTATTGACCTTCCATGAACGTACACAAGAGAGGCCACCAAAAACACGATCGGCCCCAGTGATAAATTGGGATGGCCCTGCGATTGTTGGTGATCCTGACCAACCTGGATGATTCTGCTAGTTCTTTATATGTTTATCCAACTACGTAAGTGATTCCAGCAGATGCGCCCAGAAACTCTCCCAAGCGCCATAGAGGGTTTCCTAAAGCCACAGAATGCACATTTTTAAGTGCTTATGCTGGATGGACTACTGCAGTGACACAACCTAGACAACTCATCTGTCTAAAACCATTCCTTGTCATGCCCTGTGCTTTAAAACCTTGGAATATGGAGTCCGGTTGATTGTTCTGTGGTCATGTGGCCACCACTGTGACATCATCAGGGCTTTTTATAGAAATACTAAGGTTCAGACAGTAATGGGGAATTCAGCAGAATAGAAGGGATGGACTGATCTGTACAGTATATTTTCACTCAATTACTACTTTGATTTGCATTGTTGGGTTAATATTGCTCTAATCCGACCACAGCGGTAACTACTTTGTGGCACAGGTTTTGTCATAGTGCTTCTTTTGAAGTTTACAGGGCTAATAAGATGCCTAACTTTTATAAACATGATTTGATTATTCATGTAATTCTCTGTTTCGTGGCATCATTAAATGCATTACTGTGTCTAACTAAAAAATGATGACTGCTTTGCATTTCCTACGTGAACATCCAGCCAACAAACTCATTGACTTTTCGGTGACTAACATGTTTTTTAAACTGCTTATTACTAAAAATTGGTGGTGATATATTTAAGTTTCCCAGCTGGCAGATATGGAGAATAAGTAGTAGGTACAAATTTGCATTTTACAATCATAGAAAACAAGATAAAAAGGATCTCTTCTTTGAATGAGCTGCATAGTTATAGTTCTTGCCTTAAAATGACGACCCCAAGTAGGGAGACTAACACTTTATAACATAAGGTATAAAACAGATGTTACATTGCATCTTTAACACACTGGGAAAAAATAATCTTTTTCAGTCTCTACATCCCTTGAGGGCTGATCACAACAATCTAAACCAAAGTGCCATAACAGCCACATTAACCTTGATTGATTAACCTAGATGACAGCTAACTACAAATGGTAAGTTCTGTCACTGCCTGTTTCTGGGACAGAACATCCTCTATCTTTGGCCCAGTGAATGTCCCAAACTGACCAATGCAGTTTCCAAGTAAGAAGCACGACACGCAGGTCAGCATTTCACTTTGCAGAATAGAGCTCATAAAGTATTGAGGAATAGCAAGCCTTCTGCTGGGGTCTCTGGGGTGAGGTCACTGGAGACCTCTCAGGGAAAGTGAGTTGGTATCCCTTTCTATGTATCTACAACGTCCAATAATTTTATTTCAAGGACCAGAAAATACAGAAAAGGACAAAACTTAAAAGGACTTTTAATTTTGTTCTGAGAAAGATTGACACGGTTTCACAATTTCAAACCACGGCAAGTTGTAAAGTTGAAGTACGTTAAAAACCGCTTCATGCAATTAATATTTAAAGGAATGGATAACGAATCATAAGCATGGAAAAATACGTATAAATGAAGCATCCCTGGGATTTAAGTCCAAAAAAGCTTATGACAGTTGCTGTTAACATGAAGCAATGGGCAAGCTGACACCTGCAATGGTCACCGAATCTAAAGCTACATCAGAGGACTGCTAACAGCATTAACCCCATCATAACCAGTACCAGAAACTTTAAGAAAAGATGCCTCTATAGGACCAGTCCTGACATTATGCACCCAGAGGGTACAATGATGGCACTTTCACTTTAATAACGCGGATATAGTGGGTTTCAGAGTCTACAGTGCCTATTTTTTTTACTGCCTTCCCAAAGCACAAAATAAACGAACTCCAGTTTTAATGGTGACCCATATCACTTATAATTAAAATACATTCTAATCTAATCTGATTTTCCAGATATTTTAAGGTATATTTAAATCCTAAATCATTGTCTTGTTTTATAAATCACTTTTTGAGAAGTGAAAGGGAAACTTCAAGCGGCTGGGACTTTCCATACTCGGTCTTCTGACGCCTACATGTTGGCTGTTATTAGTATTCTTAAAATTTATTTCTTATAGGAGGTTAACCAATTTGTCAGAGAGTCCGACGCATCCTCTTCTTCAGTTGAGTGTAGTGCTTTGCCAAGTTATCATGTATGAGAAGTAAATGGGACAAATAATTGTGGTCAATGCGATCGCTTGCAAACCCTTGTCTGCTGTCTTCTGATAATATGCCTGTTGAGCTGTTAACCTGCCCAGTGGATGCATTCCTTGTGTCTGAACTACTGTGTCCTTAATGTCTGGTGGAATATAGAGGCATTTATACATGATGTGTATGATATATACTTGTTTCAATAGAATGGTGACCCTGTAAACATTCCATGCTCATCGGTTCTTTCTACTCTACCCATTCCTGTTTAATCAGACTCTTGCCTCAGGAAATTATTCAGTTATGTTAATTTTCAGTTACCATGTTAAAAGGGAACATGGTTTTTCTGTAAAGGAACAATCCAATATCCCAGACAACCTCAACAAAGAAATGTATATTAAAGTAGGAGAAGTGACAGCACAACACCTCTTCTTTGGCCAATTCATATAAGCAAAACCTCATCATTTATATTATGTTTTATATACGGTATTTATCGCCAACTAGTGCAGACAGTTTTTTGTTTTTTTTGTATACACTGTACAGCCAATACACTGTATTTGCAGCATGCTCACATGTGTTTGGTAGGCCGTATTTTACACATTTGTATTCTTTGAGCCTGGAACTAGCTTAACGCACCAACGTTTTCCTTTCGCCTCTTCTGTGGTCCAGTGGCTGGTTCAAGTAAACAGTCAGTGGCAAGCAAAGTACCGCCATTGGAATCAATATATAATTTGTTTGTCATGCCCCAGCTATAGTATTTCTTTTTCTTTTTCAGGATGCCAGACAGAAGTTTCGGACTGTGCTTACAGAAGCAACTCTGAAACTAGATGAGATGGTGAAGAAAATTGGCAAAGCTGTAGAAGACTCCAAACCTCACTGGGAAGCCAGAAAAGTGGCCAGACAGGTATGTCGAATGGCATTCACTGAAATATATGCCCACATTCAACTGTTCTTTTGTGTTGCTGTAATGGCATTGGATGATGTTTGATGGGGTTCCATTTATCCCATTCATGATTATATGCTACTACATTTTCTCTTTGCTTGTCTTAGGTGCTGTCGTAAGCAATGGTAATGTGTCGGTATAGATTCTTACACCAATAATCCTGGTACCTCTTTATTACACAAGTACTCCTGCAATTCCGTTTTAACAAATATGTATTTTTATTTAACTAATTAACTGA
The DNA here is from genome assembly GCF_027358695.1 of Spea bombifrons. Taxonomy (NCBI): domain Eukaryota; kingdom Metazoa; phylum Chordata; class Amphibia; order Anura; family Pelobatidae; genus Spea; species Spea bombifrons. Next base: position 29,833,990 of record NC_071091.1, read on the forward strand.
CTTCCGAGAGCAAAGTAGAAGAAGCTAATAATTCTCATATAACTTAACGGTCATCAACTGGAGTATACAGACCTATGAAAACAATATATAAAAAAAGGCCCAAATTCTCCACCAGCAGAGCAACTGCATGGCTTTTGTTCAGTTAATCCCTATTTTTGATGTTGAATGGGAGGTTTACGTAATGATAAGCATCTCATGGGAGAGGAAGTGACCAGTGACCATTGTTTTATCCATGTGAAAAAATAACAATGTTCATTGATTCTTTTTGTATGAGTAAAGCTTTTTTGCTGAATGGGTTGTACTATTATTTTAGGTAAAGGGATGAAATAGTCTCATATTGGCTTTTTGTAAAAAAATAAAAATAAAAACACTATAAAAGAAACCACGTTTTCGTGATTCCAGGTGGTTTGATCTTCTTTTTTTTTACTCTCCCAAGCTTAATTGACTGTGTAAAGGAACCATGTTTAGTAAAATGGTTACCATCTACAAATGATCTCATTAACATCTGGACTAGAAACTCAAGCAAGAGGAAGCAGAGCAGAATTACTGATGAAAGAAGTTGATAAGCAAAAAGCAAAGGTTCATAAACTTGTTATCATGTTCTGTGTGCATATGGTGCCAAACATTTGTTAGAAAATCCTGTGGATAGATGGCTGTTTTTTGATGTCCATTCACTAGGGTTTGAGTTATCATTTGGGTAATAGAGGTAACTTGGCAGACTTAATGTGAAACGACTTGTTGGTATTTGAAAGTCATCTGACACAGCATCTCGTTTTACTTCTTAAAAAAGAAAATAAGGCAAGTTGCGTTGTAAGCTTTCGGTCACATTAACTCGACAGAAGGATGCTATATCCAGTTCAACAGACATCATCTGTTGGTTGTGATGCTATATATTATATACATATCGACAGTGTACGCATAAGATCTGTTAAATGTTTTTGCTGCCTTTCTTACGAAAGACTAACATATAATATAAACTAAACTGACAGTTCTTCATTAGTCGTAGCCTTTGAGAGCTATTTTTATTCATGTTGAAATAAATAAGGATACTTGTTTTTTAATAGGGTGACCAGATGTGTTTTTATTTTTTCAAGGGACAGTCTCTAAATTTGTCCATGCATTCGGGTTACTATGAATCTTCTAGCCCTTCTCATTTTTTATGAGGAAACCCTTAAAGGGACAGTATAATCTCCCTGACCGCCTCACCAAAAGAGAAATGTGTACAGCCATACCCTACATTTACGTACACAATGGGGTCTAAAGCACTTTTTAAAAGAAAATGTACTACCTTTTTTTTTCCACTTTTCAATGCTATATCTTAAGCAAGATTAAAAAAAAAAAGAAAAAAAAAAGGGAAAGCAGAAAAACATGAGGAAAGGATATTGGCAAATGAGGTCCGAAAGGAAATGCCAAAGAGGGAGGAAAGAATAGCGGTGGCAAAAAAAAAAGGGACAACGAGGTTGCTATAGCCAGGAAATCTAGAAGAGGGAGCCTTCCTGTGTAATTGCTCCAGGGCCCAAGGCTCCCTAATTTGGCCTTGGGGATCCCATATAAATTTTAAAGAGTGCCTTTGAGAGTAGTTTGTCAAGATAAGTACATAAAAAATGTTATTGTGAAAATCTGGTCATTTTAATGTTAAAAGAATTTCCAATTTTAGAAACTGGATTTCACAGTAAGCGAAGTGTTACTGTTTAGCATTTCTACACTCTCTTCTTAATTTGTTTTGTCTAATTTGATAAACCACAGTTCGTTTATTTTTTTTTAAACGTGTCTTGAAATCTCCTGCTCCTTTCAGAACGCTCTGTTTCAGAACATTTGCTGCTTCAGCCATAGTGGAGCAATAATTTTAAAAATAAATAATGAATACCTCAGCATTTCTGTCGTGTTCACACGTCAAGGTGTTTCTAACAGGTTCAAGCTGCTACTTTAAGATGGAGAAGGGGAAGATACAGAGACTTATGAACCTACAAATGTGTTGAAATGAACCAAAGCTACAAGAAACTACAAGTATAAAATAATGCTTTTGCGGAACTCAAGGTTAACACATAGAATTGCAGAAGAACTCTAGAGCGGAAAAGCAGGTGTGCCGAGAAAAGTCACTGTTGACTGATCAACGTTGGGCTTTTGTAGTCCAATCTTCTGTGATTTTAATGGAGACTAATCTCGGTGGGCAGGGCAAATCAAGGTTACTATTGCTGACTTTTAGCAGTCCCATGCCATGACACTGAAATGTGTGTGATGTCACATCAAGCTCCTCCAACATCAGGCATGCAGCAGTATGTTGTCATATATTTCACCTATTATGTGGGAAGTTCTGTGGCATTAAAGGGTACATATTGGGGTTCATTCGCTAAATCGCTGGTCCTGCATAAATCCCACTGACTGAAATATTCCTTACAAAGGGCCAGCCAAACCAGTCTTTGAGCTGGAGCTCACCGTGATTGTCTCTCCATAATGTAAAGTGAAGTAGATGAAACTACAGCTCTCCTGTCAACTCCTTTAGTGAATAGCCCCTATAATGTCTGCATAGCTAGATTCTGTGCGTCTATTGAATTGAATCCTGCAACTTCTCTCTGAAAGAACACTTTGTATTGATGACTATGAGCTGTGACACGGCTCTATTGTCCAGCCTGGTTCACTGCTCTTATAGCACGCAAAGCAATCACTATGTGTAATGGACTATAGCACACCACTTAAGCTTGTCATGCATTTGAAGAATTAATATCCCTGCATTTTCTCTCTGGTTTTTGAGATGAAAGACATCTTAAATTATGTGAAAATGACTATGAATTAAATCTACAGTAATATTAGGTTTTAGCAGGTTCCTCACCCCCAACAGATTTAATAGAATGGTATCATGTCTTGTGTTAACAGGGGAAATAATTCAATAATGGAATCAAAAGTTCAGACTGCTGTCTGCTTTTTCAGAACTAATTATGTTCTTGTTTACCTGAAATGGCCTACTGCAGATTTCTACTTCCAAAAAAATACCTAGTTCTGTGATTTGGCTGGCTGAGAGTTCTGGGTGACCTTCTGAAGTTGAGCTCTTGGCAGTTGGGTCCGAGGGCCTGCTGGGCCCAATGCCCTGGGCTGGGAGATTGCCCCTCATTAATGCATTACTGGTTAGATTAATATGCCCTCTTGGCTTGTGAGGAAGAGCTGATTTTCATGCTCTAGAAGCTACCAATTAAGACATTATTATTGTTGTTGTTTTTATAAAGCGCCATCATATTCTGTTGAATAAAATAAAATCGGCCCATGAAGAAAAAGCCCATCCCCCCCGTTTCCCTCTCCTTCCTACTCCTATTTGACATATGCTTGAAGTAAAGGACATTTATCTAAAAAGTGTTTTTCATTACTGTAGTTTGAACACATCTCTGTTTAATAGCGTCTAACAGTTATGGTTGTATAATGGTTCCTTTACTGTATGTTGTAGATGCAATCAAATTATGATTGTGATGTTAGTATTTTTTATAGACAGAATGTATCCTCCAAATGGGAACAGACATCCCAGCAGCCCTGTGTGAACATGATTTACACACTTGGTTTAGTGTTTTCTCACAGAAATATGGATGTCATTTTAACAACGTTATCGTCTATAGTTAGAGCTTTATTTACTATGAGCTACTAACTACTACAGTGAGATACTGTGACATTAAATTTAATATCCCTGATTTAACTATGCATTATGAAGGACCAGCATAATTCTGCTAATGCATAGTTAAACATGGAAGGTAATTTTTCAGATTTAACTATGTAGATTCCACCTCCTCTGCTCCTTTTCAGAGAAGAAATGCCTTGGGTGGGTACCAGAGCTTCATCACAACAACATGGCGCAGTAGCCAGGGTACCGTATTAGGCCCCTCATTCTTGCACCATTTACCTTAATTCACAATACTGATGTTGTCATCATGCACACGCCTGTGATGCATGGGATAATTTTCTGACAAGTAGACCCTTTTGTAGTGCAAATTTTTTACTTGACCTTAACCTTCCAGCGGTGTATGACTCTGTGTGATTAGATCCTTTAATTAGATTGAATTCCATGCTAATAGATTGGCATTTTCTTTTACCCTTTTTTTCATGCAGGCCCAGTTGGAAGCACAGAGGGCCACCCAAGACTTCCAGCGTGCCACCGAGGTGCTACGTGCGGCCAAGGAAACCATTTCCCTGGCAGAGCAGAGGTTGCTCGAGGATGAGAAGCGTCAATTTGACTCTGCCTGGCAGGAGATGCTGAACCATGCCACGCAGCGGGTAAGATGTGTGAATAGCAAATTCAGAAATGTCGCCTTCTCTTACAGATTTTACCGATGATGGAGCCCATTGGTGATATTATCTTGCCTGCTATAGATATTACTTAACACGATGCCAGACCATGGGGATTTTTGACACCTTGACGAATCAGCCCATATAACAGTGTAGTGTTACACTAACGTGATTGCATGATCTATTTCATGAATGTATTCCTGCCTCCTAACAGATCGTTTTAACAAATTCTATCATTTATTTGATATTACTCTTTATTTTTAATTTTAACCTCGGTTTGCGTGATCGTGACTTTCCATTTAAGCCCTAACTTAAATATAGGCTTCTGCAGTGCAGCATCTCAGCAATGTCTATATTTTTTTTTAAATGGCGACCTTACACAAAAGCACATACGTTACAGAAAAGAGCATTGAAACATTATTAGCTCTGTTTCGTTCATCAGGTGGCCCGATATGTTAATTATCGGTGATGAAGCCAATAATTTGCATGGGAGTTCTAAGACTGCTCTCTCTATGAACTAGCAATAATGACAGAACTGTGTATATATTATTTCTATTCTCTTGATGCATAATTTATCGAAGAACTAAGTCATCTAAAGAAAAAGATGTTTAAACGTTGTTGAAATGTGACAGATATCATCTAAAGCTTAGAATCTATTGAAGCACACATCAATCAGAATAACATTTACACATAGTCATTTTTATTAACATGTATTTTTGAGTAGGATTATAACACAACCTCTGGTGTATTTACCACACTGTGTTGACCACACTGTAGTAACACTTGGGTTCTTTACTTTTTATCTTTTTTGCTGTGTGTAGCGTACATGAATACTTAATAGCTATAACGCTACTGTGCCATACTTGAGAATACTTTCTCACCTAAGGCCCTTTTATGACGTATGGATTGATGGACACTCAGATGTGGCAATGATTTCCCGTAAGAGTTGTCCCTCGGCTCACCTCTAGTCACATCTAGGCGCATGTTAAGAAGTCTCCCTTCTGAAATTTCATTAGATTTCAAGAAATGTGTCAAATGTGAGCATCCTTATTTGTTTTCATTGCCAACGAAAGTGTGTTGAATGTTGCCATGCTGTGATTCGGTATTTTTGCTGTGGACAGTGCAAAGTGATTGCAGCCCATCATTGTGCTTCCACCCTTACGCAGTGCTAAGTAGTGACTTTATGGCCCGGTGGGATTATAGTCTATACATATAAAGGGTTAAAACTTTTAATGGTTCATCTGTCGTTTTATTATTAGCCCCACGCACTATGAGCCTTTAAGTATCCTTGGTGGTTTCTGGTTTATACTAAACAACTGAAACTAAAAACAAATAGGAAGTGTTAAGGATGAAAGCCATTTTTTCGTAAGCAAGGAGCGAGTCTCGAGTAGAAGAAAAATCTAGTCTGATCAGAGTCTAAAAATAAGGACCAGACTATGTTGCTTGTAAACTGGTACCCTGTACTGCTTCGGTGTTTGCAAGGCCCAGCATTTCTGGTTTTGAAGAATGGACATAAAATGTGCGCAAAGCCCACTTAAATATAGAAATATGTTTCATGAGAGTGTAGCTTCTAAATCCATCCAAATAGATTATTCTGTATATGTAGTTATCACTTCCAGTATTTATCAATTACAAACTATAGAAGGTCTAACACACTTGAGACCCACAAATCACAATTAACTAAAAAACTGTGTTTTTATTTTTTTGCTATATTTTGGAAGTCACAGTTCACATTGTTCTAATGCGTTGTCTTTGTAACAAAATCCAATATAAAACCTAAAACACATCCCTCCCGTAAAGTACCGTAACCCTGCCCTGAGATTACTAAAGTTCAAGTGGGCAAAAGGGACAGATTACGTTGGTGTAACGTATGCCTTGTTAAGGGGTGACGTTAGTAAATCCAGAGGCCTGGTGCTATTAACCCCTTCATGCCCACGCCCTCCACACAGTCACGGCTTGGCAAGTAGTCCTGACCGTGACAAACTTGGCGTATACCTGATTAGTCTATGGCCATGTGCACCTTCTTCTTCTTTTCCCCTACATAATCTTATCAGACGTCTAAGTCATTATAATTTACTACCATCCATTACTTAAATATAGAGGCATACATCTTTTACTTGTACAAACTGGAACTAAATGGTTAAACACAAAAGGTTCAGTAAGCCTTACATAGGCATAAAACACTTTCCTAGTGTTCCTAGATATTCTCCACATTGAAACGATAATGGAGGCATGTAGCTACCAATAATGTCCAACAACAAAGAGCTGTTCTGTACATAATTAAGAATTGGAGATTAGAAGGCAACCATGTTTAAAATATACTATATATAATATATATTACTGGATATAGCATTTCAAAGGATGAGATGTATTTTAAATAGAGAATTTCTTTGGTACACGTGACTACACTTCATTACACTTTCTTTTACAGAATCCAAACTTTAGCCACACTGGTCCAGAATTACTCCCGAATAGATCATTATTGCATGGAAACCAATACAAACATCCTCTAGAGTAAATTATGAACCATATCTATTTATAAAAGATAAACACAGCTTACCAGGGGGCCATTCAAGTAGACAACATATATTTTTAGCTTAACTCGATGTCCATTATAACAGCTATTACACAGTTAAATGCTTACTGGAAAAATCAATGGGACAGCTGATGCGCAGTTAAATGGTCTTCTCTCGTATTGACTTCCATTTGTTTGTTTATGTAGGCCCCCCCCATAACGTAATGGCAAAAACACACTATTAGAATTTAGACAAAATTGTAAATAGCTCATATATTGAGTTACTGTGTTCACTTGAGATCTTATTCTCGTATGCCTTAGGTCAATCCTTATAAAATTAGATATCATTTTTATTAAAATAACAGTCTATAGTCCATAGTAGTTTACAGCATATCACCCACTGTGTTTAAAGATTTTGAGTCTGTTCAGAAGGTTTGAGGAACAAAACATTAGTATTTGAACCAAAAGTGGATCTTTTCTGTTCCCCTGTCATGGGTTTTATCGGTTTGCTGTGTACTTCCTTCTGCAGCAACATTTTAGATGTCCGTGGGGGGCATGGTTAGGGGTGAAGTGAGGGCAGGACTTATCCATGGCACTGAACTGAAACAGAGGATCTCGCCAACCAGCTCATGATCCCCACTGTCCTCCGAAGCAGAACAATGGGCAGTGCCCCAAAATCACTGCATTGGACACTACCGGAGAGCGGCCCCCAAATGAGCTTTTGGATGCCGTATTATTAGACCATTTAGTTTGGTTTCTCTTCTCTGCTGAAAGTTGTCAGCCCCCCATCTGAAACTAACTTTTACTTCTATATTTTGCATATTTACATTATTACTATTAATTGGAAACTGATCTGTTGTAACTTTTCTGTTCTTATGCATGAATCATTGGACTTGTGTCAAAGTTACACTTAAACATGATTTATTAGGACCTATTTTGGGCGGAAGAGTGATTTAGTGAGAATCACATCTACCTAGCACTCAGCTTTAATGCCGGGTGAAAGAGGGAGGATAGTGTTGTACAACCCTTAAAAAATCTGTTCCCGCTGCCTAAAATATTGATGTGTAAATAGTTATTGATTCTGAAACTAAATAATAGAAACACACATATTGCCTGATGAGGATTATATGTATATTTCTACTTTCCTAGAATTTTAGTACATTATTTTGATCTGGTTACACAATAACAAGGCAAGGCATATGCTTGTTTAGTGATGACACTAAGTGCACAATGGCAGCTGCAGGTGGCTTATTAATTGACTAATGCCCTTGTCACTAGTAGATTGTAATTTCGCAAACATAGTCTTTGAGAGTGAAGTAAAATTTGCGGATTTCAACAGATTCTCTAGCAGTTAATCATATAAGTACATTTTTGGAATAAACAGGGTTGTTAATACTGCATGTATTAATTAATACTGCATGTAGACACTCTCCCACCCTCGCGTCGCTCCAAGGTTTATTCACTAAAGGGAGTGGTGGCAGGGGAGTTGTGCTTTCAGCTCCCTCACTTCATTATTCATTATGAAGGGCCAACACTGGCAAGTTTCTCCAACAAGAAAGGCTGAGCCGGCCCAGTATAATTTATAATTCAGTAGTTGCTGAGACTTTGAAGAAATTTGACTAATTTCACTATGCTTTAAATGAACAGCCAAGCTGTTTCTGCTTTCTAATGTTTAGTGACAACAACTGTGTTACAAGGAAAGCCATAAAGCAAGACTAAAAAGGAAAAGGAAGTGGAGGGAAGCTGAGAGAAAGGTCCATGTCCCATGTATGATGTATGAAATAATAGACCACTTTACCTAGGCGCTGCCTCATTATACCTCTGCTCTGTTGAGTTGAATTGCATTTAATGTCATAACGCAACCAGGGTATCGGGTGCATGCTGGGATATGAGCTTCTCAACACACAAAGCAGGTCATGTTAGTCTGAATCAGGAATTACAAATATCTTTGGGCAATTTCTGAGCCATTTTAAAGAATCCTCACACTATAATATGACCACTTTTAATTTATTTAAAGATCTTAGCAGTGCAATTCCAATTTTATACAACTCTATTTAAATCTTTACGACTGCTGTGTTTATCCTTTTGGAGTACCAGGCAGGCATGCAAACCATTGCAAAGGGACAGAAGGCCATTTGAGGACTCCCGGCAAATGACTAGCAAAAATTTAGAACCTGTTCCTTGGAAATTACAAATGATGGGTTTCAAATGAGCAAGTTAACAGTGAAAAAACAAGATAACCATACAAAAGAAATAAACTGTCTAATATCTGCTTCTCTTATTCATAGTCGTTACATGTTTGTGTCCATGTTGAGACCTATATGAGTGAAAAGAGGTTCTCAGAACCGCTCAAAATATATAACGTGGGTCACTGTGACCTGTACTTGAAATTTATTTATTTATGAACCTCTTTCTTTTCAAGGTCATGGAGGAAGAACAGAAGAAAACACGCAGTGAGCTGGTGCACAAGGAGACAGCTGCCAAATACAATGCTGCCATGAGCAGGATGAAGCAGTTAGAGAAGAAATTAAAGAGGACTATCAACAAATCAAAGTATGTCTCTTAAAGCCTGCTAATCGATATGAACTGGAAAAAAACTTTACAAAATACATCCAGCTCCCCAGCCAGGGGCTGTCCGCTCTGTTAGACATTGAGCCAGACATTTCAATGTGTGTTTGTATATGACATTAATAGCCACTTAGCTATCAAGGGTAGTTGATATATTTTTCTTTGGACCCGCATGTAAAGCTATATAAGCATTCGGGACGTCAAGTAAACTTGTATAGCTTTTATATCCACGTTGGCCCAAGAATCTGCATTAAGGGCTGGATTAAGTGATTACCGCAGACTCCTTTATTTGCTGGTTCTCTGCAAACTCTTTGTGATGAGTGTGTGTTGGAGGAGGCTAGTACGGTCTACGGTGGAGCACCCACAGTTTGTCTGCCGAGTGTGGTCCTGCCTTGACTTGTATTATAGTACACACTTTGCCTTTGAACTTTTATAATTGACTAAATGTTCACAAATGATTAAATTGCATATTTGCCTTTTAATGAGGACAAAGATATTTGAAGGTGTTACATGGCAAACCCATGTGTGACATCACATGTTCTTTAGTATTCAACCATCAGAAACCAGGATGTCAAGTATTCTATGATATACCCTACTACTAAGAAATGTATAAAAACACGGGTAAACTAGAATAAAAGACAAACCTTTTCTGTCTTAAAATATATATATTTTTTATATCTCAGGATTTTCCATGCTAAAATTAGACTACTTGCTCGTGTGGTGAAAATGCCCAAGAGGCGGTGTGTGGTTTTACGGTCTGTTTGTATACAAGTCCAAGCTATTAATAGAGTTTATTTTTGCCAACAAACCCATTTGTGCTAATTTGTCGATGATGTTAACTGTTGACTTCCTCTGACACTGAGTCACTGGCAGTCTAACGAGTAGTAAGTGGATTAGCGAATGAATGTTTGCAGCTGTTTTATGTTGTAACTAATTGCTGTGTGGATGTATAATAATCCCATATATTAATGAAAAAATCCAATCTAATATTCAATAAAAGGAGAGTTAGGAGGAGAGTTGTGATTTTAACTCTCACTTCATTATAATAATTGAATGTTTAAGGAGACATTGAAGAAATATCACTGATCAAAGTAAACAATTATACATATCCAGCCAAGCTCTTCCTGCAGCATAAGCTCTTCTTGGGTTGTCCCTCCATAATGTATAATGAAGTCAAGAATTCTCAACTCTGCTGCAAACTCCACTTTCAACTCAACTCTCTCCATTGTCTGGAGAAGTGTCTCTAAGAGGATTTGCTCCCTGATCTTTTTATTGCTTTTCTCGTTTACCTCTGAAACTGCAAAGAACTATACCTGTAAATCACAATTTGAGGTATCCTTTTTTTTGTAGTTTGTTCTTTGTTGGATTTTTAATTTTTACTTAGCTTGCGTCATCAGAAGATTAGTTCTGAAAAGATTTCAACAACACTGAAAGAAAATGGGTAAAACAACAAGGCCTTTGTCCCGGCTATTGACAAACACTATGTCTCTCAAAGTATAATAGGCTCCCTGTGAACTTTTCAGTCTGGATGATCATAACATGTAAAGGGGTCGCAATTCAACCAAGAGGTTAGGTTATTCATGTCATGTGAAATCTGATTTTTTTTTTCTCACTATTTTGTAAAGTGAGGGTTGGTACCCCTTTCCACAATTTTATTAGACACAAAATCCAGAGCTGCCAATTGATTGTTCTTACTATGGAATAAGTGTGTATAGAGGCCCCTATGAAAGCACTCAATGGGTTGGGTGGTATCATAAATGAAAATAATCGTTGGAACATCTCACATTGTAGTGTCCATTTTTTATATTATGATTAATCTGATCTAATGTTTTGAGCACTGGGGTAAAATAATATTTAAAGAGAATTATTTAAGATGGGGCAGAAACTTAAAAAAAAAAAAAAAAAAAAAAAATTCCCCTGACCTAAAAAGTTTCCTAGAAGCAATAATGCCAGAAAACACATTTTTTTTATGTTATAAATGCTACATCTATTTATAATGTCCCATGGGCTTTGTATATATACTTACACAAGGCCCGTGTGAGACTATCACTGTGAAGCAGTGTTCCCGATCCTTTCTTCAGCTCCTTGTGTGCGCCACTACTGTTTATCCTTGAAAACGTAGGGCAACCTGTTGTGAGAAATTTCACAATTGCGTTTATTTTATATTTTCGGGTCCTATTAAGGAAATTACAGTTATTATGGCACGGTTGCTATGTGTTTCTTGATAACCATTTTCTTCACACCACAATCCAAAATCTGCGTGTCCGTGTGACAAATTACATGGTGTGTAACCACTCGCTGGACCACATTCCCACTTCTAGGACTGGTTTTATCCCTGTTGACATAATAAAATTTAGGTGTTTTTTTTTTCCTTTTCTTCACGTAGGCCGTATTTTGAACTAAAGGCAAAGTATTACTTACAGCTAGAGGTATGTACTTGATTCTGCTTTTATTATATATTTTGTGAAGTATAGTAATGTAAAAATGTAAGTGATTTGGGCAAAAATAAACATTAACCAGTGCAGCCAAAAAAAAAACGCCCCCAAAACTCTATATGAATGTGAATTTGTAATTTAATATAAGCCAGGGGTGCAAAATCTTTCTTGGATACCTTTTAACACCTTTTGATCTGTATGTCTCTTGATTGCATATACCATGTGTTTTCTGTCTGACATTTTTTGACATAGAGACTGCATGTGCCCATCTTCCTAGATGTATAGGAAGGGAAGTAAGAATACCTTACGGCCTACACAGATCTCTTAATGCCCATTGACATGTACTACAGGCCATGACCTGATCTGAGCTTCTATGATGCGGGGGAAAGACCGGAGAAAATAGATACGTGCAGCTATACCTGCGCAGGGTTACCCTTCTTTCTAATCTTTCTGTTGATCTATAAACTCAGAATACATTTTTGTTCATTTTATGGCATTTACCGTTAACTTGCCTGTAATTTGCCAGTTTCAGATTTGTTGTCCATTATATTTTCATATAAGCTACCAGTTGTTTACTCATTCTTCTACTCTCTTCAGCAACTGAAGAAAACAGTAGATGACCTTCAGTCTAAACTATCGCTGGCAAAAGGAGAATACAAGACCGCTTTAAAAAACCTGGAGATGATCTCCGACGAAATCCATGAGAGGAGGCGTTCCTCGGCCATGGGCCCCAGGGGCCGTGGTGTCGGCTCCGAAGGCAGTAATATGATGGAGGGTTTTTCTGCCTGCAAGCTGGACTCCGATACGATTTCCAGTAAGTATGTCAATGGTACTGCAAAGCGCATGCTACTGGATGGAAAGGTTTGTAAACCATGTATGCGTTATATATGTGAAACTCTTATAGTAATTAGTATGGGTTATGGGAGTTAGTATGGGTTGTGGCTGGGGGGTTGGGTTATCCATAGAGACCTTAGAAAACCTTTTTTAAAAAAAACACGTATCTTTTTATACATGTACTTTGTTGCATGTAAGTATAAACTAGATTATATTGATGTATTATACATACAATGTGCATGTATAAAACAATTCTTTTGTAGAGCAATCACCATAGCAACCAATAAAACATCTCTGCTGATTGGACCACTTTTAACACTGTATATCAGAATAGCTTTTTCTATATAACCTCCAATATGAGAACTTGCCTTGCATGAACCGCTGTTAAATAATCTATTTGTAATCGGACGCGGCCACGGGTCAACGTGTTCTTATCGTCTGGATGACTTTGGGTCTCTGTTTACTGAATTGCGATTATATTTCTCTTGAGAACGTGGTGTTCCTTCTGTGCTTTGTAGTTTGGTGACATAACAAAGCTTCCCACATACAGTTTCTCATAAAATTGTTACACTATAACCATTTTAATGTGAGATGGGACAGAAAAGCACCATCCTTTACACAGTTTAGAAAGCACAAAGCTTGTTTGTATACCCAAATTAGAAGTCAGAGGATTGTTTAATACATACTGACATATAACGGGATGTCCTGCAGGGGATTTCCAAAACAAGCATGTCTAGTTTCAGTTCCTGAAATGTACAGTGTTGTGAAAATGTATTAACCCCTTCTCGGTTTCTTCTATTGTTGCATATTTGTCACACCTAAATATTTCAGATCATCAGGCTAATCTTAACATTAAACAAAGATAACCCAGTAAATGCAAAATGCTGTTTTATGCATAGAAGGAAAACGGCTTTTCAACCATACCTGGCCCTATGTGAAGCAATTGCCCTCCTTAATTACTAAATCAACCAATTAAGCAAATTTTATTGATAATTGGGTTCAATTTCACTAGGCACACCCATGTATGATGACTGCCAGCCCTGTTAAATCTAAACATTAATTAAAAAACCTGTCTTGCAAAGTGAAGTAGGCTAAAAGATCTCAGAAAGCTGCACTTGGTGTCACGATCTAAAGAAATTCAAGAACAGATGCAAAAAAGAGTCATTGACATCTGTCAGTCTGGAAAGGGTTAAAAACCGGCCAAGTCCCCTCCAACAGATGAATAAAGACACACATGTTTAATTTTCTTACATAAAAATGGACTGATGAGCTTTTGTGGCCTATAAATCTCAGGCTCTCAGCGCACCAGAAAAAAAACCCTGTGTTTTCTACCTATTTTCTGTTTCTTTAGCATATTTATGGCCTTTAAGCCCCATCGTATCTGTGTCTACCCTGTACTGTCACCTACAAGGGCCTTGTGTGTGATCTGCAAGTATGTACTTCCCCATGTATTACATAAATTACCTAATTTAACGAGGGCTTGTAAGGAAATTATTTAGTTTTTGTTACCTTTGCTGTTGGGATTAGGCATTTTATCATGTGGTGGGATACATGGGTTGACATAAACTTGCTTTCTATGAATAGCAGACCTTGGCATGAAAAAAACTGGAAGTCCAGATAGAAAATGTATTTTGTTATTACAGTGACTTCAGATGTTTTTGATGAGGACAACCTCAGTAGTGTGATTTCTGAAGAAGATTCGGAGACCCAGTCTCTTTCCAGCTTCAGTTCTGGTCCAACGAGCCCCTCTGAGATCTCCAGCCCATTTCCGGCAGCACCTCGCCCTGGAAGCTTGGATCTATCAAGCCCGTTATCTCTGTCTGATTTTGGGCTTATATCACCTGTTTTGGGACCCCGCAGTGAGTGTAGTGGCGCATCCTCACCAGAGTGCGATATGGAAAGAGGTAAAAACAATTTAATAGCTCAGCTTATGTCACATAATGAAATAAGAAGTATGTTTTTGTATATTTGTCACAGTTTAGTTACTATGGAGGATAGGATAAAGAAATGGACACATCGGCATTTAAATCTCTAACCGTGGTCTACTCTATATATTGAAGTGAAGTACGTAGTATTTGAGTTTTCTGTATATGCAGCTGCTGTATATCTATTACAACATACCTTCTTGTCTAAAGTTCAGTTTATTTCCTCTTGTAGAAAAAATAGAGAATGGCATACTCTTTCATAGAAAAATGAAAGGGTCCTAGAAAGCTTAATGGGGGTATGCAACAGGGAGTCCTAACTGTTTATATAAGGTGGATCTCCAAATAGTTAAGTCAAAGAAAAATATTTGTTCTGTTCCTGGTATCCTTCCACATGCCGAAGGATGGGCCGGATGATTCATATCTGCCCTCAAATTCTTTCTATATCCTTGTATTAATTGTGCCTACTTTATTGTCTCCGTTTGTTTATCCAGGTAATAGAGCAGAAGGATCTGAGAGCAAAGCTCAAGACAGAATAAATAATAACAGCGGCACCAATAGGAAAGCCGCTGCATTGCCTCCTCTGGACAACAAGATGAAACGGCTGTCCTTGGAGAATGGAAATCCAAAGGATGAGTCCGGCACAGAGGGAAAGAAGTGTAACCGGTCCCAGATTTCAACTGTTTTAGTCAATGCGGTGTGAGCAACACGACAGACGAGAGGGTTGAAAATATGTGCCAACAACTTTTTTTCCAACAAGTGCGGCAACTTGTGTGGAATGCTGGGATTTATCCAAGATGGAGCGACAAATGAATGCCATGAGGCAGTGTGATAAAGGAAATGCAAGTGGCTTTGCCAGCAGGCAACCACTCTGCCTTTAGTCCTTATATACTGTAAGCCCTTGCATTTTAGGGAAGGTGGCGAAAATAAGCCATCGCTAGAGCAATAAATTGCAACAATTTACAGTCTGTGCCAAATGGACTCGAATCTTATATGGACAATTGTGACAAGGGGTTCCTTGCTACCGTAGGAATGCAATCTTCTGTAAGGATTGTCATCTCATTGTATTGTGTATGTATAGCATGAGGCAACTCTCATGACCATGGTGGTCACATTTTAAGAAATGTGGGTCATTATGAGTTACTGAACGGCTGATATGTAAAATAGCACTTTGTTTCTTTATAGCACATGAAGCTCACTGTGAAAGCAACTGTCCTGCGAACTTTAAATTCCCAACATTGATACATTTGATGATGCCTGAAGAATTAGCTTATCACATCACTTCAGACTAGGAGCCATCCACCCAAACATCCCATATAACCCCTTGTTTATATATATAAAATAATCCACATAATACATCTTTCACATGCCATACCCTGTCCTGTGGTCTTCATATAACCTGCAACAACATCAGGTACAGATGGTTGCGTTTATTCTCTTGGCCCATAGCTGCACAACTGGACCTAATGAAGGTTATTTCATACCAGTCATTAATGTATCTAACCCATTACCTTACTCTCTTTAAGTAGTCATTAGTGGTCATTGGACCAGCCTTCCTACCCTATTCTATCAGTTGAGGATCTGTACAGGTTCTGTATGCCACCAGATATTATTATTGGAAGGCGTAGGGTTGAGTATGTTGTGGACATTCATTTGTTGTGCTGTTGATTCAACAATGTACTTTATTTTGTACACCAAAATTTTGCATCATAACTTGAACAAATCTGATCTTAGAAGAACAAAGTCTCTAGAAAGCTTTGAGCTGTATTTAATGAACTGTACATTTGGAGTTTACATTTTTCTGCCATGTCATGTAGACTTACTGAGACTAAGACAAATTTCTACCATGTGCCATTAGGAATGATATATTCAGCTCTTTTCCTCAATACTTTAGTAGGCAAAAATGTATTTGGTCAAATGAAGGTCAGTTTTATATTTTGGTGCAAATGGAATATGCAAATTATGACGGTAAGACTCCAATGCCAACTCGTATACGCATATTCCTATCCTAGTTTTGTAGTTGGAATTACATTTTAGACCATGAGTGGGATCTCCGTTGTCCATGTTGTATGGTCTATGTGGGATTTTGTGAGGAAATATTTAGACAATGACGCTGTTTTTAGATACAGCAGAGTCCATGCTGCTGGTTTGTACATTATCCAATTTTGTTTTCTATGTCATAATGTTTTGGGTGTATCACGCTATTTAGTATTACAGGAATGTGATTCATTTTCCCTCTAGTGTCTTTGTTTTGTGTCGAGTCCAAGCCACAACTTGTGCATTTCTGCAGAAAAAGAAAGTATATTAAAGGGTGTTAAAAGCAACAGTGTGTTCCTGGTTCTTTGTAAATGCGTCTGATTTCCCAGATATTAAATAAACAACTAATTGGGGGAAATTGAAAGTCAGATTTCCAGGGGTTTTATTTATTTTTTTCATGGTTAACCCCAAAGGTGTTATATAGCCCTTTGATGTATTGTTCACAAACAACCACTCAATCCAGATATAGGATTACATTATTTGACTGTCTTTTGTGATAAATGTGATGTTGCGCATATTACAGGAACATAGCAGATAGAAACCTAAATTTACAAGAAAATGTGCTTTAAAAGAAAAAAAATATATAAAGTGTATACCAAAATGTGCAAATACACCAGGAGACACACAATCCTTAATGCACTTAGAAATGAAAATCCTAATTATGTTTTCATGCTGAACACATTCCTTAATGACGGATCTCTTAAACTAAAGAGCTTCATAAACCGTCTAGGGTGCTAGCAGACATCATCTGCCATATCAGAATTGGATCTCTCTACATGACATGAAAATGTTGGTAACGTTTTGTGGGTGTATGGACCAAATGTGGTGTTGTTGTCCAGTTGTGTTTGGTGGCCACCATTGAAGCCAAGTCCACTCTACAGTTAATTCTTCATAGTACATGAAAGGTGTTCCATTGATCCATTGCTCTTCATGCATAGAGCCAACCCTAATATTGAGTTTGCATGTGACCAATCCCTGTTTGTGAATGGATTCTTAATAAATTATTTATTTGAAATTGAATGTTAAAATGTCACCTACATGTACAACAACGCTAAAAGCTTAATCACAACCTACGTTGGATTGACTAATATACAGAAATAAGAGTAAGTAGAAGTATGCTTATAATAAATCGGGGCTTGAGTACCACCTTTACAGCTATAACAGAACAATTTTGTTTGTATCTGTTGTATCATGGCAATCCATAAAGAAAAGTCCTGATGATTCCAGAATGATTGCTCGGCTGATCAATATGTGCCACATGAAATAATAATTTCTAATGCAAAAGAAGCCAAATTTATTTTGCAGGTTAAAAAAAAAATATCAGGAAAGACTAAGGGATCTCAATATGTATAGCTTAGAAGAAAGAGAGGGGAGATGTGATGGAATCATTTAAACACATAAGGGGATTTAAACTAATTTCAAAGGAGAAATGAGGCTTAGATGTAATGTAAGGCATTTTCTATCAGAAGTGGTTGATGTTAATAATATATTAGAGAATAAGGTCCAATGACTGATTAGGTCTAGGTCTTCACAGTAGGAAAAATTAATATTTTTAAATTGTACATAATGACCTAGAAATGGGTATGGAAAATAGCATCTGTAACTAAAGTTTACTGCAGAGTGATTTGATTGAATATTTGAGAAAGGCAATGCTTTTATAGGATAAAACACACACTAAATATAAACTCAACTGAATCCAATGAGTTACGGCTCAAAAAGAACAATGTCAAGCAGCTAAACGGATATTGGCATGTCTTATAAAGGGTTTCAATGGAAGAGCGAAGAACAATGTTTTGCACAAACCATTAATCATTAAGTTGCAAATAGTAATAAGAACTGCCAGAAAATGTCTAAAAAAAATAAAGTTCAAATCCTGTATTGAAAGAAACAAAGAAAAAGTCTAAAAAGGGATCTCGGCACAACAAATACTGTATAGGACTGACTTACTTTTACTTCATGGAAAGAGGTAAATAACACCGATGATTACCTGTGAAAGTGGAAATGCAGATAGCGTGGGAAGATGCATATAATTAAGGTGCTGTTCCACTAAGACAAAATATTATTCATACTTTCTAGTGTGTTATGCAAATAAACCATAGCAGATCGGTTATCATTTTATAAGTATTTGGAAAAAATTAAGAAGGAAGCAACATTTTAGTTAATAAAATAGTTCTGAGAAATGTTTGGGAAATTAACAGTATTAACCCCTTCCGTACCAGTGATCCCCAGCGATCCGTAGCAGCCACTCCCCCTCAATTCAGTGCACGTGATCGCTTTGAAGCAAATCACGGAATTAAAATATTTAAATAAAACTGCGGTCTTCAAGGGAAGACGCAGTACGAGGACGCCGGTCCTGAAGGGGTTAAGAATGCTGGTTATTATTATTGTTTTATATAGCGCCATCAAGTTCCGTAGCGCTGTACAATGGGTAGACTGGACATAACAAGTAGCATGTAATATAACAAATTGACTAACAGAGACATAAGGTGAGGAGGGTTTTAAAGCTGTATTTAGTTATAAACATGCTGAAATCTATTTCTATAATGTTTCTGTATTTGTAGCAGAAGCCTCTACCTTAAGGCTCCTCATTTGAGACTTCTGATACTTTACCTACTCTTTTACAATTGTCCCTCACATAATCCCTGTTAACCCCGAATGTCCCACCAGGTTTCCCAGTAGGCAGATTGCAGTTGGGAAATAGATCAGTGATTGGGCCCATCGTTCAGCTGGTGATTGTTCCTTAAAATCAAATCACTTTCTATCCTTCCTTCTGCAAACGATACCAAGATCTTATGAATCTGATGGCTGCAATCAGCTTCCTTTACTCTCTAAAGTGGTAACACTAGAACAAGGTTGTCCTGGATGTGGGATACATGCCAAGATTCAGGACATTTGGTAACTATGGAATTAAATACGTTGTAACACAGATGCTGAAAGTGTAGGATGCATCAGCACTTGAGGATGCTGGACTTTATCAACAGGTGCAATAACCTTGTCACATTACCATGACTCATTTCACCCGTGATCTGAGAGACCTCAGCTGCTAGTCTGGCGGGTTGTCAGAAATACTAGGTCTGCCCGGGGCTATTAAAAGTGAGTGAATGAAAATAAGTGGACAAGGTGAACCCCATGGTAATGATAATGATGTATGTGTGAGGACAACAGTGTGTACCTGTGTCAATGTATATAACCATACAACCTCTTACCAATCAGATGATTCACAGAAAACACCAAAAAAAAAAATCACGAAAGTAGATGATAATATAATAATGAACTATCAATAAAACAAATAAATACACAGTGGTGAAAAAATATTTTTATAGCACTATTCTTTGAAATTATGCAGTAAAATATTCAAGTACAGATTTGATCAGCTGTACCCATTTTTTTTTACATCCTTTCATAAAATAGCAACTACTCAAGGACTTGGACATATAGTTTGTACATGTTTGTGTATTTTGGGTTTTACTGGACTTAAATTACCCCAGCCTGAACATTATGCCATGTAAACGTTGTAGCAGTCAGGTCAATCTTTATTCCTTGGGAAAGTGATTATTGAGGGAAGCCCACCCTGAGCAGCTCTGGATTTTATTCTTCTTCTCACTGTAGCTGTGACACTTTGATGGGTATTACACTGTTGAAATCTAAGAAAAAAGGGCCTTCCTGAGCAGGCAAAAATGTGGTAGGGATAATGTTGTAAGTGCCGGCAGGTACGTTCTCTAGTTCCAAATGGCAAAATCCACACCTAGAGATACAAGAAAGGTGGTTAACTAATGAACACTTTTTTTTTGTTCCAATCCGATTGGATATCAATAGAACCAGAAAGTTGGTGGTCCTTCAGGAATTATCAAAGTTCCTGAATTATTAACTTAATACGTAAAATACTTCAAACGTTTTTGGGCTATGACTGAAAGGAACGCATTTGCCACCAAAAATACATTCTAAGAAATGCACCTCAATTGAAACAAAAAGGTTTGTTGGCAGGTTAGAGATGAGAAGACCTTCCCCTGTAAAATCCTTGCTCTCTAAGAAAGGATTGGGTAAGGTATATAGGATCTGGCCACTTCACACTACAGATTTTCATTTGGGACGGCTATCTAGCAATGTTATATGTGATTTTAACAATAACCTTAACTTCATATGACATGTCATGATGCGTTCAAAGAATATTTCCTTTGTTAAATATGGTTCTGGTCCTGCAGCCATTATCAATGGAGGCCATAATATGTCCTTGCTTTTACCTGTAATCACCGCTGCTTTTCTTCTGGAAACCCGATGCCCCTGGATCGCCTGTTGTAGTCACCGTAATAACTTCAAAGCCAACGCTGTACTGTCTGCATTATGAGAAGAAAACATTCCATTTGTTAACATTTTTATTAAAGAATCAACATTAGATTTTTAGCAGGACCAATGATTTGTGAAAAATGGGTCAGAAGCAACGCTTTCATTAGAACGGGATGGCCATCTACTTGATGGAGTTTGTTAAACAAATCTGGCATTTGTACCTGCTAGTTCTCAAGTTTTTCTACACGTGCAGTAATTATTATTGGTTAAAAATCATTTTACTGGCACTTTAAATAGTTACAATGTTACTTCTTTATTGGTGGTAGCTGGAAATACAAGTTGGATAATTACACGATGTCAATGAGAATGCTTAGCAAGGTAAAATACACTTATGCCAATACGGACATGTCTAAGAATGAGACGCGCACAAAGGCAAAAGGCACAAGCTAGAGCTTTTCCAATACAGAACTGAAGAGAGCTAAAAAGGTCAAAAGAAAAGGAAACAAAAGACTGACTTCCTACGCACCCACCATAACCGTACAGAACACAGCACTCTACTAACATCACTTAAACTTGAATGACCAGGTGCTTAAAGTCTACTTCATCTTTGACAGTCTCAAGGAGGAAGACTACATACCACCTCGCATCTGATCCCCTCAACCTGTCATAATACCACATTGTTTTTGTACCGTTTCCATTTTTTTATCCGTTATGATGACTGCTTCTTCTTTCTAATATATTACAGACTAATGTGTACATGATTGTTGGTGCTGTACTGCAACAAAACAGTACCTGCAAATATATGTTTATGGTGGGAAAGATGTTGATTGTATAGCTATGGCTGTATACACATGGTTAAGCTGACGATACTTGTGTTCTGCACTGCATTGCAGCATGTCTGGTATATGAAATGTATGTATAGTCTATGAATAAAGTCCAATCACATGGATCCAATCACATGGATTTCATAAACGCTGATGCAGTTATGTTACTACTCAGAGGATTTCACATGCAACTTCAAGACAATTTTAGGAAAGTACCTAACATCATGACAATTTATTTAGCAGATGGTGAACAGGCCATATAAATGTTATGGATAGATGTGTAGAACATAAATAATAGTTCACATGAGATGGGCAAAAATACTTGAAATGTTTTTTAATTGTGTATTTCCTAGTCGAACAATCTTAGTCCTACCTTATATCATCAATAATTTGCATATCCATTTCAAACATTAATACAGCCCTGATTTGGTAATGATAGGGTACAAAGCATGGTCTATGTCCCATCTCTTCCTGAATGGGCTGGTTAGGAGATCAGAGATCTGCTCTTGGCATCTTTAAGAGGAAGAGGAAGGACAGTAGCGTTGAGGTGAGCGCTGGGGCGCTGCCTTGGGTAGGGTCTTTACAGTAGGAAAGAAAAAATAGGCAAACTAGATAGGCCAAATGTATTTTTCTTTCTAAGGTGGCCCACAACCTAAATACATTACTTCTACCACCCGCAATGCTATAGGGGTATCAGAATGTTAAAGCTTTATGAACCCCAATAAAACAGAAACATAGGATAGCTGTATCATATAGAAGAACACCATACCCACATCGTACTATTACCATGTGTGGTATACAGTTACTAGGACTGGTGTTGAGATCTACAAAGCTATGAGGATAACTTTTTTGGAGATGGGAATGGAATCTAGATTCCGCAGTATTCGGACTGTGTTTGAATGATTTGTGTTTTATTAAAATATTTATCTAATTGTCTTACAATGTAAAATATGGGTATCTGTGATTTTTGCAAATCCCATCAAATAGGATGCAAACGTGATAAAACCAACAATACTGTAAGCAAGATGCTCCGTCTTAAATTAATTTGACTACTTATTATGTCTGGGAGCTACAATCCAGAAAATGCTGTCAATGGCTGCCTGTAAGCTTTGATTTTTGGTTAAAAATAAATAAAGATCTGGACACTCAGATACTACAAAGGAATAAAATCAATATATTGAAAGCCACATTATACTAGACCTTGGTCCTCGTAGTTCGAGCAACAGCGGTCCAGATTTCTCCAAATGAAACTGGTAAACAGGGTTATTCTTGTGAGTGTCTCTGAAATTGCCACAGCCTCCAGCACTTTGACCTTTCCATTGTCCATTAATCTATAAGGAAATATATTAGCTGAAATCACCCCCAGGTAGAAAATGCTATGTATGAATATTGATCAGGAACATCTATAGCTCTCTTACCCGTTTGTTTATTGTGTATGGAGTTGGAATCTTGGAAAATGTAAACTTGCAACCTGCATAAACCTGTAAAAATATACCATCTTTTGTGAGTCATTTACAACACGCACAAAATGTCAGATTATTAGAAAAGTACAGCTCATGTCACACTTACCCTGAGAGTATAGTGGATAGTGTTCTGCTTCTCATACTGTGATACTACTAATGTGAATGTGTGGGTGCCAGGTGACGTCAATGTCATCTTGGTCAGATAGTGAGGGCTGTTGATTCGGATTCCATCAATGTATGGGACAGGGTCAGCTAAAAAAGTAAATTACTTCATTTTACAGACCAGCTAGAATATGAAAATGCATTCAAACCAATGGAGGACACAATAGGCTATTTGCAAGTACCATCATTTGCTGGATAAACAGTTATCTATGCAGCTTATTGAATTGAGCCTCTGGTTACAAGGACAGACCCTGGTTGTCTCTTTGGGAGTGAGACCCTGGAGTTTATTTTGTTTTGCACCTTAATGACTGTGGATAGTTCTTTAGTGACTGGTGTCTGTGGGCCATGTGGGCTTCCTGGATTAATTTTTCGTTGGCGGACCATTGCTAGTGGGTCCTTTGAGCATGTATATGAAGTTTTATCTCTGTTAACCAAGTAAGACTATTTCAGAAAGCTATCAATTGCCGACAGCTGTTGTACCCTGAGTACTTGGTATGGATTTTATATGAGATCGAAGCCTAATTACATACATACATACATTAAATATATATATGTATGTATTTATATGTGTGAGGGACTGAAATGTTGATTATTATAAAGACTTTAAGGACACTTGCGAGCAGGGGCGTCGATAGGGGATGCTATTGTGGCTGAAGCCCCAAGTCTCAACTTCATAGGCCCGACTAGAGACTCTGGGGCTAAAGCATTCTTCTAGGTCGCAGAGTCTCTATTTGGGGCTATGGGCCGGCTGTGGGGATACAAGGGATTCTGGGTAGGCGCATGCAAATAAGGTTAACCTTATTTTCATGCGCCTACCCAGAATCCCTTGTGGTTATGGCAACACCATGAGATTTCTGAGGGAAAAACAAGCCTTCTGGCTTGTCTGGTGTCTGTAGATGAGTGTCATATATACACATACACAGATTATATATATATATTATGTGCAGCACCTTTCTTTTTTTAGGATATTTGAATTTATTTTCTGTGGCATGGGAACATCATTGCCTCATTGATTCTCGATAGTGACACTTAATTTTGTATTATTTTTAGCATTTTCGTGATTTTGATTAATCCATAACCAATAAAAGCATTTGAAGTGTGACAGGGTGTTCATAACAGAGAGAGATATATAATCAAATGAACATTAATCTTCTCTAAATATCAAATAGCATTCAGCAAAAGCCTGGAAAACACATTTACTTCAGAAAGGAGCCTGGATGCGCTCGTGATAAATGGATCACCTAATTAATCTGCTTTTAGCTACTTCAGAAAGATAATTGCAAAGTCCATTTTATTAATCATCTGCCACCTCTGGGACATAGCAGTGTGCTATATCGCTTCATACGCCATTATAATCTGGGGCAATTTTATACAAATTTTTTCAGAGCCAGTTGGGAAAAGCTCCTTTCACATAATACAAAAGGAGTTCATTGATTGGAGTTTACTCAAGAACAGAACATACATATCACATACAAGGCATTTGTGTACGGTCAATAATATACAAACGGTCAACCATGCCTTGACGTGATAGAAAAACCCAAAGAACAGTAATCAGAGCATAATGTAAAAATTCAAAGTGTCTGTGACCAGGCTTGTAGAAATTATTTTTGCCTATGGCCAATGTCTTCAAAACAAAAAGTCTTGTTAATATATCGAAAAATACCTTTATTTAGTACGGTTTTCTAGAAAAATACGGCTGAAGTAAAAACCAAAACGCTGCTGGATAAATTACGTAAAAAATAATGGAAAATCTTCCATTCATTAGAGGACATGGTAATTAAAGCAAACCTGCCAAAGTACATGTACACCCCACCCAAACGGAGCCTTTTATGTTGTGAATCTCATCTGTCACTAGTTGACTAATCAGTCCGTTGGATCATTGCCACGTAACAAACATTTCAATTGATGATCTTCACCTGACCGTGTGTGTTAGACAACCATGCACCATATTTTTTTTTTATTATTATTATTATATTTTTAGTCTGAATTTTAAAAAAAAAATGGTCACTGGGAGATTTAAAGACAAGGCATACCTGGGTAGTAAATCTTTTTACCATCCGTCTTGTTGTAAACAATCAAAGTAATGAATTCTCGATTGTGTGCAAAGTCATCCTGTAATACAGATGTGTACACAATGTTGTTAGTTCTATGTATGCAGGTCATCTACACAATCTTTCAAACAGCACAACAATGGGGAGGCAAAAGAGTCCAACAGCCTATGAGGAGTGGTTGTAATCATCTGTCTGATGTTATCTTTATATAACTCCAACAATTTATTTAGCGCCTCTTACAATACATATATTAAAAGAGTATGACAAAACTAGGACAGACTAAGACAGATCGATACATTAGGTAGACAGGACCCTGCCTGCAAGCTTACAATCTAGAGAGAATCTATATAGGGAAAGAAGAAGAAATAGTGCCATGGATAGATGTTGGAGTCGTATTAGTGGCAGATAAGTTCTAGGGACGAAGATTGTTAACTTCTCGGAAGAAGTGTTTTTTGAGATTGTTCTTGAATATTGAGATGAAGGGTGAAAGCTGGGGGTTTGGTGGAAGTGAGTTCCGGAAACAAGGGGAAGCACGAGTGACATCCAGATGTGCCCTTAGCATGTAATTAAGGTTATGACCCATCAACAACGTCAACGTTTGTTAATAAAGCTTCAGCTCTTCAACACCGGCAGATGTACGTGGCGTCAACACATAAATATGTAGTTTAGTATGCAGTATCTAGTGGCACGTTACAAAGTACAAACGGAATGCCAATTAGTGACAGTATAGTTATTAATGATTTGTCAAGCTGGTTTAGGTGTGGAGCACCTTGCCCTTGTTAAATATTAACTTGCACATGATCAGGGGTGTGTGCCTGACATATTGCTCGTAAATCATACAGTATATACTACGTTCTGTGTCTGCTTCTTACATACATAATATCATGTGCACACATTGAATCGTGGCACAATAGTTGCAAGACTGCAGATAAATCACGTTTGTTAAGTATCTTTACTGAAAGTGTTTTATATCGGTTAAAGAAAAGCATACCCATTGTAAGGCTGCAGTGGAAACTGGGTCCCCAATCTTGGTTTTCATGCACTCCTCCAAGGGGAAACGTGGTCCCTTCCATCCCACTATAGCCTAAGCTAGATGGAGAGCTGGCTCTTCTATGTTGCCCAATGAAGGTGGGAGAACCACTGCAGTCTTTAAAAGAAGGTGGTGGCTAAAAGACCACCATCTAGCCCACCAAAACTGAGCCTTCAGAGACCCAGCTCCACTGCATCGTTCCAAAAAAGCCAAACTATACACAACAACTAAGTGAATTGTGTACAGTGCGCAGTGTCACCCCATGCCTGGCATTGTAAAAATTGAATCCACCACCCATAGGTCAGGCTAATGGAGAAATGTTTTAAAAAGTACAAAGAGTCAAAGATAGTGGTCAACACCAACAATTCTGAGTGCATATATATCACAAGTGACGTTAACCGTGATGGACCTAATCAGGAGGCTCCAAGCACACCTCCAGGCCAGAGGAAGAAGCTTTCCCTATCTAACAGGTACTCACTTGGTCTTCATCAAAAAGCAGAGAAGCTTCTTCAAAATGTATGTAACATGTAAATGCCCAGATCTATGGCTGTGACCCTATGATATGGTAGCTTAAACATTTTCTGCCTTCATTTTAGAATTATTTGATTAGTTGGTGGGCTGTTTGGTTGGCTGTGTTATTATTATTATTATTATTATTATTATTATTATTATTATAGTTCACACCGAAGAGATGAGGGATGGCCAGTTTAGGCTCAATACGCACCACTATTTTCATTTAGAGAACACCAACACTTGTAACAGGAATTATCTGCAGCAGCCCTCAAGAATTCCCACAAATATTATTCATAATGGAAGTACATTGCATCAATACACCATGATGAATGTATGGCCGCTCTGGACAAGAAAGCACGAAGATATAGTTGCCTGTGTAGTTATACTAACTGGAAAAAAAACTATGTAAGCATACCATCACAAGCAGTAATTAAACCCGTAACACAGACCTTGTCAGTGATGTGTCTACTCAGCAGAATCCACACCGCAGCGCCCCCTTTAGGACACTGAACCTCCAGCTTATATTGAGGATTGTTAGCTAGACTGTACGCATCTTTCACAGGACCCTGCTTAGCATCCCACGTACTGCAAAACAGATTGAAATGTGACTTAAACAACGCACCTGACATTCACAAATCACACGTGGAATATTCATTCATTCACAGCGTTTGAAGCAGCAAATCAGTGACAGGAAAGCATTTGGGTTTGAGATTAATGGGATTAATGTGTTATGACACATGTTCGTTTCATTTGACCCCTGCTGAAGCGCTGGAGCGGACAGGTCGTAAATGTATTACATATCAGGGGGTGAGATTGGCCAAACGCATCTCCTGCATGGCAAATACCTGGGGAAATGTATATGGGGGGGGATTTTGCACAAGCTGTGAAAATTTAAAAGGGACCTCTCACCTATCATATGCATTTAAGTGAATATGATGGCTGCAGTGTACCATTAACAGAAACAACTGTGATGGCCCAATTAAAAAAGGTTTATCAAACAGCATCACAAACCACAAATATTATATCTGTAGTATACCTTTAATGCTGGTTATTTCCCAATCCATTGTGCCTGAAATGTTCTGATTTTTATTATTTCATATATAGTATGCATCATTTTATCCGATCAGTTGCCTTTAATAAAGTATACTGTTGTATATAATCTAAAGAACATGGTAATAGCGGTAATTCCTGCGGGCAACTTGGTATCCATTTTATGGCTAAATTTAATGCCATAAAAAGAACTAGAATACACATCGGTACCTGTGAATGCATGTTGATTCTTTAAAGAGGCTTGGATTCCAGCTCAAGTAGATCACATCGTAGTACTGACACAGGTCATCCCATGTGATCCAGAAGATACCTGCAGGTACAAGACACAGCACATCACCGTCAATACCGAGATAGGGCCGATCAAGATAGCATGGAGCATGTGCTATTACACTTTATTCAAGGTGTAAAATCGTATATACTGGGGCATCAAGGGGTTCAAATAATTGTTAATATTATCTTCCCTCTCTTTCTTTCTTTCTGTGTCAACTTACAGGACCGCTAACAATATTTATAACTTACAATAATGGCTTTAATATAAACCATCATTGCTAGCTAGCAGTTTCTGTGTTACCATTATCAATTTTCTGTGCGGTTCTCGGGTCAAAGTTTAGATATTTCTGCAATTCCGGAGTCCAGCTTCTTTCATCTTTCTCACAGAAACGTCCCTTCCAACGTAAATGACTCCAAGGATTCTTCAGCTGAAGGAACCGGTGTGTCTTAAAAAACAAAAAACAATAACGATATTTTTAAAATGTACACGTTCCAATTTTTGCCAAGTACTATATTGCTAGAACAGTACTATTAACCCTTCTGTAAACACTTGGGCCAGGAAGTATAATTCCACTTTGTGAAACTATGATGTCTCAAACTGCACATATCTGTATTCACCTTCTCCGTGGCATTCCCACGGTACACGGAGAAGGATCACCCAGACCGTATTTTCATGTTTTAATGCATATTGGATTCCAGTGAATGTTATTGCATGTAAACCCTTCTTGCACACGCTCAGTAGAACTTCCATTCTAGTCAACAGCAGCCGAGCTCCCATTGAAATCAATGGTAGCAGAAACAGCCAATCACACGCATGTATACTTGAACACTGATGTTTAGGTAGGATATATGCGATTGGCTACTGCTTCAATTACTTCAATGGTAGTGCTGATGAGCATACCTAGGAACTATATGGGGACACTCCGGTCACTCCCCACTCACTTCCCTATTAACAATTGTGCATGTGTTTTCCCGCGGCGTCAGCGGGACCGCCCAGGACGTCAGTGGGATCTCTTTCCCGCATCCCCCAAATGGATTGCCGCAGAGGCAGTCAGGGGAGGATTTTCCGACTCCAGTATTAATGAATACATGCTCCTCCTCTCCCTTTACAACCCAGCACCCTGCTTGCTCCCCCCCCAACACTGGTTAAATAAGTCTGCTAGCGGGTTCGAAGCTAGATTATTCCCTTAATTTGTCTTTAGTTAACCATATTTGTTAACCTAGCAATTTTCTCCTCCATGTTTGTTTTGGTGCATCTAATAATGAGAAGCGCAGACAGTTTTTGTTTTTTGTAATAATGAGATTTGCCTCCCTAAACGTAACTTTATATTTGCTCCCATCTTCCCCATTTTAACTCTGTTTATAGTTCCTTATAGCTCGCTTCTCCTTCAATATAGTTGCCACATCTGCGGATCAACACAGTGGCTTCCTTTTTCTTTTAGTCTCGCTAACAAGTTTAATGCAAAGTTCTGCTGCCTTTAGCAGCGCATCTCTTAAATAATTTCACTTCTCCTGGACTCCACGAACATAACATTATGGGTAAAACACATTCTAATGTCACATTACACATTTAAAAATATATGGCTTTGTACCTTGTATTCCCTTATGTCTAAGACAGCGTAGGCGTGTGTGGGAACTAAACCCCATTTTTCTCCTTCCTCTTCGGACATCATCCCTGTGGCTGTAGTAATTAGGACATCACCTTTGTGAAATCTGTGAAAAGGAATAAACAAAGAATATATATATATATATATATATATATATATATATATATATATATATATATATATATATATATATATATATATATATATATATATATATATATATATATATATATATATATATATATATATATATATATATATATATATATACACACACACATATATATATACATATTAGTTTTATTGCCATGCCTAAACTTCCCAGCTGCCTCTACAAGAAGCAGGCAGTACACAGTGGTTTCCTTCTGGAACATGCTCAAGTAGCAGCAACCTATCATATGTATGCTATCTGATGTTTTGCTAGCGTGTATATGATGGGCTGCTGCTTCAATGACTTTAATGGGAGTGCTGCTGAGTGTGTGCAAGTTACCATACTATTAAGCACTGTGTAAATTGTTGGCACTATACAAATAAAAGATAACAATAAATAATAATAATGATTCTTAGTTTAAGTAGAAGCACACATTACAGTCTTTTACCTCTTAACGCCCCTATAGACAAAACAGGTATGACCATAAAAAAGGTATCTGGATCACCTCTATGATATGCCCGCAACCCCAGACTTTATTCTAACGACAACCTGGACTCTCCTATGTCACAGAAGCCAGCATTATAAGTGCACGCCTGGCCTTGATGGTGTCCCTCACTACAATCAACTCATGCTCCTTTAAGCAGTCCTCTCCTACTGTCTCTTTCCCCCTCAACCACCAAATAGATTGTAAGCTCGCAAGAGCATGGCCCTCTTCTTCTGTACCAGTATATCTGGTAAATTGTCATACACTTTCATTGTACCCTATAGTAACAGCTCTACAGAATCTGCTGGTGCTATATAAATAAATGTAATGCAATGTAAATTAATTTAGCTTATTATGTATGATATATTGGAATAGAATTGGAAATATATATATATATATATATATATATGTTATTCATATGAACCCTTTTGATGACACAGTACTTAATTAATTGCAATAAGTCTCAGGGGTAAAACATACCTTTGGTAGAGCATTCTGAAAGTACTTTCCTTGTCGAAGGCTTGATTGTCAGAGTGCATTGCAATTCTCTCTGGAATCCATCCCGTGAGTGCATGCAGGTCAATGTTCTGTAACACAAAAAGCTCAGCTGTAATCACAACAAAGATAAAAGCCGAGACATGGCTGCCTTACAAAAAATGATAACAATAGAACTAACCTAAAAGCTTGTACCCATTTTCATTGATATTTAAAAAAACAAACAACAAAAAATGTGAATAATATGCACTATGGCATAGATTCCTTGGACTTGTTGCAGTAACTCTCTCGGTTGAAAGAAGGCCCTAATAAGAAGTTCTGTATATTTAATAATTAGACTGCATGACGCCGAGGTATAGACTGTGTACTTAAAGGGGAACTGCCTATGCCACAGTTTTAAGCTTAGTAAATCAATTTATTAAGACACTTATAGCTTGTGCTTTTTGTTTGTCAATCAGTGTATTTGTTTTGGAGATATTTAATTATAATGTTCATCTCATGGGACATGGAATCAGTGGCTGGTGGTGGCAAAGCCAGCATTACCTAAATAATTCCTAAATAATTTCCTTCCCTGAACCTCTCTCCTTCAGCAACACTTGTGTCCGGTGTCCGAACCAATCAGCAACGTAATAATAAAGCAGAGATTACATAATGGGGAGGAAAAATCATGGAGACCATAAGTACAGGAAGTCAAGATACCATGCATCATGATATAGATAGAAGTAGGGTTTTTAATTCCTATATGTGATTTATTTCAATAAGTAAACCACCAAGGGTTATTTAGTGTATAGAATTGGAAAACGCTGAGTGATCCATCTTGCCTTTTACCTACCGAATTTGACCCTGGGAAATCATATCCTCCCATTACTTTCATGTACGCCTTTTCTATCAGCGACACCCATAACTCATTCTTGTTGTTTGAGTACGAACATAGAAGTTCTCCGTTGTGATCCACAGGCAGATAGTCATCTATAATAACCTATAAAAATAAACAGACAGCAGTCTCAGAAACCCCCAAAAATACAGGCTTTTCTACCATCAAAGGGAAATTAATTGGGGTCTGAATAATTTATTATAAAAAAGAGTGATTATAATAATTATTTTACTTACAGGAAAAATAATTTGAGTGAAAGATTACCCTTATATGGCATCTTGATTCTAGCAAACCCTACATACTCCATAAAACAATGAGGAAATTAATACCACTGTATGGTTAAAGTATTCCAACAATAAAAGCCCCCGTTCACGCTTAAAAAAAAAAAAAAAAAAAAAAACCCCATGGGCCAAGTTTGTGAGGGTCACTTACCTTTCTAGGGACTCCATTGATGTGCAGTTTCACCATATATTTTCCGCACGGATTATATTCTGGTTCTCCTTTTTTATTCTGTGGGAAGATTATGCTATGCAAAAAAAATGAAAAAAAAAATTCATATATTTTTTTAAAAAATAAAAAAAGTTATATATATATATATATATATATTATATAAAATATATATACATACATTATCAGAATACATAAAAGCAAGGTAAATATTTTCTTTCCTAGAAACATACAACCAATTAAATAACATAAACATCTAAGAGGTTATTAAACTGGAATGGTCAAATCATATATCATATGGTCATATAACATATTTGAAAGAACATCTATGGCGACAGTGTTATCTAATCAGTTTTTTATGTCCTGATGTTATCTTACTTCTACTTATCCATCCAACCCCTACAAAAGCTGCATGAATCAAATATCAGCATCTTTACAACACAGCTAAACTAATATAATGGAGGAATATTCATACAGATCCACACAGCATGAAGTAAAGATTGCTGACCCCACTGTAGACTCACACGTTGACATACCTCGTGATGAGCTTTTTGTTGTAACGCCTCTCATAAGCTGCACTGATGGCTAAGGAAGCCACGAAGGAGCAGTCGGACACGATTGTCTGGCAACAACCAAATACCAATATGTCAACATCATTAAGAGAAATAAGCCACAACTTTATATTTTATTTCTAGAAATATGACATATCACTTATGACGTTAAAACTTTTTTGGTGGTCAGTGTAGAAAAAAAAAAACCATATATAACCGCATCTGTGTCAGCTAATATCCACTTGACACTCTGGTAGGTAATGTAAGTGGACGGGCGCTGTCAGCCGTCGGCTTCTCAGTCATATAACTTCATGAAGAAACAGCCGGATGAAGGCAGGCATCATCACAGGAGACACAAAGGATCCAGAAAATCACAAAGACCCACAACAATGGTACTGAAAATGACTGTATTTAATGCATCAAGTCACAACAACACGGGGGTGACAGCAGAGGCAGGGAACCAGTAATACACGCCTTACGCGTTTCAAGCTACGCAGAGCTCTTAAACATAGGCCCTCTTTGTGGGTCTTTGTGTTTCCTGTGACCCCGCTGCCTGCCCTCATCAGACTGTTTCTTGATATTGCTGTATGTGGAATATATGCTGGTACAGACATACAAGAAGTCCCATACATGGCAACATTTTGTTCACCAAGACCACAACACACACACCTAGACAGAAGGAGTTAAAGTGCATTACACAAGAGGTGAAAGTGGACCTGCCACACTAGTATAAGTGTTGTCCAAAGACAGGAGAGGAGCAACAAAGGTGAGCTAAAGTAGATGGGACGAAGGGCTTTAACACGTAAGTTTGTAGCCATTTCTAAAGAAGTGGGTCTATCGGGGATTTTTCCTGGTGAATTCTAGAGGGGCGAGACGGGTGAGAGGGAGAACAGCTGAGACAGGATTACAAAGGCGGGAGATAATAAGGGCAATATTAATTAGAATTAGAGAACGTATTTGATATGACAAACTATGCCTTATTTGTTGAAAGAGTAACGTATTGAATGTTTCATAATGAAATCCATTTTCGTCACACAAAGTACTTTCTATTACAGAATTACATAGGAGATATAAACACAATTCCTATTCTGTATCTTAAAACCAGGCCAGCTGTTTGCTGCTAAAATATACACTATAGGCAGCATTAATAAATGAATTAACAAATTCTACCTTGCAGAATGCAAAGTGTATTCAAAGTGTATGGCAATTTCCTGCACTCCTTGTCTTTACATACAGTGGAGGAGTCCAAACGTGCAGGGCATGTATACATGTGAGCATGAATGTCTATGTATAAGTGTGTGAGCATGAATGTGTATGTGTTTGTGTGTAAGCATGTATATGTAAGTGGTGTGAGATGGAGTTTGTGTTAGCATGAGTGGTGTTAGAATGAGTGTGTACATGTTTGTTAGCGAGTGTGAGTATGTGTGTTAGTGAGTGTGAGTATGTGTGGTAGCATGTGTAAATTTGTGTGTGTCTACATATGTGTGCCAGAGTGTATGTTGGAGGGGGGCAAAGATGGCACATATAAGCTGTTTGGGGGCACTGAAAGCTGAGGGCAAAGTTGACACGGGCAGGCTGTTTTGGGGCAAAGGTGTCACTCACAAGCTGTGTGGGGGGGAAAGGTGGCACTGTGGGAAGTTGGGGACCCTGGGGCAATTTTCGCACTGGTACCCCCTGCTGGTTTTATATATATTTGTTTTAATTAAGAATGTGGTGCTTATCACCGGAATACATAAAACAGAACATTGACTTGCTACTTAAACATGTTGCACTTAATCTCAGGAACCCATCCCGATACAAAATGTGATAGATTACCTGCTTGATACTGAAACTCGACACAGTGTAGATCATTGTAGGGTTGTTTGTGATGTCATCAGGCCTCACCCACCTGGAGAATATGGCTTTCTGTTTGGGGGATAGTGCCAATTTACCAAATTTGTCCCTAAAAAATTCAGAGAAAAAAAAAAGAATAATAAAAGGAATCTGCCACCTCAACCCAGATCCTGAAAACACAAAGTTATAATGGCTGTTGACATGGTATACACACGAGTGTGTATACTGCTTATTATAATCTGACTAGAATTCATAAACATAGAATTTGATGGCAGATAAGAGCCATTTGGGTCATCTCGTCTGCCCATTATCTTACTGTAAAAATGTCAAACCTTGTTGGCTCCTTGTCTTAGATTCAGGATAACATTTTGTTTATCTCATGCATGTTTAAAATTCCCTCTCTGTATTGAACTCCACAACTAATATACCACCTTCTCAATGAATAAAAACTCCCTTTCCCCTCAAATAAGGAATGGATCAACAAGGTGGAGGAAGTGAGGATGATAGATGAGCTCATACCCTCCTAAAGGGCTGAAGTGATAGTTGGGTGTGCCGACGGGTGATCCCAGCCTCATCCCCTCTAACACCTCCTTCTACGTTCCTTGAAACATTTCCCCTTCTCGTCCTTCTTTCAGATTCTTATATGCCCTTTAGGCTCTGATTTCTCCAACAAGCTTTCTACAGGCATTGAAGAGAATGTATATTGGCTTGCATTAATAGTAATGTAGATGGACCTTATTTCTCTGTGTTTAGAATAAAAAAGCTCTAGACCACTTTAACATGTAGCTAACGATGAAGAGAGTTTACTTACGAGAATGGCATCGGAAAGGCAAACCGCTCCCGCAGATCAACACTCATAAAAGGCACGTATTCAATGCCATTTATCTTGGACGTTTTCCTGTCAAATGTAACGGAGAGCATAATGAATACCCTAAGCAGATATGGCAGCAAAAAACAAAAAAAAACAAAGATTGTAATTTTACTATAACAAGGCTATAACGACATCACTAAAGTGAATCTATCAATGGAAAAGGACCATGCTTGTGTGACCCTTCATCAGGCCGTATGAAAGGCCATTGGGCAAGAAGTCCAACTGTAACCACGGCACATTCATTTCAGAATAAAAAAAATATGTTTTTCAGAACTGCACAGAAATTTGATCGTTTGGAACTTTTTCTTGATATATTATTTTTGAACTGGGCATATGCCCTTTGTAATATGTGTTTGTATTTTTGGGGGGTACTGTTTTAAAGGACCTTCTCTTTAACCAAGGTGGACTATTCATTAATCCAAAGTGGTGGATGAACATAGTTTCACAGGCTTAAAAATGAACACTATGGTACCTGAGCACTTCTATTTCCTCTGCTGTATACTTTTGTCGAGGGGAATCGCTGCTTAGTGCCGGTCGTAGAGACTGTGGTTTATCGTTTAAGCTAAAGTCTTGACCCAACGGGAAGAACATCCTTGTTGGCTGGTTTGGTTTGGAGGCAACTGTTTTGTCTTTAGCAGCGGTTTTTGTCATTGAGTCTTTTAGGGATTCAGCTCTATAAAGGAAAAGGAAAATGAAGAAGAAAAAAAAAGATAGTAAATAAACGTTGTCCTTTTAAATAATAACGATATTTCACCAGTGAAGAAGTAAAAACATTTATCGTGACACACTGTCCTTCCCTTAAAAAGACATTCCAACATACAAAAACCATATTTAAATGGGGACACCAATATCACATGCATTACATTAAAGTTCATATGATGTGTCTCTACCTGCAACAGGTTTAGTGAGATGCCAGATCCTAATGTTTTGAATGTGAAAGATGAGTAAAAGGTTTGTTATTTACACGTGTCAGAATGGCATGCCTGATCTTAGGATTGCTGTTCTTACTCTGCCAGCGTAAGTCCTGCATTAAAGTGATGACAACTACACAATGTATGGCCATGAATAAGAACCTACGTACCAGGAAATTCATAGTAAATGACAGGCATGACAAAGAGCCCGGGAGGTAATAAATGGATTTACGTTTTCCGTTCTCTTCTTACCTATCCAAAGCTTGTCGAGCCAGCTGCTTGAGTTTTGCTTGCAGGTTCTGATCTGTAGTATCATTAGACTAAACACAAACAGAAGCAATACGTTAAGGATGTGTTAGTGAGATCCCTGCATCCATCCATCTGGCACAGAATAAAGAATTGTAAAAGTAGAATTTATATGCATAGAGACACCTTTGGAGTATTTAAGGAAGACAAGTCATCTTAAACAAATGTTAAATTACCAGGTTATAAAAAAATAAATTACCTATTTTTGTCTACGTTCATTACTATAGATCCTACTATCTGTATCTTGCACTCAGAACATAGAATTTGGCAGATAAGAACCATTACCCCCATCTAATCTGCCCATTTTCCTGATGGATATTCTGAATCCAGACCTAAAATCCGTCCTTGGTCTTGGATTCAGGATGGCATTATGCCTATCCCATGCATGTTTAAATACCCTCATTGTACTAGCCTCCGCTACACCTGCTGCTGCACTTACCTACTACCCACTCAGTAAGGTAAAAAGCAATATGTACCACCTTAAATCTCTCCTTGGTACTGTACAAACAGATGACCAACATATAATTAACAATAATAATAATTATTAATAATAAAGGCGTGCAGTGGCTGATGTGTAACCTTTTAGTTTCCTCATATTTACCGCCACCTAGTGGCCACAACCAGAAACAGCATTACAGTTGCCAATCTATTCAACACAATAATGGAACATGTAGAATTCTACACACTTTAAGTGAATATTTGGGAAGAAGTGCAGTGCACCACAACATTTGAAAGTGTGATTAGAATATTAAACAAGCAGTATAACTTACTGATCTAAATACAGGTCATTTTCTTTCCCAAATGGAATCATAAAATGAACATACAACTTATAATACAAACCTTACCCAGCATTAAGCCAATATGATCTTTATTGCTATAAGCTTAACCCCGTAAGGACAATGGGTTGTCCTTAAGCCCATTAAAAACAATGCATTGTGAGCCCCCCGTACATGTACGGGCTTTGTCATGAAGGGGTTAAGTTATTTTACATGCTTTTCTATGTTGGCCCAATAAAAAGGAAACAAAAACTTCAGCTAAAGACTACAAGAAAACAACTTGGGACATTGCTAAATAACATATTATACCAATTCTTGGATCACACGCAATTACGAACAACTCTGGCAGGACCCTTGAATTAAGTTCTTTGCATAACTAAATCTCTGACCAATCCTGCAAGCCACTAGGGCCAACATAAAAGGGAGCATTTAATGAAGCTGGAAAAGATTCTTTAATTCCCATTACAAATGTATGGGGGGGATTCTCAGAATCTCCATATTTATTTGCCACTTTCTTGGTCCCCGGATATTTGGCAGGAGATATGTTTGGCCAAACACATGTTCTGCCACATGAAATACATCCCGCCAGTTGGCTCAGGGAGTTTTCCTGGGGGGCAGGGTGGGTCTAATAATGCCTGCTACTGATTGGCTACTTCAAGCAGCCAATCAGTGGAGGGAAATGTTGGACAACTGATTAGGCATTCTGGTGCTAAATCTTTAGCCCAAGGCACGTTCTTTATTTTATTTTTTTGTTAAGTTTAAAGAACCTAAAAATACTTTAATATGCATTATTTTTAGTAGGCTGTCTGGACAAGCCTATATGCAAGATGACAAGCCTATACGTATATTGTAGTTCTAACATTGGGCCCCAACCTTGATGCAGATATCTTACTTCCGCTCCCTACTGTTATTTCTATATTTATGTTGTCACATAATTTGTAATTATTGGTTATCAAGAATCTAGATCTCAGAACAACCTTTGAGACATGTCCTTCAATAATTGTGACAGAATTAAAATGATTAAGCCCATGTTGAAAATGCAGTAAAGCGAATAAAAAAGAAAAAAAACACATTACTGACCGTTGTCAAACACAGTTCGACAGCTTCCGAGTACAGCTCAATGGCCTCTTCTGCGTTTCCTTTGTCATCTTCCTCGAACGCCTGCGTAACGAGGAAACGGGCCCGCTCAAGGTCAAGGTGATGCTTGGTTTTTAATGGGTCAGAATTCTGTGCCTGAACTATTACAGGGAAGAGAAGGGTAATGGGTTTCAGTTTGTGGATCATCTCTACCACATTAG
This sequence comes from Spea bombifrons, assembly GCF_027358695.1. Taxonomy (NCBI): domain Eukaryota; kingdom Metazoa; phylum Chordata; class Amphibia; order Anura; family Pelobatidae; genus Spea; species Spea bombifrons. The sequence continues at coordinate 29,872,818 of NC_071091.1, forward strand.
CCCTGTTTAGTGTTTGCATAGGAAAGACGTAGGAGCAGAGAGGAGAAATTGTACAGGAAAGCAGGCATGAGCAACAACAGTTACAAGCAGGACAACAGAGATTGATTGTGCGTTCTTCATGTACGATAGACAATGTTTTAGTCTACCTGCATTGTAAAGAGCTTCTACTCTTTCCAGATACTCCCTTATTTTGTCCTGGATATTTTCCAGAGTTGAACCAGCCATGCCAGCATAAATCAGGGCTTGAGCAGCTTCCTGGAAAGCAAAAGAAAATGGCTGTTCCTAACCAGTTGCCCAAATATCCAAGTAATGAGTTAGAAGAGCATTAGAACATCAGTGACATAGAAGAGTTACTCAAATATATAACACAGAAACTTAGCATGGGTTGATTTAGGCCAATAAAAAAATCGAAGCCACCAAAAAAGATTTTTGTACACCATTTTAGGAAAAAGAAAAAATGTTGAAAATGTATATGCTACACTTATGTGATCTAGATTCAAATTGTAACTTTAGGATCATACAATTTATTATGTATACCTTGGTTTGCTCATAACATTATATTTTTTACTTTTATTTTAAGCAAACCTGGCCAGGGCATCAACAGACCACCCTTGCACACCACCACTTAACTGCATCCAACAACTTCCCCATTCCCCTAAAAATTAGGCCCCTAATTCTCCTAGCACAGAGGGGTCTTTCATGGTCTACTGAAACTTGACCAGTGCAGACATCTTTATCATTGCTCCGTTATACAGTATGGGTCATCAATGTATAGAGCACAGGGGCATGATTTCATATCTGGGGACTCAATATTGATTAGGACTGTATTACTGGCCAGATATGTGGACCCCTCGTGTTCTAGATTAGGGATATCATCCATTAGTCCAAACCATACCATGACATTAATGGAACAGCCCATAGATTAGATGGAAACACCAAAGACTTTGTGTTAGAAACTAGAATTGTATAATGATCACCGCTGTGACGCAACAATATGAATCCACATGCAAAGGAACTACCATAATTGAAACTCACTTCCATATAATGGCGGTGATGTCATAAAAGGTAAAACAACCAAAAATTACAAAAATGATGTTCTCCTGTTTCATAAAGAGTTTAGCAGCACACAGAACAGGTGAGTAAATCCCCCACAATACATTTAATGTATTGATTCAAAAGATACGGAAGCTGGAAGTGAATTACTAGGTATGTCAATTTACTGTATCAAATGCCAAGAACTCTTAAGGCAAGGTTTTATTTTATTAATTTAAAAAAAATTACTTTATAGCACATATGGTGTCATGGGCTAAACCGACAAGCAGGAAGCATGAAAATGTGGAGAGTAAGGTGTTTTTTTTCTTTGTTCACTTGAGTTAAGAAAAACACGTCCCCAAGGAGAAGGTGAATGTACACACCCAGGCTTTACATACCTCTGATGAAAAAACAACAAGTGAATACTAGAGACAAAAATTCATATTGTTACCGTGCCTGCGTATATGTATGCAGAAACACGAGCAGATAAATGGAGTAAAATTAATCTGTATAATTTGAGTTGCCTATAAGAAGCACTCAAGTGCCATCTGAACACAACCCGTTCCACAAGGCAGGATCACCATCTCATATAATCCCAGCTCTGGGGTCTGCGGTAAAGAAGCAATGCCCAGTGGCAATGACAAGCCGACACTTGGGTTTTGTTGAACCCTTTAGTAAATAAAGCAAATGTGTAGACAGTTCAGGAATTTGCATAAACGCCAAGCCAAAGGGTGATGTGTCTATGTTTATGAGATTATTGCTTGGGTAAGGGTGACCCACTATAAATGGAGTAGGTACCTTCATTGGTCAGCCACCTCCAACGGCCTCAATTGTTTGATGGTATCCAGTGTAAGAGGTAAGGGTTTGGATACTAATGTCTTAGGGTCTTTGAGAGACTAAGCCTTGGTAAAGGACCAGTAGTGTTTTATCTGACTGTTCATGAGTGAAGGTGAGAAGCCAAGTGGTGATTACTGTCCAGCTTCATGAAGGCCACACTCAGGTATACAGGCTGAGGGAGCCTCAATCTGTTACATATATGTTATTCAAGCAGAACGAGACTGTGCCTAAACCCATGAGGGCATCTGCCCCGCATGAACTCAACTTGGACAATAAATTGGGAACCGAAAGTAAACTGTTAAAAATGAAAGTATTTATTCTTAAAGTCAGAAGTAGGTGGCTACAATTAAACCAGGTAGCCCTTTTACAGGCTCATTACCAGGGTTATCCAACTGGGAAACTCCTTACCATGTATTTATAAATCCGACCTTTTCTAATTTTGTTCTTGAACACTCACGCTTCATCATTAGTGGTTTGACGATGATGCCTAAGGCATGAGTGTTTCGGAAAGTACATACCTTATAATAAAAAACAGCTTCCTTATATTTTCCAGCTTGGTCATACACTACCGCCAGTTTGGCAAACTTCACCGCATCCAGTTCCAGAGTAGAGGCATCCATAGTGATAACAGGAAGTATTTAAATTACACCGGGAACAAATAACTAGAGAACTAAAAAAAATAAAAATGCCTAAAGTAGTCTTTATGTTTTAATTCGCCTTAACGGACACTCTTGGTTCTGATACAAATATCTGATTCTAATCCACTTCTTGGACTCTTGTTAGTTTGTACCTGCTGTCCTGATCCATTAAAATGAAGATCAGCTTTGGATATGCCTGCACAACACAACTATTTAGATTTTAGTTCGTTTACCAGTCTGACATGGTATTTAATGGTTGTTTCTCTCACTGAAACTGTTCATGAGTTGCTTTTATACGGTCCCTTTAAATCAATATATCTTTTTAGGACCATTTTATAATCCAGATACCAGGTGGGTGCCAGATGATCTGTTTTTGGGGTGCCAGATGATCTGTTTGTGGGGGTGCAGTACTGACTTGTGAACTTGTGCAGGGATTCAGTATCTGAAGATCGTGTGATGAATGGTTCCTCTGGCTCCTGATAATCCCCTTGTCATAATCCAGTTAGGAGTGAAGGCACAGTTAATCCAGTATGTGCTCCAGCAAAGCACAGGTACTGTAGTAGGATGTATCTGACTGCTTCAGCAACCCATCTTCAGTCTCTTGAACTGGTGCCTGGACGTCGTCATGGTAGTTCTTTAGTAGTTGTTATGCGTGAATTCGCTCACCTTTTTGGATCGGAGTGGCCCCTGTAGTCCCGTGGCCAGCACACTCAGGGTTACAGCTGTGTGTTTATGTGCATTTGAGACACACTGTCACTTCTTCCTGTTCCAGCACTTCCTATCACTGACAGGGGGAAGGCTCCTATTAGCTGCAGGGTGATATCTCCTCCTCCTGAACGCACTGACACAGCAGCCTTCTTCTCCACCTCTTCCACGGTGACACGACTGTGTTCACACTCACCAGTGGGAGCTGTGCGGCTTCTCATATAATATCCACTCTATAAGTCTGCATTGGCTCAAAATAATTATAATACAATCCGCGGACCGCCCCCTCTATGGTTTTGCTCAGCATATGTTTGCATGGGTAGGCGTGGCTGTAGACCGTACGATTCTAGAACCATAGGGGGAGACAGTTACATCTGGCTATAATAGGGCTACTTCCTTGTATAATGCTAACGCTATACTATTGCGACGTTTTGTGTATTAAAAACAGCTTTTGTTTTATTCTCTAATTTATTATTTACATAAAGGAGGAGAATTTGGGTGATTCCTGGGAGCTTTAAGCTGAGCTCGTCCAATTATTAACCCTTTAATAACATCACAAAGATTCTATTCCAAAGACTTGCTAATGATATGATATATAGTCATTATTAACTATTTTTTCACACTACAGGTCTAAAGCGATTTTCACGTTTTTTTATTTTTTACTATGTCTCTGTTCACCCATAATGTCCCTCAATTAATGTACCCACACAAACTATATTTTGGTTTTCTAAGCACAACAAGTATTCATAAATGCAAGACATAATTTTGTTTTAAAAACATCCTAAAAAGTTAAGAAAAAAGTTTTTTTTTTTTGCAGTTTTACACGTATACAAATTGTTGAACCAATGGGAAAAAATACCCAAAATATATTACTAAAAATTATCCTGATTTATAAGCTACTATATATGGCCAGTATTTTCATCTATTTTGCCTGGTATAGGGCAAATATTACACGTTGCGCATTGCTTTTTTGAAACTTTTTCAAATTTAGTATGGTGGGACTCAAACTTTAATATTAGTCACAGATATGAAAACCACTCCACAAAATTGTACGTTACCGAAAAGAAGACATTCTGGAGTATTTTACCAGGGTTATTTTGACACTTTTCAGGCTGCCAATGTATCTACAATTTCTTCCAAATTTAGTGATTACTTTAGTTTTTTGTGTTTTTCAGACACTGTATGTTGCCTTTCTTTTCTTGCCTAGAAAATAAGTGACTGCAGAAGAAAACATTTATATTCAGCAGTATTTCCCCAAGTTAGTTTAGCTGCCCCTAATTCAAATTACCCCTGTAGTAGTCAGGAAAGCGTATTTTTTGAATATTCCTATTCTTTATTTATTTAAGGTAACCGAGGAGCACTGTAGGGAGTGGGAAGGGTATTTCTAATAGAGCTACATATGATGGGATTTTTAATATTTTTTGTTTTACTTTTTTATTTTCTATTACATTCATTTTACTTTGTACAATGCTCTCAATGTATAGAGGTCCACTTTGGGGTCTTTTATGACCCATGGGGATCTCTATTCACACAGGGGAACCTCTGTGATGTCACCGGTGATATCAACTGTTAGGGTTCCCCATCACAGCAATCAGTGGGTTCACCCAGAGGGTTCCCCTGTGGTGTTTCTCTCTACAGCAGTCAGAGGAATCCTACAGGAAGCCCTCTGATCGCTGAGTGCAGCCCTAAGACAGCATACCACAAGCACACTGACTGATCGCACATTGCCAGAGTTATAGTGAAAGGTGAACCAATCAGGCTCTCTACAGACATAGGGATCCCAACTACGTCAGTGATCTAAATCCCTATAGAAAGTATTGTCGCTCAATTAAAGCGTAACCAAAATTTGATGTCATGCCTCAGGGCCACACATTTGGCTGTCAAATTAGACAGTCTAATCACAGTTCACCGCCAAGGTACAGTTTTTTTATGACGTATTCTCTACGTCACTGGTCCTAAAAGGGGTAAGTAAAGATAAAAACCCTTACAGTCACTTGAAGCACAGTGTGTTTTTGTAAATGTTCCTAATAATTTTTTGCTTGTTATAATATGACTTATAACATGAAAATCTAGCCCAAAAATATTATTTCATAATCCTCGATATTAGGGCTGGTAATCTACGGCAACATATTAAACCAAATGCCTACTTTTCTTATACATAATCTTGATCTTTAGCTTGTCTCAGATTTTGGTAATGGTTTACATGATTCGGTTAATGCTCCCACCAACATCGGCTTGGGTGAGGTGAACTTTGAAAGTGGATCGCCCCAAAAATATTATTTTGACAAATGTATTTAGTTATACTAATAGCTTTTGTAGTTTACCCTTTAACAGCCCACGTTCCTCACCTCTAGACTGAATGTACTGTCTGCCAGGGCTCAATCTGAAACCCTGTCCCTGCACATGGGCAGTAAATGCCTGCCAAGTTTGAAACGCAGCTTGTTAACATTCAAATTATTTCAATGTATTTGGGAAATATCTACACCAAAAAAAAAGTCTGCCGAGCAGAAAGTAAGATGTTAATCTAGGAAAAGCATGAACCTTAAATCCTTCCACTCCCTTGTCTTGTTAGCTGAATTGACATAACTCTGGGCTCACTGTATATCAACTTAGGCAGCTATTTATAGCACATTTACGCAAACAAAGGTGATGCAAGAAAAGCCTTTAAAGTTCAGGTCGCAATGATCTTTTTTTAATTCATGACATAACAGAGGTTAGGTTGCAGATGATGTCACCCATTTCTGACTTGTTTTCCTAAATTTGTGGCTGTTTTCCTGAAGTGCTATATAACACTAGATTTGGTAACTCATTACTCATTGGTAATATATTATCCAACCGACTAGTCTCCTTATTCTGTTAAAATATATCACAGAATCTCAACTGTAAAAATTGTAGTGACATTGTACTTAAAAATTAATAAATGAATAGTATTAAAATATAATTGCTTTGCTGATGTATATCACTATGTACTATCTCATACATGTTGGCCAATGTTTCATTTGCCCCTATACTTTGGAACACTAGGTAGGCTTATATCGGTGATGACCAGAGCAATCATCACGTAGGTTGCAGTGGAAAAAAGTTAGATAAAAACTGATTTATTTTATCTCGGTTGATGGACCAGTGTTTTTACATTACAATATATAAAAGGACTACTATTCAATTACTTGTGGTTTATCCAGCACAGTATCTGCAGTATACATTTCACCTCCTTCCTGAATGGTCATATCTAGGCATTGAATCTTCAAATGAACCATCTAACTAAAGAATTTGACATATTTGCTTGGAATCTCAGAGCCAACTAAAAATGTAGAAGCCAGAGTTTTGTTTTTACGAAACATAGTTGCAGTTTCTATTATTTACAGTTAAATATATTGTGAGCAAGGAAGTATTTTTTACAATCATAAAAAAAGGGCCAAGCAGCACAAACACTAGCCACTTGGCAACCCTCATCATGGCACGTGATGATAGGTGGAGCAGGTGACACCTTAGGTGCCAGAACGCAATTTCTGTTTGGCCCCTGGTGTTTGCCCAGCTCTGATTTGATATTTACTTTAATTTGTAGGTTGTAGATATTTACTTCGTGCTTTTTCGGAAGAGCTTGGAAAGAAAATTTGGAAACCCCTGTCTGAGTTGAAATTTCTGCCTAAGAGAGACCTTGCTGATGCAGTATAACTACCTTGTGTTTTGTTGCTGGGCTCAGTCTTGCCATGATGTATGACTATTGACATTAAAGTCTTCCTTGCCTTGTTAGTGAGTTTGGCTGTTCCTCACTGAGTTTTATCCCTCCTACACAGTTTCAGTAAATGATTGTGTTTCAACCTACATATTAAATTGATGATCATTAGCACCTGTTTATTCATACAACCCTTGATTTTGTGCGAGTGTACCTAGAAGAATTGATGGTGATTTGAAGGCAAAGGGTGGTCGCACCAAATATTGAGTTAGAGGGAAATGAGTGCAAGCTGGAAGCATCTGTATTGTGCCCTTGCCCTCCAGCAGATGGTCCCCATAGTTTCCCACTAAGCATGTGTGGAACCAATGTCTGCTAAGTATGGCTTTGAAACCAGCTCCATGAATAAACCTGGCTTGTCCATCCAATTGCTTATACCTTCCATTCAAATCCCACAGCTATTTTATGGAGTCTTTTAATTCCCGTAGAAGGTGATTTGGCTAAAATTAACATAAATGTTTTCCGGTATTGGCATGATGCACAGGGAAAACGCTAATCTTATTCAGCTGCTATTTCTACTAATCCTGTCCCCAGAAGGAACCGTTTTTGTTGCCCCTGCTATAAATGTTCATTGAAATTGACCTTGGTTATTCTTTAAAGTGAGCACAAGATCACATACAGATATGTATTCCTGAATATTCTTTTCTTGTCAAACTAAATATATTAAGTGATAATAAAAACAAATACCACACAGCAACACAGACAGTAGAGAGATATTTTTTATCATTCCGTATCACATGGATTCCAGTAATGTGTAATACGTATTCAATATAGACAATATGATATTCAAAATTGATTAGTTTTAAAAGTACAGTAATTTTAAGATAAATGAAAGTTTCACCCTCTGTACACCATCTTGGACTTAAATTGTACAATGTCGTCTTGTCTTTTTGGGGTTGAATTCAAAAGAAGCAAATCATATGTACATGAAAACACATATATGTGTTATATATATATGTTGTAATTGCTATATGTACCCTCTTTATAATGTCAATCTGGTTAATGTAGACTTCATAGTAAAAGTATCATCTTTAGATTATGGTGAATATCACCTATATTTCTTGCTTCCTCTGATATTCTATCCACATCATATGGGCATTTAAGGTTTGGAGGTTTAAATGAGAGGAGTGAAAATAGGGACATATTCTATAGATGCCATTATTAAGAATATTCTGTGAACACGTGAAAAAATATTTCTTCTCTTCACCAGAAAACGACCCACAGCTATACACCTGCTGGCTTTTTGTAATGATACATAAATTTGGCTTTGTTCACATTTTATGCCATTCTAAATTTCCAGAACTTATCTTGAACATTGTCTGCTATCACACAAAATAATGTATTTCCAAAAGAACGATAAATTAAAATGAACACATATATTACACGTATTGTAAGGAAACGGGCAGAAGAACAAGGTTAGAAACGGATGAAGACCAACACTTGTGGAAAGTCTAAAGAATTCGGTTCTCTTATGAAGTGTCAAAAATGTATTCTAAAACACACAATTTTTAGTGGAAGTTAACATTGCTTTAATAACTCTCCATTTGTTCTACACTGTTCATTAACAGAAATCCCAACATGCTTGCCGCATTGTATACAACTAGACAAATTAAAAATAACAACAAAATGCAATATGCCTTCCAACTCTTTTTCTTCCTATGTTCATTACGTAATTTTCTTCAAGAAGCTCTGCAACGTGATCCTTTTTAATAGATTGTTGTATTCGGAAACACGGAACACTTTGTTCTCGATTTGGTTAAAGTTGAAATTCTTTTCCTTCCCACTTACCAGTTGGCAAATTCCTACCTCATGGAATATTCCCACAGCAACAGCAAACAGCTCAGTTTTAGGGTTTAAAGCTGTTGCGGCCTGTGCTGCAATCTGGCTTTGCGCACTTCCTGAGGACCTACCATCAGAGAAAACAATGATCTTTCTAACAACACTGGGACGTCCGTTACTCCTCAGAAAGTTCATAAGGTATCTCAAAGCATCTGGTAGATCGGTTGATTCATCCATATAAGTTATTGCTGACACACGTGACACTGCATCCTCCAAATCGATGGTGAAAGGAAGCTCAACCTTCTGCATCCCTGTACCGCTATACTGAATCACCAGAACCCTGAGCATTTTATTGAGGTTCATTTCTTCTGACAAGATCTGGGAAATTGCCATTTTAACAAACACTTTCACTTTTTCAAAGTTTTCATAGCCAACACTGCTGGACCCGTCCATCAAGAACACGATGTCTGTAGGTTCTTCAAATTCAACTGCAACAAAATGTATATGGTATGTATACAAATATAAGTAGGAGCTTACCAGGACTCATCCCCTGTTCTGCACCATTTGGGCGATGAGTCATGGAAGTGTCGCCATATACATAAATAGGGCTATTACTAATATACCTAAGTGGTTGGTAGAAGGTGAAATCTGGACGCTCAGTAGGTGTAGGCAAATGGCACTAGACTGGTAAACAGCTGTAATCACAGACTCAAGCCTGGAAAGAGGCTAGGCTTGGCTCCATGTTTCATTAAACAGTTCATGGAAATTATTTTAATGGTAGCACGTCATACTATTCAGTAAAGACCCACACTGTACATACAATGTAGATTAAGAGGATCCTGGCCATGATACACCATAGAGGCATCCTCGCTGTACAAACATGTCTGGCATGAAGTGGGCCTTGTCTCGTTGGTATGAAAGGGTGCAGGCATCTTGGTCTGTAGCCTGGATCTTGGGCCGTATTCCTTTATGATACATGCCGGGTGGTGCCATTAGAGAGAGTTGCATAGCATGCGGGAACACTGCAAGTGATGTGAGCCAACAGAGGCACACATGTCTGCTTTCTCCATATTGCTGTGTTTTTCCAATATGGAAATTGGAATAATGGCCTAATCACAGCTCCTTGAGGTTGTTTCAGGGTACAATAGAACCAATTTGCATATGGAGTCATTACTGGGCCTATACACAATTAAGTGCCCATATACCATAAACAATTTAGATATAATCCAACATTTTCTCCCTGAACTACATTCAGTTACTGTATTGCTTGTCTGTTTATGAAGAATACAAAAAACAGCCTACCTTGACAAGTGAAATCCGGACATACCGAATCTAAAAACAGAAAATACATTTTCAGCAAGAGGCTAAGAAAACAAATACAAAACCAGCACATTTGGTAAGAACCAACCTTTGCAAATGTACTTAGTGATATTTTCAAAGACAGATTCCTCCAGTAGCTCATGGTATTCTCTTATGAGAACTTGCATCCCTTGGGCCTTTTTGCCTTGGCAGGTGATTTCTTGAAGCGCCTTCATATGCGGAGCTCTTTTGAATATGTCGCCAATGCCTATCCCAATTACCTTTATTAAAACAAATATGGCATTTTAGATAGGTAGGTATGTATGCATTGATAATAATTAATAACAGTCATCTAGCATTCTCTTTAAATCAAACTGAAAGAAGCAATTAAATTGACAAACATATTACATAGTATGTGTATATTTTCGATTTTATGGCGTATGTTATCCCCGGACAACAATGTTGTGGGCCCACCTCACCTGAAGAGCCACATTGGAGAAGTCAGCTGCAGGGTATCATGAGATGCCACAAAGGAGCTACAATGGAGGTCTGTACTGCAACAACACAGACCTCTGTTGATTTTACAGCTTCCTGGGTCAGCTAGGGGAGATCAGAGATCTCTCCAACCGGCCCATGGCCCCCCTGCTTGCAACAGCGGGAAAATTATGGAGTCACTTGGGAAAGCTCATGAAAATTGGGCCTGTCCCATGAAAACCAGGACACTTGAGAGTATTGAGATAGTGAGGGACAAACTTGGGCTTGTGGCATATCATCATACCGGGGTACCTGGAGCCTTCCCTTGTGGGATGCCCACAGGACTGCCCACTGACATCAGTAAACACCCCCCATTTAAAAGGTAAATAGGCAGGGAGCGGGGTATGTCAAGACCTCGCTCCCATGACCCGGAGGATTTGGTGTCGATTTGGAGAACCAGTGCTTCACTCGGAGATCTCCAGGTCAAACCCGGAGAGTTCCCAGGTATGCGTATCATATGTTACAGGGATATATCTGCATGATCTTATCATTTTATATATATACTAAAACATACGAATATTTATTGGTATCTTAGAGATGATCAATATAATCAATAGTGGTAATTTTGTCACACATCTTACTAAAAACTTTTTTTTTAATGAAAAAGTTTAGCAATGTATCTTCTAGAAATTAAATTCTTTTTACAACTTTCAGACAGGTGTGCACTAGAGGGTGAATTTCTTTAATACACGCCATGTAAGGTAGAGGCGTTATTACCACTTGTAATTTCCATGACATTTCCAGCCATTTCCATGACATAATCAGGAAGCATATGAATACAAAGCGATGAAGTCAGTAAATTAAAACCGGAAACCTATATTGTGCAAGTGCGGTATAAAGTCTGAACTGATAACTTTATCTGCGGAGCACTTTAATCAGAATCAAAGAAGTTACCAATAGAAGCACTTTCCAATGTGTTTCACGTTTATAGCCTGATAACATGGAGACAATAAATACCGTATTTATCGGCGTATAACACGCACTGGCGTATAACACGCACCCCCATTTTTGAACAAAAAAACTGAACAAAAAAAACTTCATCAGAATCACTGCTATCTGGGAAACCACACACACACAGTAAGACACACACACAGTAAGACACACTCACACTCAGACACACACACCCTAACCCCCCTTCTCAGGATCTCCCCTCTCTCTCCCTAACCCCATCCCGGTCACTTACCTTCAACTCCTGTGTTGGAAGCGTGAGGCGTTTGTCTCGGGTGCCGGCGCTTCACTGCTGAGCGCCGGCACCCGAGACAAATGCCTCACGCTTCCAACACAGGAGTTGAAGCGCTGAGGCAGGCTGAGGCTGAGGCTGAGGCAGGCGGCGGCGGCGGCTGCTGCTGAGGCAGGCGCCAGGCGGCGGCGGCGGCTGAGGCAGGCGGCGGCGGCTGAGGCAGGCGGCTGAGGCAGGCGGCTGAGGCAGGCGGCGGCGGCCGCCAGCAGAGGAGTCCTGGATTTCTGTCAGTCAGGGGGGCCCGAGAGTTGCCGAGCGGTCGTCTTCAGCAACCGCTCGGCACCCCTTGGGCCCCCCCTGACTGGCAGAACTCCAGGGCCCGGTCGCAGTTGCGACCCCGGTAGTTCCGCCACTGGCTCTAGGATTTATCGGCGTATAACACGCAGGTAGGGTTTCAGCTTAATATTTTAGTTAAAAAAGTGCGTGTTATACGCCGATAAATACGGTACTTTCCTCAATTACAGTATGTGTTGTAAACCTGAAATAAATATTAGCTACACAGGAAAGAATGTGTCGTGTTGCAAAATGAATAAAATAAGATACAGCACAGAACTATAAATGTTTCCAGCATGATAATTATGGGATATGTTAAACTTGTGCATTCGGATTCGTACAAACTTTATTTTTAATGAAACTAGCCAATTTTTTTATGCGTTCATACAAATCTCCAATAACAAGGAGGGCCCAGACGAAATAAATGAAAATGAATGACAGAAACTTAATTAAGATTTGTTAATCAGTTTGCCACATTTTGGAGCCATTACAACCCTTTGTGGCTCCATTACAACCTGTTTTGGTCTTCTCTGAGGTAAAGGTAAAGTGAAAAGGGACTGGGTGTGGGAGGGTACATATAAATGACTGATAGGTAGAAGTGGCACAAAAAACAGGGATGATATCATTGAGGGTTATGGCCAGGGCCGGCCCTGCCATGGAACAGAGTGGGGCAATTGCCCCAGGTAGCACTTTTGAAGAGGTGGCAGTACCCGCTCGGCGCCCCCCTCTCTCTCCTCTGCGAGCCCTCTAGCTCTGTCTCGGTGCCGGCTTGTAATGCTGAGCGCCGGAATATGACGTCATTTCCGGTGCTCAACAGTGAAGCAGCGCGCACCGCGGCAGAGCAGGGAGACTGCTGGAAGGTAAGTGAAGTACAAAGGGGGGGGTAGATAATAGGGGGGGAGGGGGTAGATAATGAGCAGTGGCGTCGGCAGGGGGGGGGCGGCATTTCAAACTTCACCCCAGGCGGCACTATGTCTTGGGCCGGCCCTGGTTATGGCTGTGATTGATGGGTCCAATAACCTGTGACATTTTTTCCTTACTTTCTTCACACTGGCCATGTGAAACAATACATCACTTATTGGTGAGAAATTGGGCTGAGTAGGGGACTGTACAATACATGCATTGTGTTTTAATTCTTGAAATACTGTTCCTGAATTGGGTTTAAGACAGTTGCACATTTAAACTACCAGCAACGCAACAACGCAAATTAAAAAAATCTGAATATATTGGTGAAAAATTAGGCAGGGCAGGGGATTGCGTAATGCCCACAGTGTGTTTTAGTTCTTGAAATACTATTTTTGAATTGGGTTTCAGTTGCAAATTTACAAAACAATAAATCCTTAATATTGCTGATGACTTAGATAGGCCAAGGAACTTTTTTCTCTCTATTTTTGCAGTTGACTACAATTGGTTTGGAACAGGCCCGGACTGGCCATCGGGCACACCAGCCATTTGCACGGTGGGCCGGGCCACGGCAGGGCCGCATTGACTTAGGGGCTGATGGAGCTGCAGCTCCAGGCCCCTACCCTACCTACGGCCGCATTAACGCAGGGCATAAGGGGCACCTGCCCCTTAGGCCCGCCGCAACTGCGACCGGGTCCGCCACTCTAAGGGGCCGGAAAGTCCCCACCAAGGCCGGCCTTACGGGTCTGCGGCCGCACAGGATTTAAATTAAAACATCTGGGTTTTTTTTTACTTAATTTAACATCCTCCATGTTAAATAACGTTTTTTTAAACTTTATTTAACATGGAGGATGTTAAATAAAGTTGAACCCCCCCCCGATGTTTTAATTTAAACCCTGCGCGGCCGCAGACCCCTAAGGCCGGCCCTGGTGGGGGCTTCCCGGCCTCTTAGGGCAGGGCCGACCTTTGGGGTGTGCGACCGCACAGGGCGCCACACTCCAGGGGGCGGCGGCAGCGGCGGTCCGCACCGGGTGCCGCTCATCAGGGGGTGCCAATTTGTGGCACCCGGCACCCCTCCAGAGACGGGCAGTAATGTCCGCCGCTGGAGGAGCAGGCTCGCAAGGGAGCGGTATCGGAGGTCTTTAACAGACCTCCGGTTCCCTTGAGTGATTTTAAGCCGGGTTCAACCCTTTGATCCGCGCGGCAACAGCTGCTGTGCGCCGGGGTTTGTTGTCAGATCCCGGCACACAGCACTGAAGCCGCGCCCACCGCTGTCCGTGCCCTCTGACCCGGAAGAAGACAGAGAGGACAGAACGGAAGAAGAGGAAAAGAAGCTGAAAGAAGAAAGGAAAGGTAGGAAAGCATTAAGTGGGAGTGGATTAGTATATGTGTGGATTAGTATATATGTGTGGACTGGTGTATATACGTGTGGATTGGTATATACGTGTGGATTGGTGTATATACGTGTGGATTGGTGTATATACGTGTGGATTTGTGTATACGTGTGGATTGGTGTATATACGTGTGGATTGGTGTATATACGTGTGGATTGGTATATACGTGTGGATTGGTATGTGTGTGGATTAGTATATGTGTGGATTGGTATATATGTGTGGATTAGTATGCATGTGGATTGGTATGCATGTGGATTGGTATGCGTGTGGATTGGTATACGTGTGGATTGGTATATGTGTGGATTGGTAAGTGCGTGAGAGTGATGGGTGTTATGCTGTACCATTTCCAATGTCTTTTTCATGATCATAACTCCCATCACTCTATACTGTTCCATACAGTGGCAGAGCTGGGAGGCAGAGGCCTTGCACCCCCACCGCAGGACTCCTGAAAGGTAAGTGAACTTCAAAGAGGGAGAGGGTAGATAGTTAGGAGGGGGTAGTTGCGGCGGGCTTAAGGGGCTCTGCGTTAATGCGACCATATAGGACCAGTCAGTCCGGTCCTGACTGGGCCTATTTTAAGGTGGGGGCCACAGGCGCGGTCGCAGTTGCTGCCTGCTCCGGGAACAAGGTAAGTAGGGTGAGGGAGGGGGGTGCAGTGAGAAGGGGCAGAGGGGGGTTAGATAGTGAGAAAGGGGGAGAGGGGATAGATAGAGGCGGTGCATATTAAGAAGTGGGGAAGGGGGTTACATAGTGAAAAGGGGGAACATAGTGAAAAGGGGCAGATAAGATGTAGAGAGGGGGTAGTGTGAATGCGTATGAGAATGAATGAATAAATGTGTGGAGGAGTTGTGTGAATGCGTATGACAATTAATGAATTCATGTGTGGAAGAATTGCTTGAATGATTTGTGAGACTGCATTAACCCCTTAAGGACAATGGGCGGCCCCTAAACCCATTAAAAACAATGCATTTTTAGCCCGTACATGTACGGGCTTTGTCATTAAGGGGTTAATGAATGTGTTAATAATTTGTGTGAATGATTAAATGCAAAGATGGTACATGAAGGGTGGGCTTTAACAATAAATAAATAAATAAATAAATAAATATGGGCTGCTCAGGCTTAAATGCCCGGGCCTATTTTTTGTCCCAGTCCGGGCCTGGAGGGGGTAGTGTGAATGCGTATGAGAATGAATGAATAAATGTGTGGAGGAGTTGTTTGAATGCGTATGACAATTAATGAATTCATGTGTGGATGAATTGCTTGAATGATTTGTGAGACTGCATTAATGAATGTGTTAATAATTTGTGTGAATTATTAAATGCAAAGATGGTACATGAAGGGTGGGCTTTAACAATAAATAAATAAATAAATAAATAAATATGGGCTGCTCAGGCTTAAATGCCCGGGCCTATTTTTTGTCCCAGTCCGGGCCTGGTTTGGAATGAGACGGAGTCCTGTTCAATATGGATATGTCTTTCTGGCAGAGCTTGCCCTGCATCTGCAGATGTGACTCAGTCTCCTTCCTTACTGTGGGGAATCAATTATTCTTTTTTCTAATATTGGGGACATTTTGGCTTATATAAAATTCTATATAATCTATATAGAGGTAGGGCAGGGGGCCCTACCTCTATGACTATATGCGCATAGAAACTCTATTTACCTATTGTGGTGTTCTGTGGAGTATGGTGGCATGCTATAAATCAATAAGTTATAAAAATAACAATATGGGACTTTTATATTTTGTTAAACAATAGGTATGATTGCTTATTTGGAATATAGTGCAAACATATTGTATATTTCATGTCTAAATAAGTTAAAGACCCTTGAATTCTAGGAAACATCCAGTGATTTTGCTTACGTTCATGTTGGGTACGGTGCAAAGGGAAGCCAGTGATTTGCGATCCCGTACATCAGACCTGCCGTCTGTAAACACAACCGCCACTTTGTGTGTAAGGACCGATTCCTCCAAAGTTTGCTTGGCCAGATCTAATGCTTCCCCAGTGTAAGTACCCCCTGCCATCCAGTTCATATTCTTTACAGCACTGCAAATAGAAAGAAAGCATCATTGATACTTGCAAGGGTTAAAAGATTTTAACACCCAATATTGACATTATGAAGCTAAATTACAAGCATGGATGCAGGGTTGCAAGATTTAGGAAAGAAAATTCTAGAAAAATCACATGATGGACTTAGATGTTAATGATTGGTAATACAATGTTGTAGGAAAACCTTGTGAGTACAATACATTACACATTCCTCCAGCTTTTATAGAATTATACAAATATTATCAATGTCTAAAGCAAAAATGTATCTCACCTCTTAAATTGAGCTAGGGTTTTAATATTGGGGTCATCCATGGACAATAGCTCTTGTTTTCCTTCATGGCTGTACTGAATGATCCCAACACGAGTTTCAATCAGCTCCTTTCCCTGGTGAAGAACAGTATTCATAATACTATTAAGCATGAACCTTATTTAAACTATTTATACAAAACAAGCAGCAGTTATTTGTACCAAAGACAGATCCGGCTTTACAGGTGTTTTTTTTGCTTCACATATACATATAATAGGATGGAGAATGCCTTCTAGAAATGTTATACCATGAAAGTGCAAGGGGGGAACCAGTTTAAAGTGGCACATTCAATAGTATATTCGGGGTGAAAACAGCCCCTATGCCACAGAATTGAGGGCAATCGGGCTCTACAGTGTACTGCTGGTCAATGGGCTGGTTCCAAGGGACATCTCTCCAACTCATTTACACTATGGCAGATTGTACCTATCCTGCACAATCTCCATAGTATGCTCTTTTCAGTGTGTTGCTTCCTTATGAGGCAGAGAGCCAGGATGGAGGGTTATATGAGAATATGGGAATTTCAATATTACAAAAATGTAGGTTTGTAGAAACTTTTACGGTTTCTGACATTAAGACAGCAGGCATAAGTTAGTTTTGGCGTGTAGGTAAACTGGCCTTTTTCTCTTTCTGAACTCAAATAAAATATTCTGCAAACCTTACTTTTTGAGCACAAGCACAAATCTGCCACTAGATGTCCTTCCATCCCTACACATTAATCATATATAGAAGAGCTGTCTGGGGCAACTCGACAGTCCTTCCGCTCCAAGCAGTCTTTTGCTTATTGACTGTATGGTAGGACTTTTTTCACTGATCATAACTATACTGAATCTATCTATCTATCTATCTATCTATCTATCTATCTATCTATCTATCTATCTATCTATCTATCTATCTATCTATACAAAACAGATTTTTTTGTCACCTATCTGCTATGAGGTTATTATTTTTTAATATTTTGGTTCAATGAAGTTTTACTGATTATGAACATTATTTGGCTGGTGTTAAGAACAGGTCAGACAGATACATTTGACTTGTATAACTCCTACTCCTACTGGGAATGTTGTGTTTGTGGTTAAATGGTTTTCAGCTAAAAAGGGAGATGAGATTTTCCAGTATTGATGATGGAGATAAGGGAATACATTATTTTACTCTATTAGTCTTTTTAAAAGATCTGTTTTCTAAATAAATCCAATGAGAAATATGTGAAAAGTCCCCAGCAATCATTCAGAGGACAGCAGAAGGTGATGTCATAATGGAGCTCAGCAACAATTCTTATTACTCAGTCAGCAGACAGCATCTCAAAAAAACTGTTAATTTTATTATTTTGTTAAGGTAATATAATTATATTAAAATACCTTGTTTCTTCCATTTTTTGTAATCTTGCTGATAACACGGATGATGAATTCCTTCTGTAGTGTAAAGTTATGGAACCCCACACTTTCAGAACTATCCAGAACAAAGAAGACCATTACTGGGCCACATGGGCATTCTACAAAAGGAAAATGTGTATCAGGATTAAACTGCATATAGCTCTTATATTCCTCCTTTAAATTCATCAAATAACATCTCAAACATAATGTACACATAGAGAGAAAGAATTTGACAACAGATAAAAACCATGTTGTTTTCCATAGCACGCTACATAACATGTGATACCTTCAGCTTTGTAGTGGGCCTTATGGGCGTTCTAGAATACTTTGTTATATAGTGTATATTTGGAAAACTCCAGCAAGGTCAGCCTTTCCAAAATACATTTAGCTGTTGATATAGCCAACTTTTTAAAACTGAATAGACCACAATATATTTGGAAGCATTGACCAACTGGTTGATGCCAGAGGAGGCCCCTGCAGGCGACCAATAGACTCACTCGCACGGCCCTTTAACTCCTGATGGCGCAACTTGGCCTGAGTTCCAAGAGTTAAAGGTCCGTACGAGAAAATCTATTGGCCATTCTTATGGACCTTTAACTCTTGGAGCCAAGTTGCAGCACCAGGATTTTAAAAGTCTGTACGAGCGACTCTATTGGTCGCCGGCAGGGGGCTCGTCTGCCATCAGCCAATGAAGTACAGGTGCACTTCATTGGTTGATGGCAGAGGAGGCACCTGCCGGCGACCAATAGAGTTGCTCGTATGGACATTTAAAATCCTGGCGCTAAACCTGCTGCGTAGTTCGTACCACGTTAATCCCGTATTAACCCCTTCTACAAAAAAATGGCAAAAAACGTTTGTTTTTCACCCACAAAGACGAACACGAAGAGTCTTTATACATACTAATATACATACAATTAGAGGAAAAAGTAGGTGGAATTAAAGTAATTGAATTTGACCTGATCTTCAACTAAGTCTAGTCTGCTTCAATTAATAAAAACACAAAAGTCTTCATGTCTTTACTGAACACACTGTGTAAACAATACAGGGTGGAAAGGTGAAGTATGTGAAACCCTGGGCTAATGACTTCTAACCTGGAGTCAGCAAACCTGGATTCCAGTCAATGAGATTGGGAGTGTTGATCAGAGCTGATCTGCCCTAAAACAATCACCTATGAGTTTTCACAAGAAGCATTGCCTGATGTGAACAATGCCTTGAAAAAAACAAATTTCTGAAGACCCAAGATTAAGAATTGTTGACTTGCATAAAGTTGGATAGAGTTACGAAAGTATCTTTAAAAGCCTTGATGTTCACCAGTCCATAGTAAAACAAACGGACTATAAGTTGAGATCGTACAGCACTTGCTACTCTCCCTAGGGATGGGTGTCCTGCAAAGATAGCTGCGAGACTCGGTGTCAACGAAAGACTTACAGAAAACTCTGGAACATGCTAACATCTCTGTTGTGAGTCTATAGTACAAAGGAGGACTCCACGGAGGAAGTCACTGCTGTCTAAAAAAAATGTTGCAAAAGAGCGCCTGAATGTTCCACAGCGCTACCGGCTTAATAGTCTGTGGACCAATAAAACCAAACTTAAGTTGTTTGTAAGGAACACCCAAAGTTATACATGTAGATAAAAGGGTGCAGCACACCAACATAAACACTTCATCCCAAATATAAAACATGGTGAAGGCATCATAATTAGGGGCTATTTTGCTCCCTCGGGGCCTAGTGAGCCTGCTATCATGAAAAAAAAATGACTTGCCAGGTTCATCAAGATATTTTGTAGAAAAATGTAAGGCAATCTATCAACCAATTGAAGCTGAAGAGAAGTTGAGTACTGCAACAGGACAATGACCCAAAGCATAGCAGTAAATCAACAACAGAATGGATTCAACGGAATTAGATTGGAGTCACACCAGAAATCCCAAGAATATTGCTACATGGAAATAGTTTTGTAAAGAGAAATGCTCCAAAATTCCTCCTAACCACTGTGCAGGTTTGACTCACAACTACAGGAAACATTTGGTTGAGGTTACTGCTAACGGAGGGTCAAGCGCTAATTAAATCCAAGGGTTCACATTCTTTTTCCACCATGCACTATGAATGTGTACACAAGGTTTTCACACTGCTTGTGTGTTATTAGTTAACCCCTTCAGTAACCATTTGTACTATACATTGGTTTAATCAAGATCCCCCTTTCCAAAGTGTCAGGCACCCTTGTTGGCTGCTACATATTTTCAGGCTTCTGACCTTTCCAGGTATTATCTTCATTTAACCTCCTTACCTACAAAATTCTCCATAAATGTCCAAAGACCAATCTCAACGCCACATTTCACACACCTGGATTCCACAAAATTCAACAAATGACATTACTACACTGGGATATACAGTGGATTGAAATATACTTCCTCTGGACCCTCTTACTGCTAAGAAGAGATTCCTTCACCTGAACTCCATAAACACGGTACATAGAAACCATGAAACTGACTCGGGGTTTTGGATTTGATCATCTATTCAGAAATGCTTTGATTTAATTTAAAAACACTAAAAATATATATATTTCACTCAAGCACATTGGTTTTGAAATCTTGTAATCTGGCCTGCATGCATGCATATTCTCTTATCTATCTTATCAAAGCAAAGGTGCAAAGTTTCACACTTCACACTGGCCTGCATCCTATTGAACAGGGGAATGTGACAACCCCATACAGATGACATCCCTGCAAAATTTAGAGGCTACTTGAACCCCGTCACAGCTGAGGGAATATCTCTAGTACATATGGACCCAAAAAATGGTGTCTGTCCTTATCAGTGGTTACCCCAAAATTACTTGGCATCTTCAAAGACACAGGGGCTGCCGTGGTGGAAAATCAATCTTTTGATACTATTATAGCTACGCCGCTACTTTGTGTAATTACAGACAGAATTAAAGTGATTTAACCCAGAAGACACAATAACCACACAATCAAATCAAGGAAACCTCTTTGTGTGATCCCCATAATACATACATACAGAACTAGGACTTAGAACCCCAAAACAACCCTATCAGATCAATCCTGTGCAACACCAGATCCATAAGGAACAAATTAGCTATTATCAATGACCTTATTAAAACATCCAGATTAGTGCGGGCCTAGAAGCAGCTGTTCCAGGCAATTATATGGTGTTCCACCACCTGAGACAAGGGTGCGAGCGAGGTGGAGTAATGATCTGTGTCAAATCATTCTTAAACCCCAGGCCAATATCAGACCACACACCCCAATATTTTGAATGCATAGCTACCAGCATCTCAATGGAGACTGAATTCTGAATACTCTTAATATACAGAGCCCAGGAGATGGGAAGTGATTTCTTCAAGAATTTGACTGGCTTAACCTTTGAATATCACATTATATCAGGAGACTCCACTTGGATTGATGACACCCTATCAATCCATATCTCTTCATGCATTAAAACACTAACCCCAGCACTCACAATAATAGTGCGGTGTTCACTAAAAACTGGAGATTCCGCAGATCCTCTAAGAGAAGCAGTGAGACCTAGCAAATTACAGTCCAATATACAGCTTCCATATACAGATGCCATTGCTACACAGGTGACACACAACTCTACTTCTCCTTTGCTCCAGACAGTGAACCTGGGCAAAAGAGAATCACTCTTGCTGAGGGGGGCACCGGACAACAACATTATATCATGGTCACCCAACTAGCCTGAAACGTGGAGGCTCTGAACTCATTAGTTCAACAGAAATACAAAATCAGTGCTAATTGTGGACTGTCATTTAAAAATCAAGTTTCTTCTGTAATAAAGTCTGCCTTCTTTCATCATATAAACATAACCAGGATACAACACCTAATTCCACCTCGTGATATGGCAACATTAATTCATGCATAATGGTAATACACTTTACTTGGGCCTCACATAATACCTGTTCTTCACGCCAAGCATTGGCTTCCAATTAAATAGTTAAACATACTTTAAAATTGGCCTGCTGGCCTCCAAAGCCTAACAATTAAGGCCCATAGTACCTGAAAGAGCCCCTAACACCCTATATTCCATCTCGACTATTTCGGTCAGCCACCAGATCAGGGAGAAAAGAGCTATACAATTGCAAATTATTATTATTATTTGCCACTAGACACTAAGTAGACTTTCTTTTGAAACCATAGAAACACACAAAACATATTAATTATGACTTCTAGTATGTTAAAAACAACTATACATAAACAATAAAGACATGTTTTTGCAATTTGGTTTTACACAGTCCGCTGCTGAACAATGACCCAATGTATGTTTGACAACATCCTCTAATTAACTTGCATTAATATTTTTTATGTGATCCCTTTTATATTATACTGTAGTGTATTATTTTTAATACTACTGCCTTAACTGGGTTTGGGGATAGTGAAGGTTTTTTAAATATATATATATTTTTTACTTGTAGCGCTAGGGCAAAAGAATGTTGGGACACTATAAAAAAAATATTTTTTATAATTTTTCTTTTTAATTTTGCACTGTCCTCAATCTCATCATCAGGCATTCATGTTATAATAGTTTACTGGTGTTCATTCCAAGCAGTGTTACAATATGTCAGCAAGAAGCTAGTGGGAGTGACACATACCGGTACACCCAAAGGGACATTTTGCCTCACCTTTGATGGTCTTACAATTATGGCCATAGGGTCATAGACTGTGTTTGTCTATGGTTGCGAGTTATTATTATATACACACACACCAAAATACAGACACCAAAAATGAAGCAAACAGTAACACCAATTTGGTAATCGGTTTTCCAATATATCCAGGCATCTCTGGAGTTGGAATTACAAATCCAATGTTTCTGTTATTCACCTCCTGTTGTTTACTCACCACAGCATGCTGAAACAAAGATGGGAAATTAGGGAATTTTAGAAAGTTGTATAATTAAAACAAATCATGTCTTTTACATTCTAGAGTGTGGAAGATCAAGAATATGTAATATAAACGCAAATGATAGTTAGTATTGGAATGGGTATTGTATATAAATGCCTGGAACTTTTACAAATGTTAACCTGCAACATTTGGAAGTTTGAGAGGTGTGAAGCTGGGTCTGGCCAAATGGGTGTTTGGATCTAAATATCACTCTTGATGACCTCTAACGCTAAGATAACAAAAGACTACCTGAGATCCCCAAGGTAATGTGCGATATAAAGGTTAAAATTTGCTTAATGGCCTTTTGGTCAAGATCAACTGTGTAGTACCTGTGTGAAAGGCAACACCTGATATTTTGGCTTTAAGGCTGAGAATGCAATGACATCAGGGGTTGTGTTTTTGGGGTACACCAAACACTCAGTGGAGGGAGACCAAGAAGATTTGGTCCTCCTGCTGACCCTTAGGCCACAGAAGGAGAGAAGGGCTCACATATGTTTTGAAAGGGGGCCCTACAATGGCACATGGATTCACTGCCACATTTTCATAGGACAGCATGGTGCTTCAGGCTTCAGAGAGAAAAAAAACCTCAAGTATCTGAACTGTTTGCTGTGTAAGTGAAGAGTTACAATCATGTTTATGTTATAGGACTCAAAGCTAGGATTCTTTATGGGCCTAGCAATGACATTGGGACAGCCAGAAGAGACCACAACAATTTGCAAAAGGCTACAGGAAGAGCTTTTATTAAATTAGAATTAAAGTTAGCCTCGGTCTGAGTTAATGCAATTAGAATGGGATAAATGTGAACAGGGCACTTACAGCTGAGTTTTTGGATGATGTCAAGTATTTCACATTCCTGAAAAAAATAAGATTTGGTGAATTCATATCTTAATATGATATATTTTCATTGGAGGAATTTTTCACTGTCTACCTTATCACCATTTTGTAAATGTCCCCTTTGAGCTTCATCCACAATGTAGAAGTAAGGTGTCTCATTAAACGTGTCTAGAGTGTGCTTTAAAGTGAAGGCGAGTCTCAATAGGTTAAAGGTCTGTTGTGTGTGTGTGCTGAATACTTGCTTTGTTCAATTGCCTACATCTCAATTAGTCAACTGGCTAAACAAAATTGTGATATCTGGACTTCAACCTCTAAAAAGAGCTACATTAAGTTCACCGGGGAACGTCTTCTATAAAGCAATTCTATTGGTGTGCAGGATATTAACACATAAACAATGGGCACATACAAAAAACTTATTCTAGAAACATTTGGACACATTTTAAGCAATTGCATGCACGGTAAACATTTACCTAGTGCACAGGGAAGTTACAACAATCTCTACCAGTATGATATAATATAGTTTGATATTGTATAATGCAATATATAGATAACTAAAGAAACTCTATGACAATCTCTATACACTATAGTTAATAAACATAATATTATATCATTTAACATGTGTGTAAATATCAAAATGCATGTGTGGGTTTTTCTTTGGGGTATTTTTCAATGTTTACTGTATAATGCTGGACTTTTTTTTTTCTCATTAACATAACTAGAGCGAAGTCTATCAGCACATCTTAACTTCCTTGGGGGTTTTTTTATAAACAGTAATCATTTTTATACAGGCATTACCACCCAAGTAACTCATCCCAACTTTAATACTGTTTTCTAAATATTAGGCTTAAGAGACCGGAGCACATACGAGCCAATATTCTATTTTATGATCATCCATATATCTGGTGCCAGAATGTTTTACATTCATTGAATTAACACATGAAAATAATAATTAAAAATGAAACATACATTTGGTCCAGGAAGGCCAGGCATACCTGGGAGACCCTGCAATTTAAAGAGTTTATATTAACAATTAAGCTAGAACATAAATTGAGCGAGTCATGTTTAGACCATCATGGAGTAAACAGTTTAGAGGTGCTGTTTATACATTGCTGAGTTCTGTTCTACAGTCTGACCAATTTTTCCCATCAGATGTAAATGACGATGATGAGGCGATTGTGACATTTACGAATAACAGGAAGTGCAGTGTTTACACACAAAACTTCATTTTAGCCAGCAACAGTCTCTAGTTCTTCTATATTGAACGATAGTGGCTAAGTGCATACCACGAAAGGTTTAAATTTGTTTGAATGTGTGAAAAAATTGGAGGCTATCTAAAATCATTTATCTGTGCCATCATTGCCCCTTGCCCCCCTCCAACATACACTCTGGCACACATATTTAAACACACACACACAAATTTACACATGCTAACACACACACTTACTCATACTTACACATGTACACACCCATTCTAACACACACTCCCTCTCACACCACTTACGCTAACACACACTACATCTCACAACACTTCCACACAAACACTAAAACATCCATGCTCACACACAAACACTTTCACATACACATCTATACTCACACACACTAACACATACACATCTACATCCATGCTCACATACACTTATACATACATTCATGCTTACATACACTTTTACATAGACATCCATGCTCATATACACTTTTACATAGACATCCATGCTCACATACACTTTTACATAGACATCCATGCTCACATACATGTGTAAAAAGACATTCATGCTCACATACACTTATACATGCACATCCATGATCACATAAATACAAATATACATAACTCCTCCCTTCGGAATGCAGTTCATGTTAACTCCAATAATGTCACATTTGGAAAAAATACAGAAGTTTATGAAATGCCCTACTTGTTCTCCTGGGGTGCCAATATATCCTTTTGGACCCCTTTCTCCTTCTCTTCCAAGCTCGTAATTCTTTAAAAAGAATGAAAAAAAGATCACACAAAACAAAAATACATTACACTAAGATGCCAATTATATCCAAGACTAGGATGTATTTACAAATGTAAAGGTTAAAAATGTATAGAAGAAACTTCGCATTGACCTGCTTGCTGCTGTGCTACAATGAGGATCTGCTTTAAGCCTAACCAGCCTTACTGCATAGAGCGTAAAGATATGACAAGATAACATGGTGGCCTCAGTCTCTACCAGGATGCACTTAACCCCTTAAGGACCTGGGTTATTTTATAATGTTTTCCAAAAACAACCAGAGCAATTTTCTTGTTTTTGCTATGTGTTTATTTAACTGTGATCTCCCACTAACTTATTTAGTGTACCCCCACAAATTATATATTGCTTTTTCAGGAAAAGTAGGGCTTAGTTGCAAAATAATAATTACATATTAACCATTACTTAGAATGAAGAAAATCTAAAAACGTAAGAAAAACCTAAGCCATATTTTCACAGTTTCCCCTATAAAGACTATACGTAGCCAGTGCAAATGGAAAAAGTAAAGTAAAAGTAAAAGCAAAACTGCAGAAAGCCCATGGATCTCAAAGACACCCCGGTTAACTCTCTGTGGACTGCCAAAACCAATTTTTATTTAATGTTTTTTTGCAGTCTCTCTGGGTTTGAGTCTAATTGGAACTAACTAGCATGTAAATAACTAAGCTAACAGCTTAGTGAATATACCTAGAGGTTATTTTAGGGGTAAGTTGACAATGTAAGGGGTAGCGCCGGGGTCCTGTTAGAGGAAATTGAAAATGTTAGGTATGATTAGATGTTAGGGTTAGGTTACAGTTAGTCTATAGTGTTAGCAATAATTATCAGATTAGACTATTGCTCAGTGAGAGTGATCAATGGTTAGTGACTCAAAAGTAATTTATTAGGTTAACATGTTTAAAATGAAATACAAATTGTAATTTTTGTTTTTAAAATGCAATCAAATCACTTGTAAGTGACATGTTTAGGCTACTGACATTGATCAGCAAGACTGATCCGTTATCAGTGACCTAAAGTGTCACTAATAAGTGATAAGGTAATATTTATCAGGTATTAAAATGATAAAATGTTTATTTTTTTATTAATAATTTGCATGCATTTTTGTTTTAACTTTGGTGGTCCCACTCTAGGGCAGGGGGAGGGGGTCACCAAATGCCATAATGATCAAATCACTCCTACTGGTCAGGCATGATCATCATCAAACCACTCTTGATTGGCTCTGCAGCGGTTTTTACTGCAGCAGAGCCTTAACTGGTAAGTCAGTGCTGGATTTGTTTTTGATTTCTTTTAATGCTTGGTGCTCCATAGTAGCACAGCATTGGCTGTGATTTGGTCCTCACTAGCTTGCGGGGACTGAAGACACAAATTTTAACCCCTAAACTGCTGTGATAGAGCTATGGGGCAGCAGTGGAGCAGCAATTGTGGAGACAGGAGAAACCATCAACCCTCTTCTCTGAAGCTGCCTGGCATCTGGAACGCAAACTGGGTTACAGGGTTAATGCTGTTCCTATTGTATACACACAAAGTGGGTTATTGTGGAGTACAGCATAACAGTAGCTTATTTTAATTTGAACACAACCATGGAGAATATTAGTTATAAATACAAGGATGTATATTTATTTATAGATTTTCATACTATTTAACTATTCATTATACGTCAAAGATATATTAACTTACATCATCACCATCATCTCCAGGTATTCCTTGTTCTCCTTTCATGCCAAGGTAGCCTCTGGCTCCCTATTGTGCCAGTAAAATAAAACAAAAATACAACCAATATGCTGTGTATAAATACCTAGTGCAGGGACTAATCTATTATGTTGTTCAATATGGGAAAATGGGAAATATTAGCTGAGATGTAATCATGGACCAGCACTAACAATCTAAATAAGTTACATTAAAGACAAGCACATTTTGGTACACAAATTTAAGCCAGTTTTTCAATCTTAATATGAAAATATTGTTTTCAATAAATTATAAGATCCCCTGTCATATGTAACCACTAGAGTGACCACATTGGCCTTTGTTCAGGACCCAAATACATTTCAAATGTTTTTGTTATGTTTAATGTTAAGCCAAATATACTTTATGACCAGAAGAACGTGGACACCCCATAATTATTGGATTATTGCATTTAGGTTTCTCAGCCACACCAATTGCTAACAGGTGTATAAAGTAAAGCACATAGGCAACCATCTCCATAGACAAACATTGGCAGTAGACTGGGTCTGCTGAAGAGTTCAGTGACTTTAAACGTATCATAGGATGCCGCCTTGGCCACAAATCAGTTTGTGAAATTTCTGCCTTGCTAGATCTACCACGGTCCGCTGTAAGTGCTATTATTGCAAATTGTAAGCATCTAGGAGTAATAATAGGTCAGTCACAAAGCGGTAGGTCATGTACACTCACTGTCCCGAGGCATCAATCATTGAAGAGTTCGAAACTGCCTCTGGAAGCAACATCAGGACAAGCACTGTGCATCAAGAGCTTCATTAAATAGGCTACACATGAGCCCATGATCATTATGCGCAATGCCAGGCGCCAGCTGGAGTGATGTAAAGTTTACCGCCACTAGACTCTGGGGAGCAGTGGAAACATGCGCTCTGAAGGGATGAATCACGCTTTACTATCCAGAAGTCTCATGGACAAATATGGCTACCAGGAGAACAATTCCTACCAGTTGCATAGTGCCTGTTTGGTGGAGAAGGGCAGTTTTTCAGGTTTTGAGCTTGACCCCTTAGTTCCAGTGAAGGGAAATGTTAATGCTACAGCATACAAAGACAATGCAGACAATTGTATGCTTCCAACTTTCTAGCACCAGTTTGGAAAAGGCCCTTTCCTGTTCCAGCATGACAGTACCCCTGTGCACAAAACAAGGTCCATAAATACATGGTTTGACAAGTTTGATGTGGAGTAACTCGAGTAGCCTACACAGAGTCCTGATCTTAACCCCATTGAACACTTTTGAGATGAATCGGAACGCCAATTGCGAGTCAGCCCTCGCCTACACATTCCCACAGACACACACTGAAATCTTGTGGAAAGCCTTCAAAGACGAGTAGCAGCTGTTATAGCTGCAAAAGATGATCAACTACATATTAATGCCTATGGTTTTGATTATGAGACATCCAGCAAGCTAATATAGTGTGATCGTCAGGTGTCCACATACTTTTGGTCAGATAGTGTAATTGATTTCCTTCTCTAATTTTTAATACCTACAAACTGTAAGGTAGCATTTCAACTGGTCTGCAACATGAAATATATACTTGTCCTGAAACAAATGGCTTAAATAGTCACCCTAGTTTACCCATACATGGAAAAAAGCATTTTAGATACATGCTGTGTTCATATATGTATTATGTAAAGCAGCAAGTTTTCTATTCTCTGATATCCTGGGACTACAGGGAGCAGGACACGGCTAGCTTGTCCTTGAAAGCAAGCAGAAGACAAATGAAGGGAGTACACTAAGTTCATAAGGCCATACCTTTGGTCCATCTGGTCCTCTTAGCCCTGGAAATCCCTGAAAATAAAAACCTGCATTATTGTTTGTCATATATATATATGCAAATGTAGCAAAATGTTCCTGTTGTCATTTTTATCCTCTCTATTAGTAGTTAGTAGTTAACTACTACAAACAAAATAATGCAAATATACTGAACAGCTAACCCATGATCCTCTGAATAGGTCTTTAAAAACACCTTATGATCTTGGTCAACATGACACGTGGACATATACCCCATATATGTTGGCAGTCTATGAACGTTATCGGCGATATTACACTATACGGTTATAACGATGTGGTTTCTAACCAACTATGGGGTATTAGTTTACTTCTCCCATGTTACCTGAAATCCCATTGCTCCTGTTATTCCTTGACCTGGTTCTCCTTCTTCTCCCTGGTCAGAAAATGTAAACACACTTTATGCACAGACTGTAATCTGCAAACCTGTAAAGCTCCCCCCTAAGCTTTCAGGACCTCAAAGGTCCATCAAAACCTCTGATGTGCCCAATAAAACATGTCACCTTCAACGATAGACTTCATAGTACATCACAAAAAGCAACTATTTTTGCCTTAATTGCCACTAAAAGTACTTACTAAACTAAATTGTATTACACTAGCCATTTAATTGTTTTATTAAATGCTACCATTAACAATAACATTAGCAATACCAAACTTGATTAAAAGACAAAACAAATGTATCACTGATGGCTCATCCTTTAAAAAAAGTTTTAATGTTGTGTTGTTTCTATGTGATTAAATCTCTAGAGGAAAGCATACAGTGACGGATCTGCAAATTTTTATTTGCTTAAAGGGACACTCTAGCCATCATATGCACTGTAATACATATAATAGCTGCATGGTTGTCGTTTTTTCATATGTATGGGGGGGATTCTGCAGAATCGCCTCTTATGGATTTGCCTCTTAACACACCCCCTCACTAAATGCCACCCAGGACATGTGTTTGGCCGGTACAAATATCTGTGCACGTAATATGCTCACCTCTAGTCAGCTTCAGCACTGGCTCGGGGAAGGCTGTGGCGGGAGTCTCTGCAGACCCCTTTGTGTCTATTTGGAATGTCCTTATATTGAATTAAATGGGAGCACTTTCCTGTCACCGACTGACTGCTTCAATCAGCCAATCAGTGGCAAGAAATGTTGAACCATAAAGGAGCAGGGCTAGGCTAGTGTTTATTTGTGAAACAGGGGTTTACCCCCAATGTGACAAAGGCCTTGTGTTTTTCAAGGACAGATAGGGCTTTCCCTGAGTACATGCAAATTATTGTTATTTATTGTTTTATATAGTATCATCAGATTCTGTGGCGCTGTACAATGAGATTAGGTTCCACTGATAAAAAAACCCGTTTTTTTTTCAACAGGATCCCATGAGTAAAAAAATTTACTCACGTTTTTTACATTTTATACCTTCTACACTTTTTTTCCCTCTTTCTTGAAATTTAGAAAGCTTTTTGTAATGTATATTTTAAGTGAGAGAGGCACAAGGTATTTGGGTACCTATTTTTAAATTTTATAATTCAATTTCTTTTCACTTTTTAATTATTTTAATATCTATTTTTTTTCATTTTTAAATTATTTTGACTGGAGATCTCTTTGAGGTGTTTGAAGACCTCAGGGATCTTTCTTGGAACTGGATAGTACCCCTTATGATGTCATGGTGATGTCTCTGGATTTTTACCTATTACTTTATAATTTTCTTTCATTTATAACTATTTTGTAAAGAGGGAGAAACACCTAGTTTAGGAATTGTACATCCTTCTTGGTATATTCTTCATTTGTAATGGTTGGTAGAAGGTGTTTTGTATATTCTACACTATCAAGTATTGTGGTTGCAGCTATTGTGTTTTATCAGGCTTTCTGACTATAGAACCTATGGCCAACTTATCATTGCAGTTTAATATTTAGGGGTACCTCCAGGGGCGGGCAGGCCTGAAGGGCAGGGGGTACTTGTTCCCTGGGTCAGTCCCAGGGCCAAGAGTGTAGTGGGGTCATGCAGTAAAAATGCTCCGGGCAAGTTGAGGGTGTGAACTAACATCCATGAGCCTAAGCAACCGGGATGCTACCCATTGAAAGATTTAAGGGGTCCCTTCACATTGCTTCGTATCAAGTATCAATCAACTCCCTGCAATGGTAATTTGGGATTAAAAAATACAAATATCACATCTTCAAAAATATATCTATGCCTGTATAAACATATTGTAGGGATATATCCTTCATATACCGATTACACTCATTTATATTGAAATCTAGCATCTTATATTTATTTTATTTATAATCTGTAAAGTCTCTGATGAATGACTGTTTATTTTCCTTGCGAGAAATAAAGGTTTCGTTTTCTTTTAAGTCATTTTGAAATCAGGGGTATTGAACTCCAGGCTTTTAAGAACCACAAATATGCTCGAGCACAGGCATTTCTATTTGATGCTGTTTTATCTCAAATATTTGAAACACAAAGTCACATTTATATTAGACAATTTATATCAGTCTTAAGTTTTTTAATGTCTTTGTACTGCAGCTATTACTTAGTACTTATATTGAGAATAGGTGATGGCCGGCACCTTCTTGCCCAAGTACACATATTCACCGGCACACATATTTTCACGCACTCATACTGTCACACATACACAAATTTACACACCCATACAATCAAATAAGTTGTAAAACATTTTAATATAAACAGCAATAAATATAAACTGCTTCATTAGCATATTTTGGGGCTTCTTGGATGCTATAGTTACATAGTTATATAGGCTGAAAAAAGACGTGTCCATCAAGTTCAGCCTTTTCCATATCTGTTCATTTGTTGCTGTTGATCCAAAATATATAAAGTATATACATACCTTATCTTGGACAACCATATTCTAATCTAAAACAATAACTATATTGTGTAGAATCACCATACAAGTACAACATTTTAATACATACCCTATCACCTGGTGCTCCTGGTTCTCCTCTAAGGCCCACCAAGCCTTTCGCACCTTTACTACCCTAATGATTGAAAAGTAACTGATGGTTAGCATAAGATAAATACAGATTTGCCATTCATTATTAGTACATATGTTTTCAAACTCACATATGTCAATCCAAGACACCAGGTAGAATTTCACCAGTCCTACAATTACAGCACTAACTGATCATCCACTACCTGGAGTCTCTGGATGAAGCCATGCTTCCCCAAGTCTCCGTGTCAAACCCAGAGAGTTCCCAGCTATGTCAACATACAGTATACACAACAGTAAAAATAGTGCATATATTAAAAAGGACATACCTCGGGTCCGGCCGGGCCTGGTTCTCCTTTGAAGCCATTAATACCGATTTCCCCTGCAGTCCCCTTTATAAAACAAACAAGTAAGTCAGGATCCAAAATGTGCAGTTAAATTTACATAGAGCAATATGGATTCTTACTGTGCAGCCATTTTCTCCAGCAATCCCGTCATGTCCTTGTGGGCCTACTGGTCCATCTTTGCCCTGTGATAAAAATATCGTTATTCAAACAGGAAATTAAAATTGCAGTCATTAACCTCCTTAGTACATATTCTAATGAGTACCATGTATTCATTTTTATATTGCAAAAAAGAAACTCATCAGACCATCATATTCAAATGACATCACATATACTGTATTAACTCATTTTAGAATTATTACCATATAAGCACTTATTTGAGGATTTTTTAACAAATGAAAAGCATGTCCAAACTAATGAGTTAAATGCAAATTTACAGTAAAAATGTTGTTTATACATGTAGTATATTAGTATTTATTTTTGTTTAGCAATTTTGACTGTATAGCACAAACATTCATAATTACCTTGTCTCCTTGAGACCCCCGGATTCCTGGAGGTCCTCTCATCCCTTGTTCCCCTTTTTCACCCTAAACAAATTATAATAAAGGACAATGCAGTTGTTATCTAAAATGTCTTCACACATAGACCCATATTTCATGTACTGTGTATGCATGCATGCATTTACTAAAACATGGTATAAATAATGTTTGATTTGACGAAACATTCAGAAAAATATTGAAACCTTTACAAACATACAAAATGATTTTGTTCTCAAGATAACCGTCAAATTAAAATGGTTACATGGGCACATCTTGTGAACAGATCAAACACTCTATAAAAGAGAGATATGGCTGATTGCCGCCTGGAAATCCAAGTGTCCTCCCAGATTTACCATCCATGCAACCAACTACATCCTAATCAACAGTAGAACGGGGTATGATGTAAACCTATCTATTTTTTAATTTTCCACAAAACATGAAAAACCAACTGAATTATGTAAAGTTCAAAAAAACCTGAACAGAAAAAATACTAAAATTTAAGGTCAATCACAGTATCATTGCACAAAGTGTGCATACTTGATAACTTCTGAAAATTGGTCAGGTGGTTCCATTATTAAAAATCTGAAACCTGAAAAAAACCGCAGGGTTAATTCTACATGGTTAGGTAAAGTTCCAGACAGGTAGAAGGAAACTAATTGCTAATACAGCAGACTTTGGTGTCCTGTCCACAATCTGCCAAGCTAATTGGATAGAGGATAAAAATATCATAGGGTGCATGTAGTACACTATATATAGTAGATGGTGATGGTAAGGGGGGTGGGGTGGTTAGGATACCTAAGGCATCAGGTTGGTTTGATCACAAGCCTTGTGGTTTTTACATCAAGTAGGTATAGCCAGACTGGAGGTATAGCAACCAACCAAACCTGATTGACCTACTTGTGATGGGACTGTTGGGAAGTTAGAATACAGTGTAATTCAGAATACATTTACCTATTGGCAAGTAATGAGGTCATGAGGACCTTTATCAGAACCATTTGGTTACCATCCTTAGAGAGCTAGTATGGAATACAATGTTTGCGATAAAATGATTAATATATGGTCCTGGGTCTATAAGCACAACAGAAAGGGTTTAGGATATTCATGGGCTTGTATCAAGGTAATAGCGAACTCCACAGACCTGAACAAACCTGGGATAAATCTTATATTATCGTGTAACATTAGTAAGACATCGTATGCTGTTTTTATTAAGTATGAAGTTGAACATACCCTTTTTCCTGTCGATCCACGTTTCCCAGTATCCCCCTGTAAATGTAATGTTAAATGTAAGGCAATATATATGGGGAAAATTCAAAGTACTGGTATTCCATGTGATAGTTATAACAAATGTTCTTACTGCTCAAAACATTTACTATGATTCTGTTTATTAAAAAAAAACATAGGTAATTTTACAGTATTTTATTATATTTAACAAACAATACCAAGATTTGGAGCAAATAGCGAGATATATTTGGTGGTTCTGCTGTAAAAAAATGCAATTTTGTCTTTTTTTACTTAAATTATACTTACCTCATCTCCTCTTTCTCCCTTGTTTCCCTTTTGTCCTACTGGTCCTTGTTCTCCCTGCATAATGTAAAAAGGATAGGGCGTTAGGTAAGGAAGGGGCTGACTTCAAAAGCACCCTATTACCTTAAGCAGGGACACTTCCTCTGTTTTCCCAAATTTTAGGACAATACAGAAACCTTTTTCTTTTCATCTTTGAAAAATAATATACCCACCTGAGGTTTTCAATTTTACTTGTTTATGTGCTGTTTTTTTCATATATCATATGGTTACCTTTCCTCCAGTGGCACCAGGCACTCCTGCCAATCCTTCCAGTCCAAGTATTCCTCTGTTACCCTAAAAAATCCAAAGATGCATGTTACTCTATAAATGTCTTTCTCATATTTTTCTATGAGTGTTATTTCATTCTTTCATTCTTTGGAGTGCCTCTTGTGACCTGATGATTGTATTCACATACAATACAGTGGGGCTTTAGGACAGACATGAGGCTTAGCACAGCAAAACTTATTCAGTTATTATTATATATTGCAAATAAGATATGGATTGCAAGCTATCTAGGTGTCCTCTTCAGTCATATTGCACTTATAATATGCCTGAAGAAGAGCATGGGTTAGACAATAAAGGTATCATCTTTACCAGATTTGCTTTTTACCTTTCTATGGCTAACATGATACCTTTATCGACATGGTAAAAAATGATTGGGTAGTAAATAAAGTACTAGAAGAACGTGGGATGGAAGTCTCGCCATGGTCACCATAGCTTATGCACCTGAACTGGAATGTCAACTCCACAGTCTTTTTGGAGTATTTCACCTTTAAACCATCAGAATATCCACATCATACATAGCATGTTCATGGAAAACAGAGATTATTTTCCAATGTGACCTCATATTATATGTATTCTATAACATTGTGACTTTACTAGATGCACAAAGAAGACAGATGTTCTACACCATAGTGTCATAATTGTATGCACAGGACTGGGCATATAAATGGGAAGACAAGATTACCAAGTTGACTTACCTTTTCTCCTTTGGTGCCATAGGATCCTGGGTCACCCTTCTGACCTACAAGACCTGATGGACCCTGTACAAATATGTTTGGAATTAATCATTTATAAATTAAATAGCCAGTAAGGTAAGTATATATTTTTGATGATTCTTCTGTATGAGTTTGCTTATTGATATCTTAAACATAGTACATAACAGTTCATGAGAGGATAAAGATGTACTAATAATATTAAATCTCTTCCTAAGCATTTTTTCCCCAAAAAACAACCCTCAACATAAATGAATGAGCTACATGGTGTGTTAACATTTTTTGAGAAATGTGTTTCAAAAGATTACAGCCTAAAAGTTATAAGATTTAAAAAGCTGTTAAATAAACAGTTAATCTGAAATGGAGAGGCCAGTGGCATACTCAGATATATCATCATCTTAGCAGATAGAGAAGGTTTTATTAGAAGTTAAGAGAAGGACCTCACCAACAAAGGTAGCAGATATGTTGGTGCCAGGACACCAGTGTCCATGACAAGGTTTGTGTAAGGCATTGGGGCATAGAAACCATTTACTGAAAAGTCTGTTACAAGACATGTTTCCAGCTATACTTGTGGACTATGGTAAACTCTAACAATGATTATTCCTCTTTGGTATAAAATAATTTCTATGTTGCCGTGTCCTGCATCATGCAATGCTGGAGATCTCAAAAAGCACTATAGATGCACCGAGACACTAAAAATCATGTGTAACCATTCATTCTACAGCTCTGTAATAACTCTTTATGATCTGTTTGGTCTAGAATGAGTTGAACCCATGATGCATCAGCTCAAAACTCTCTAACTGCCTATAAACAAAATAACATGATTTTCAAAATCTAGAAATAGAGGAAAATATCCATTATATTTAACACAGCTGGTAATATTTCCTTAACATCACAAAGACTGTGGGCTGTTTTAACAGCAAAAACATGATATCTCCACCTGGATTATCCATCCAATGTACTTTGACTGGTCAGGTATCCATAGCAACACCTAAAGGCTATGTACAGAAATAGTAAAAATAAATAAATGAAGCTTTTGACAGGCCGGTTGTCTCTGAGAAATAAGTAGAGTAGTCCAGATGTGGCTTATATGTGGGATGAACATTTATACAAAGGGAACTGTAAATAGAGCTAAATTTTATGTAACCTTAAACATTCATATGTGGGAGAGCCAAAACACTTACAATGGAATGTACAAGGTCTGATAGAATTGACATGTTCGCACTTTTTGTAAAAAGAAATAAATCATCAAATGAAAGCAATTTTGAACCAAAGGATTTCCGAAATCTGTTAAAAGGGGTTGATTTTTCTTTTCTTAAATATATGATTTTAGTTGGGGGCTTAAATACTTAGCCATATGCATCCTTGACTTTTGTACTTCTGTATTTCTGTACTCTATGTAGAAATATTGTGTATAAACTTTACTAGAATCAGACTACTATGGAGAATTGAAAAAAGTATCTATTAAGGTCAAAGTGTACATGGTGCCTGAAATTACACTGCAGCTTGCTTATGATGATAAATCGGATCCATGAATTTAAGTTAGGCTTTTGTAAATATTTTTATGGAAATCACACAAATTGTGACTGAATATAACTCTACTTGGCAAACAAAACTACATCTTTTACATGGTTTGCTAGCCACTCTCCTATTAGTTACAGTAGCTAGCAGATACAGGCTACTCAGATTATCCATGAGTAGGTTTAATCACTTTAACTTAGATGAACACCGCATTCTTTGTCCAACTTTTCACAAAGAGGTTAAAAAAGAGACTTTAATATGGGGCAAACCACTGATTGTGAGCCAACAAAGTTTCATTTTGTATTTTAAACATCTCCTCTACCTCCATCTCCTCCTTAGAGAGAGTGGATGTTGAACACATAAATGGACCAGTTCACATGCCTGGGCTACAGACACCTGCCTATTTTATTTTCCTCCACTAAAGGTGGCCCTGTTAAAGTTACAGATAGCTAGATGTGTTTGTAATTTAATGTGGACCATCTAGTTGTCATTGGCTTTCTACTCTCAGATGCCTTATTTTCGTAAGCAACTACAGCTGAAGGAAAACATTTGAGTGACAGCAAATGTCATAATACTTACTTCAGGTCCAACTTCACCTTTACATCCAGGTAACCCAGGTAAACCAGGCTCACCCTGAAAGGACAAAGTAACCTTGTTATAAAAATAGTTGGGGAGGACATTAACTTACCAACAAGCCCAGATAGCATGGTTGTGTAATTGACCCTTATAATCTATATGTGCATACATGGAGTCTGTAGTTGAAAGTCATACCTTTTATTGCACCAAAATATAAAAAAATGTAGTTATATACCTTTCAGAATTCTTCACTCCATCTAAAGAAGAGACCTCTGAAGTTCCAAAAGGTTATGTAATGTTATACTTTTTCTATGTTGGCCCAATAAATTGCAACAACTTTTACTAAATACTCAATTTTCTTTGGTTTAGTACTGCAATATGCACACTTCTTATTGGGCCAACATTGAAAATGATATAAAGTCACATAAGCTTTCAAGACCTCAATGTTTTCTTCAACAAAAGACCTCTGAGGTACCTAAAATATATAACTGTATCTTTTCATGTGTTGTCTTAATCACTTCAACTAAAGACCCAATCTTCTATTAAAATAATTTAGCGATGTCCATTCTAATTCTTATGTACATACACTTTCACAGTGAGTCTGAAAGTTTTGAAACCAATCTGTAACTTGGCAGAATCGGTGCCACTTAGTGTAAAGCTGACTCCTTAATACATTATTATAATGGCAGTGTGCCACTCGCCCAGACAGTGCAAGCTGCACTGAGGATAAAGGCTACACATGAGATTAGAGAGTGGAGCAGGGAGAGCTGTTAGAGCAGAAGACAGGGAGAACTGTAAGAGCTATGAGAGGGGGAGAGCTGTGAGTGAAAGAACTGAGAGGGGGGAGAGTGAGTATGTGTAAGTGTATGGTGTTATGGACTGAGTCTTTGTGAGCATATGATGTTACTTTATGGCATTATTGTGTGTCTTAGTGTTAGCAGTTGTGTGTGTGTGTGTGTCAAGGGTGACCCCAGAGTTAGTAGGCAGGGGAAGACAGAGGCAGAGGAGACGAGAAAGAGAGAGCGTGTGTAAACGTGTAATTGTATGGTGTTAGAGTGTGGGGATGTTAGAACAACAAAGGTCACCAATAGGTAGGCCCACCTTCCAGCCTCTGCCTTTGTTCCAAGTCTCTTACCTTTGCTCCATCCTTCCCATCAAGACCATTTCTACCACTGACTCCCTGTGAACAAAAACATGTTTTTTTAAGTATAGAAATACAGGAAGGAACACATATAGATAACCCAATAGAGGGGAAAAAACAAACCTTTGGTCCTTTTTGTCCCCTGAAGCCCTGTAAAAATAAACAAAGTTGTGAAATCCAAATTGCTATTATTTTAGCTGCATATAATAATATTTTTGTGGTTTGATTTAGCGTACTGAAATGTCATTTAATATGAGTAACTAATCTTTTTTGCATGTTTCTGTAATTAAAAATGCTTTGTAGAATTATATATCTTCTAGAAAACCTTAAACAAGCCTTCTTAGATGTAACTCTAGATTATCCTGTTTCTTTTATTTATAACATTTAGTTTCTTACTAAATCCTGTTCTCCTGTGCAACATAACTCTGATTCCCTCTAACTTTGGGTGTCAGACATAGCGGTTGCTTCAACTCTCACCATGTTTATCGCTTTCTATAGCTTTAAAATAAAAGTGATAAATAATTACAATTCATGAAAGCCAAAGAAGGAGTTTTCAAGTTTCACGATGAGACCCCTAATACATCAATGTGGACACAGTAGATCTTTGCACGCATCCTTTCAGATGCATGCGAGGGCCAAGTTTTAATATCCTGGACGGGTGTGTTGGCTTTACAAGTGGGGTTTGTTTAATTTAGTGCCATACTTTGGCATGTCAGTGAGGGGATCTCTGATCTACCTAACTAGCTCTGAAATGCTGCCTGTTATCTGAGTGTGGTGCACAGGCACACCAGCCTCAATATGCAGCTGATGTCTAATGTTTATATATAAAGCTATTTGCTTTGAATATTGTTTCATGACCCCCCCACTCCTGTTCTAATGTGCTCTGACTCCATCTTGCCTTGTTACAGCTGACTAAGCTTCTAGTAGCTGTCTTTGACCTAACAGAACCATTTTCAGGACATCCAGATCTGTTTATGCTTGTGCCTGACAATAAAGGACTCCATAAAGGATCCATTTCCCCCTGTGTGGTGATGGTTGAGTTCAACTACTATTAAGCTATAAGTTGGTTTCGTCTTCTGTCATGCATCAGAGGGCTGCCATCTTGCTGCACAGTAGATGAAAGCAGAATATGATGGCTTCAGACCACTGCTCCTTTAGGCCTTGTCCAAAATACGGTGCTATTTTACACACATATTCTCTTCTCTTAGAAATGTAACACATACCCCAACACTATGTGCAGGGCATTTGTTTTAGGCCGACAGAAATAGTTTTGATGCTTCTGTAATATTAATGGTTTTTGAAGGCCAAGGACATAGGCATAGCACGGACATAAATAGAGATCGATTGCATCTACAATTGCATAGCATACAGGACTGCTTTTGGAAAAATGCTTATATTTTATCCATTATCAACACTTCTTAATGCACGTTGATTTTCTGGAAAATATCCTACACATAAACAGTTATCAGAAATGGCTATTTCACAACCCACAAAGCTCTTGACTCAGTTTCCAAGCAAAGTTTTGTAATGACAGTTTCTTGATGAAAGCTGATTTCATAAGATAAGGCCGCTTTTAAGTCTAGTATGATTAATTTACATATTTAGTGGTATTTTCGTATTGTAATTGTCAAATATGACGAGAATACATTTTGAATTCTGTGACTTTTTAGCAACAGAGAAGTGTACAGATTATTCCAGAATGCTTTGTACGCCCACCAGGCATTAAACTTAGAAATCTAGA
This sequence comes from Spea bombifrons, assembly GCF_027358695.1. NCBI lineage: Eukaryota > Metazoa > Chordata > Amphibia > Anura > Pelobatidae > Spea > Spea bombifrons. Next base: position 29,913,529 of record NC_071091.1, read on the forward strand.
ATTAGACAGCAGGTAAGAACCATTAACCCATGTATTATGCCCACAATTTATGCTGTAAAGCCTCAAAGCAGTCCTTGGTCTTGTGTCATATTTCAGATAGCCATACACCTATCCGATGTACGATTAAACCGGTTTCTTCAACAAAACAGAGCCCAGAAGGTGCATACCAGTGAGCAAACAATTGGCTTGATTTATTTCATGTCCACAAAATATGAATTAAATGTTACCATACATAATCATTGCTTCCCTGTAAGAATATGAGAATGACCCTGTTTACCAAGGTAGTCGAGATCAAAATGGCAAGCAAAGTTCATTTACTCAAGGCCCAGACATGTGCCTTGTGTACACCAAGAGATCAATGTATCCAACTTGGTTGTCTTCCATTGTTTTTGTTGACCTTATTTTATCACTTAAGTTTTGACTCATTGCAACTGCGTAGCCAAATTATTGTGAGAGAATCCCCAATATTTATATCTGAAAGCAGATATACTATCTATGGGATACACAGTGTACATTTAAAGGGTGTGCATTGATTCTTTGTTTTGATGCATGTACACAATGAACATTTAAGTGGCGCCCCAAAACCTGTAGCTAGTTACAGGCTATCTTGTATGTACCATTTCAAAAATATAAACAGAGCTAGGGGAACGTTTACTTACTCAGAGGTACTTTAAACAATGGGGACTGCGGATGATTATGTCAATGAATGAAAACTTTCCAGTTAATTACACACCCTTAATCTGGAGTCAATTACTGAATGCATTGTAGTAACCTAAATACTATACATGTATGCATTATACCTGGTTAGGTCAGCCCCTACTGTTGCACAAACATGCACTGAGATTAAATATTAAAATTCCTCAGCAAATGCCTGTTTAGTAAATAAAACTCTTATATTTGTAACATATTCATTTGTCCTGTGTCATTGGTATATATGCAATGTACATAGCTGTCTCATGTTGTCGGTGCATACTGTATGTGTATAGTCCACTGTCCAGGTTACAGAACATTGTGAGCATGGAGCAAGTTTTTACATGGAAAACTAGAGAAAACAAGCACGGTAAGTTTCCCGGATTCTGGATGCTGCCATCGATTAAATTGAATACATACCTTGGCACCGATCTGGCCTCTAGAGCCCTATAAAATATAAAGAGAACCATGTTAATAAATGCAGGTTTCTGTTTCTATCATGGCTGAATTTGCCGTTATACAATGAATGAAGAGAACTTGTCAGGCAACCATAAGTAATTCTTAACAACATAATATGTTTTTTTTTTTAATTTCACTCTTTTATCTTCATCTTCAATACCTATGGTCATCACCATAACTTTACTTTACCCCGGAACTTTACTACCCTCACAGTTAAGAATGCCCTTCTGATGCAGGACTACTCTTATTGTGATAGACTGCCTTATTATTTATTCGCAAGTCCAGTCCTTCTTTTCTTTTTTCCTTTTGATCCCAACAAGGAGTCAACAAGGAGATTAAAGCAATTTAGCAGCGCAACATATAATAAAAGTGACAGATTTGTTGGGTACAACATCATTCATCTTGTATTTTTATCAGAAGTATACTGCAATTATATCTTTTAACCAGAAACAGAACTGAAACATGAAAACCTGACATATTTCATTAGGCAGCTGGTTTCCATTAACGTTAATTGGCATATTCGGTTTCTGCCCCCTCTCTGTAGCAGAGATGTGAATATATTTCAAGTTCTACTCTGACATTGAACATGTTAAAGTGTTAAAGCACGTTTGTGTCTAGAGTAGAATCATTCGTCTCATCCATTTCTTTACATGAGCTATAAAATTACATTTGTTTTTTGCTCGGGTGAGTGTTCCAATAAAGAATTATCTCAAACTCAAAATGGGCAGTCATGCCTGCTTTTTTTTTCTTTTTCGGTAATGGCCTCTTTTCACTAAAGTGATTCTTGAATTAGAATTAGTGCTCAATTATCTTCTCCAGTGATACGCTATCTCTGGTAGGTAGCATTGCCAAGTCTTTAGCTGCCCTTCATTGGTTGATGCCATAGGAGCTCCTTGGCCAATAGAGTCACCCGTTAACTCCTGGTGCCAAAGCCAATGGTCTCCCCAGGCCAAGTTTCGGCATCAGATGTTTAAGGTCCGTAAGAGTGACTCTATTGGTCACCGACAGGGGCCTCCTCTGGCATCAGCCAATGAAAGGCAGCTGCTTTACATTGGTTGATGCCAGAGGAGCTCCTTGCCAGCGACCAATAGAGACTTTTAACTCCTGATGCTGAAACTTGTCCTGGGGACACCATTGACTTCAGCGACAGGAGTTAAAGGTCTGTAAAAGAGACTCTATTGGTCACCAGCAGGGGCCTCCTCTGGCATCAACCAATAAAGGGTTGATGCCAGAGGAGTACCCTGCCAGCAACCAATAGAGTCGCTCTTATGGACCTTTAACTCCTGGTGCGATCCTATGGATGCCCGTTAACCCCTACTATACTACAAAAACTTAAGGTAGGCTAGAGGCAGTGACTTGTATGGGGGGAAAGGGACCAGGGAGACTAGCTAGGGGATATTTACAAATAAGAACACGAAGAAACAAACATTCTTTGTGTTCTGCTTCTTCATCTTAGTATATGTTTACCCGCCGTCATATTAGTGTATTCGGTATTCGGTTTGAACAACAAAAACGCACCATTCATGTTCGTTTTCACGTTCTCCTGAATATGAATGCACAAGTCTACCTGCAACTATAACATATGACTATTATTATTCTATAGTATTCCTGTTTAGGGACAGTAAAGATATATCTTTTTTACCTTCCGTAGGTAAGCTAAAATATAAGTAAGTTGGAGGTGACCACCTTTGGTCCTCAACCCTTCCCAATGATACTTAACTTTGTCAGTGACAGAATCCACCTTTGCTAGTACAACCTGGATATTTGTAAAATCTGACTGCTCAAACGCTTCTACAAACGATTTAAAAAAAATAAATAAAAAAAATCTGACTTGTTTGGAACAGTTCTTTTAATGCACAGAGTTTGGAACATTTGGTATACAGTTAATTTGTTACTAGGTTTTATTATATCTATTATAGTATACTATATAACTTAAAACCCCTTACAAAATATATAATAATGAATTACCTTAATTCCTGCATGTCCTGGAGGTCCTGCATCACCAGTAGCTCCCTTTATGAAAGAAATAGTTAATAACACAAATAAACTGCCGTAAATAGTTTGGAGGATGCAACATATATACAATGATAACATGGAATTCAATTCTAGATTTAAGGAAATATACACTAAACTATAATAACTTTGAAAGCTCACACTTGTAAAATACGTTTTTCTAATGGGACAAAACTTTTTAAAAAAACCCTGTACTTTTAGTGCCATCTCACCAAAGCGAAAGCTCTTCAATTTATCCTACCATGGTACATCTTCCCATAAAGTTATTCATGGTGTTAGAACTCTGATGGCACTGAGAAACATTACTCTGGGTGTACTAGCTCACTGTTCTGTATGATATAAAGATATACTTGAAAAGTTAAGAAAAAAAATTAAAATTCATACCTTTTGTCCAGCACCACCTGGTTTTCCAGAAGGACCCCTCCTCCCTTCACTGCCCTATATTTTGCAAAAAAAAGGAAGTCACTAAGAATGCTAAACTGGAAAGATCAGTTTAAAGATTTTAATCTTTCGACATATCTTTGCAAAAGAAGGGCTTTGATATCTGTAAAAAAAGCGACCCAGACTCACCTGTTCACCTAGCATTCCAGGAGGTCCAGGTGGCCCTCGCAACCCCTGCAAATTGAGTTAAAAAAAAAATATATATAAGCCCAGATAGAATAAGCAAAGGAGTCCATGATCGGACACCTGGACAAGAACAAATTGATGTTTTTTGATATACATAGTTCCAATGTGGTCATTTAAGCCTAAGGGTTATCAGGATGCCCAGGTTATACTAGGGGCTGTAGTCTTTACAGAAAATCAGGGGCCCTTGGGAATACTGTGTTTAGGCCATAAGCTAATGACCCAATGGAGGGATTCAATTTAAGGTTAAAAAAAAAAACAGTTAACCTGACCATATTGTATAGTCCGTTATGGTGTAGTGTTATATTGTTGGAGTCTCTGAAATAATATTCATACTTTGTACTAAAATGTGTTTCTTTACCTATTTTTTCATAAATATGATTAATGTAACCCACTGTTCTAATTATAGCCTGGAAGATCAATGCGTCAAATCAAAATGTGATCTATAATCAAGGCATACATTTTAGGAAAAGTAGGGGCTCAAGGAAATAAGAGTACCAGGTGCATCTATATTGAGACAATATAATATGGCATTTCTATGCAATGTTTGAGTTATAAATGGTTCTGGCTGTTATATGGTATCTCCAGAAGGTTTGAACTACCCTCTTAATCCTGATTTAGGATGCCTTAGTAGGCCACCATCATATATTTAGTTTGGCTTGGTATCTGTGTCTTATTATTTACCAGGCGGCAAATCTCTGCCCCATCCTCATTGGTTATTGGTGTTTTAGTAACTATTATCAATGCCACCTTATTCCTACACCAATCTTGGATTAAGCACATTCTTAGTTCATTAGGTTACTCCAGGGGAAAGATCCTCGCTGTATCCAAAGTCGACAACTATGGATAAAGTATAACTGAGTTGGCTCTCACCTCGCATTCATAGGCACAACACTGCGAAAAGAAAACACATGAGAAATTATAACATGAACAATATGGGTAGGTGATGTCTAAAGATGCTATTAGTTTTATAGCTTACCGTTGTTTGTGAATCTTCCAGCTTGGTGAAAAACAAAAAAAGAGAGAATTTTATTGTTTTGAAAAAATCCACAAAAGATATTGTAAATCATTTCTACAATTGACTTGCTTACTATAAAGCATACAGTTCAAGGAGATGTATATAGCAAATGATTATATCATGTCTTCTTTTCAACATTCTTTATTTTATCCTGGATTTAAAAGGCCTGGGGACACTTCTCAGATATTTTTCAGCTAGTATTTAGAAACGTCACAGTTCTTGAGTTAGAATTAACAAATAATTGGGTCAGCCGTTGAGTGTATCTCATGTGAGTTTGCTACTTTCATGCTTTTTTCTTTCATGCTATAATCCTAATTTGTGGTAGATTATGATGTAGCAGAGTCATTTTAAATATCTTATTTTCACAGAGTTTATTGAATTGCTGTTAAACTGGTGTTACTTGGTGTTATCTGTGTTATCTATTGTTTTTTTTTCAATAGTTTAACTGAATATGGAAATAGTTGTTTGGGGTCTAATCTGATTGAGAAAAAAGTCTTCTTTAACAATGAGTGTGTATCTTTATAAAGTGATACAATGTTTTTACTCACAATCTGAGTGACGATGGCTGATGCTGTATTCTTAAATCCCACAGAGTCACCACTGGCTGCAGACAGAACGAAGCTGTATCTAGAATCTGTGGCTATCTCCAACATGCGGTCAGCCTGATAAAATAACATCAGAAATGCAAGAAAGAGAGGCGTTAGCAATGTAACCTATGGATATAGAATATGCATGACCTCTCCCTGCCAACAGAAATACACAGTACTGATGAACACAAGTACTGATGAACCTGACTGCCAAAATAGCAACATCCAATGGCAAAGACCTGGATTTGCGCTAGCAAGACTGTCCCACTCTATTGTTATTTGACTCCATAGCCCAGAAAATCTGTATGTGGCTAGAAGCTTAACTTTCTTTGGCTGCTCCATCCGACGGTAATGCCGACTCAACAATCAGCTCCGTCATTAAACTGGGTGCTATCAGGGTGGATTTTGTCAAACAAAAGCTGCAGAGAAACTTCATTTTAAACTACTGTACCACGCAGGGTTGTTGTAGCCAGGCTGAAGGGATAGATAAATATCATCTAAATCCAATCCTTGGACACCTGTTCCTAAAATAACCTGGGATGTCGATGTGGTATGACCCTGATGAGAATCACCTCTGAGCCACATCTAAAATAAGATAACTGTAAACTTTATATCAATATGATTGATGATCTAAGTGTTCTCCTCTTACCTACCCTGCACAGATTTGGTTGTGGGTTTGTGTGCCTTAGAAACAGGTCATAAGCTAATGATAAACATGTTTAAATCTGAGTAGAAAAATCATTTGATTTTGTTGTCATAGCAACTTAACAATGTTAAAAGTTAATGGCATTAGTTATTTCTGCTGATAATGTATGTTTTCCTTTTAGGTTCCGAGATGTGGATTTACCATGTGGTTGGGGGTGATTGCCACACTAAACAGCTTGATGTTTGCAGACTTTGCTTCAGTGACAGCGTAGCGGACTCCACCACATGCCTCTCTGTATCCATCATTGGAATGCCCATCGGTCACAATTACCATGAACTTGTTGCCCTTCCTGTAGCCTCCCCTGCCAAACACAACAAATAGAAGAAAGGCAACTTGTAAATTGCTACAGCTCATCTCTTCATTAAATCTTTGTGCTTCATTTTAATGCCCTACCAAGTGAGGGCCTTACTGCATTTAGACCTATTTGGAGAAATCTGCTACAAGGATTTGTTTCCTCCCTGTCCCCCCTTTTCACTTAGTTTTAGGTGAAGGCTCCCTGAGTGCTCGCATCAGTGAGGAGATTGCTACATCAGGAGAGGAACAATACGGGATGCACCATAAGCCCCAAAGGAACATGGTGAGGGAGATCATAGGAGCTCCCTTCACTGGCCTCACTTGTGTTAAGCAGGCCCCTGTCAAGTGGGAGCCCCCAATGCCAGTACCGCAACACCCTCCCCGGTTATACTACCGTTGCTTCACTGAGTCTGAGCGCCAGAATATGGAGTTTAGACTCAGTGAGGCAGCAAGTAAGGCTCAAGATGGAGGACCATGAGAGAGCTGTCACCAGCTGATGGACTGCCCCACCCTGACTTAGCAAATATAAGGGTGTGTGTAAGTATGTTAATGTATTTGTATGTAAATGTGTGTGTATGTAGAAGAATGCTAGTGTGTATATGTGTGTGAGTATGTTAGTGTGTTTGTGTAAATATGTTGGTGTGTGTGTGTAATTTTGCAGGTGTGTAAAATAGGATTAGCATGTGTAAAACATGTTTTAATGACCTTTGTATATAAATAAATGTGAATTTCCATGTGCATTGGATTAAAGATGTGTTGTATACATGTGTATATGTGTGAGTATTACTGAATGTAAATGTGTATGTCTGAGTGTGTATTGATTGGATATATTTGAATGTGTGTGAATGTATATGTTAGTGTATAAAATAATGTAAGCAGGGTAAAAAAAAACAGATTGCAATACAGAGGCTGATGGGACAATATGACCATGGGCTAGGGGAAAATACAGGGGCTGTGTGTAAATGACTAGGGGCTGGGGGTTATTACATGGGCCTGAGCGAAAAGCATATGACAGGGAGTAGGGGATCTGAAAAGGGGGCTGGGGATATTACACTGGGACTGGGTATATGAAAAGGGGCATCGTATTTGACAGAGGCTGGGGTAAGGGATATGATAGGTGCAAGGAATAAGACAGGGCGGGAATATGACACTAGGGAGATGTAATGATGAGGTGCATAACACGGGGGCAGATGTAAAGGGGAAGGTTAATGGAAAAGAGTAGTGGATGGGGAACAAATTTCAAGAGAATTGTAGAAGAATTTTAGAACTAAAGCCAAAATAGCTGTTTTTTTAGGAAAATCTCCAATTCAGTTGTTATTCCAACTCGGTTATTTTGGGCTCAATTCTTTGATTCTCTTGCAGATAATTCCCTTTTTACTTAATGAATAGACCCTAGAATATTCTATTTTTTCAAGTTTATTACAGTAAACATTTTATAAAAAAAATCCTTAATTTATTTAAATAAATTGCATTTCTATGTGTTGTTTAATCTAATTTAATTAGAATTGTGTTCATTGCAAAATAATGGGGAGTTATCTTGCACCAGGCCCCTTAGCTCACTATTTCCCACAACTGTGCTATGTTAAGTACAGCTAATTTGGATGGTACTAGTTGGTTGGGTCCCTGATGAATGGCAAGCAGTGTGTCCACCTTGCACCTGTGCACTTGTCAGTACTCTCATGGACCCCATCCGATCATCAAGATCTCATCAGTTATCAAGTTCAAGTTAACTTGTTTGATAAGTTGCTTCATATATTATATTTCAGTTTGTTTACATTTGTTTACAATACTCAGAGAACACTGACTTTTTATCTTTACGCCTCTGTATTTAGTTGAATGTAATGTAATGACCACATTGTACATTGTAAATGCCATTTAGTGGTGGAGATTTACAGCTGTTGTACCCATGAATGAAAAGTAGAGTTTTTTGGTAACTGAAATCATGTAAAACATAATTTGCATGCCACCCTTCATTGAACCCTTGTAAATCTGGCATGAGATAAACGGTTAGAATCTGGATACTCAGTTGCCAAACTGAAGATCTGAATTAATAGAAAATGTAAAGGAAACCATAATCAGTCTATAAAATCCATTCATTTTAACAAGGTACCGCCGAAGGCAATTCACATTCCAAGCGCACATCTGTGCAACCCTTTAAAGTTAAAACCAAGAAGAAATCCAGGCAAGATACTGGGAAGAAACAAATTGTGTTTGCTTTCTGCAGCCGGCAGTATATACAATGTATGGAAGAGATCCGGCTGCCTGATGGAGCTCTAAGGAAGCTTGGATAGATTTTGATGTTAGAAGCTCCTTCGCGAAAAGGAAATTTAAACCAGATTGTACTGCTTGTGCGACACTCTTATCAGGGGTTTTATACACTAAAAATGAGGATTAAGTTAGGAATACACAATAAATTGAGACATTCCCAGTTTTAATTTTGAAAGCATGGTCAAATATGGACAAATATGCGTCTTACAAAAACATAGAAGACAATTAATTTCATGGGATTTTGAACTGTTTGGATATTTATGCTTCACTTGAATTGCAAATCTCTTTGTTTACCAAAACATATCAGACGCACTTATCATAGCTCAACGCAATATGGAGAGTGTTTCTCACCCAGTCAGAAGTTGTCCTGTAGCCGCAGTGATGGCACAGTCAGTGTTGGTTCCTTTTCCAAGATAAGACACTGATTCAATGGCTTTTTTCAGTCCTGTCTTATTGGTCTCCATACTGACCACTTCACTTATAATATTCACCTCATCACTGTAGTGTAGAGCCCCAGCGTTCCACGTCAGTAACCTGTCACATGGATGGAATCTGGACACAAGAACATTACTTAAATTGGGATGTAATTTGTTGATACAACTAATATTGACCAGAATAATCTGTTGAAGAACAGAAAAATATGTGTCAGAGACAACCAATTTATATGCTTTTTTGGGCGATCAGCCTTACTGATGCCCCAAGTGGCTACTACCTACCTTATTGGAGACAGCACCCCTGCATGTCCTGCATATGTCCTTTGTCTCTCCTTCTCTCTGTTCTTTTCTCCTATATATTTTAACTCTTTGTGTTTTACCCAGTAAAGTTAATAAAATGAATTAACTTACGTCCCCTTGGTAGTTTGCTTGGTAGAAACCCTAACACCCAGACCACAATGTAGACACCTGAAATGTTGGTAGCTATAATACAGATCAGCGAGACATCATATTCTGGCCCTCATTATTGTTAAGCAGAGCATGCACTTTAAGTGAGCGGTACCACAACACAGACTTAGTGTATCTAATGAAATAAAAATGTAATCAAAGTGGAGAACTGTGAACTGTTGGTGTGTTTGTGTATAGTGCAGCCCATGCCTTACTGCACCTCTAGTTTAATTATTATCCACATACACTATCCAACCCAATACTTATAAATATAAAGTCTATAATATATAATTTATATAATATAAATCAAAGTCTTCATGTCAAATTTGTCACATAATGCTAGCGGCTAGAGGTGAGTCCTACAAATGGAGGCTTTAAAACGTTGTGGGGTATTACTGTATTCAAGTGATGTTGGTGAACATAAACTGAGGATTTTCTTTGTTAGCTACACCTGTTCTGTGAAAGAAATCTAAAGCAAAAACCATATAAGAGGTTTATGGGGAAATGGCTTAATGAGATGTGGTAGAATGACTCTTCTGATATAGTATAGGTTGTCTACCTTTCAAAGATATATACTTATATGAAAAATCAGACAAAAATAACAGTTAAGAAGAAGTGATAAGCACCATCTAATATTATATTATAGAATAAAAACCAATACATATGAGATGTTTCAGTACTAAAGACAAGTTAATAAATATGCTTTGACTTTGGGTGTGTAACCTAAATGAAAAAGATTACTATTACTTTTGGAGAAATTTCACAAGAGTGAAAAAGCCTCTTTTCCTAAGAGGTTAAATAAAGTTGTTTCGATGATCTTTGCATTGCAGATTTAGAGGATATAACATAACACAACAGTCTACCAGCCCACGTTTACGCATAGGTCTCTATATATTTGCTTTGAGACACCGTACTGCACAAGGATTTGGGTTTTTCAATTTAATAATGTATCTGTCTTTGCTCCTTTCATTTCATGTAAAAGTATTTGTTGTTTGTCCCATGTACTTCTCCATCCACTGTCTTTTCTTACAGAGACCTGCATCTATCCCCTAAGCGTCCTTGTTACTTTTACATCATCATGGGCTTCAATAATACTTCATTTTAGATGTTACTAAAGCTCCATCTATCCAGGACAGAAATCCCAATATTCCTTTCAAAATAATTAAAATTACTTTGGAACTCAAATAGTCCAGGCTCTAGTTATTTCCAGACGTTCCCTGCTTTGAAGTCATTACTTAAGGTTCAAATCCCCCTTCAATAAATAATAGCAGCTGTATAAAATTCAAGAATCTGAAAATTTTCCACACAAGAAGCAGATAACATTTTTCGCGAGAAATTGTTTTGTTTAGTCTTTACTAAAAACAAAGTCTTATATTTAGCAGGATTATTAGGAAGAAGAAAGACCTTCTTAGTTAATGTTTGTGTTTTTCTGCCATTAATTTATTAATTTATTGTAATATTTGCCCACTAAGGTGACTTTACCATAGGCCACCCATTAAATATAAAAGTAGGAGAAAGTGAGGCCAAACAGGAGGAGACCAGGTTTATCACGTATGTCCAGAATAGGAAATATAAGAAAAATTAAATATTTTCTTCCCCCCTTGGTTAATCCCAACTGGCAGGTGCAGGCAAAAGGCAAATCAAAAACATCCCCATGTATGTTTGGTGTTACATAGTAATTCCAAGATCCCTACATATGTACTGTGTCCATTTACCTGAAATGTAAGGTTTTTCATATTTCCACCAAAAAAAAACACTTTTGAAAAAGAGAGCAGAATTTACCTGCTGTTTAGTCGATCCACTAAATCTACTGCAAAGGACTTTATGCTCTCCACAAGGGCTCCGTAGGGCTGAGCTCTGAGTGCAACACTTTCAGATGTATCTAAGACAATGTACACGTCGGCAGGGCAGTCTGCAGCATAGATAAACAACACTGTCAGGGCTGTATGTTCCATACATTTACTATTTTGCTCTGTCTACTCTTTTGTTAACGAAACACCACGTTCAAAACATAATTCCGAATTCTAAGGTTATATGACTGTATTATGCAAGGTTATCTAAGACTTGTCTTCTAAGACTGCACCCACTTAATGGCGGCCTCCAATGTAAAGAATTTTCCGAATGGGACCGTAAAACCATGAATGACAGTCTAGGCCATCTTCAGACATAAAGCACATGTCCTACAGCAGCAATGAGAGTTCTCCAAATCAAAAGTACTAGGTCAAATAATTATTTATATGATTGGTTTTCTGTGGCTATTTAATAATAAAATAAACAATTATTGAGTAGACAAGGTAATTACAGGAGGGCCCTCTTCTCCTTTTGTCTCCGTTTGTTATTGTGTGTGATGTAAAATTATTTTACTGACTCCGAAATCTGCCGACACTATATAAATAAATGTAATGTAATGAAATTATGAAGCAACACAAATTCATTTTTTTAGATACCAAGTTACCAATGCCTGAAAACATAGTCAGACCAGATCATCTTGTATCAGTATATATATTTTTGTAAGCATCTAAGGTGGGGTTGTCCAATATACAGTTAATTTACACAAACCCTACTTACCCGAAACAAAACATACTTATCAAGATAGTACATACTGGCGTTTTAATAAAAATATCATAATTTCTTATATGAACTATTTCCTTTTGTCAGTCTGTAGCCTGTAAGTAAATCCTTCTTATAGTACTCAGGCATAAACTATAATTGTTAAAATAAAGATTATATAACACTATATTACGTGTCATAAATTGGTTCAAACATGTGCCTGCAGTTGTCTATGTGTACATATGAAAAATATTAACAAAATATCTTTCCAATAATAAAGTCATTATCATATTTTATTTTTACCGAGGTGAGGATTTGATGTGCCAGATTGTGAAACAGAAGAGGTCTCGTCCAAGATGATGCAGACAAGGAAAATCAAATTCAAATAAGAAGCCATCACTGTCAGATGTATTGCATGCTGTATATTAATCCTACAATGAAGAAACAGAACAGTGATACCATTTAAAAATGTAACAAAGAATGAATGTAAACCCATATGAACTGAAGAAACTATTTTTTAAGTTCAAGTATGTTTTATAAATAATTAAGATTGTGTTCGTTCACAATACATTGATCGAAGACTTAGTTGACATCTAAAACAACGTTTACCTTACATTGTAAAAACTGCTTTTATGATGTGTTAACATTTTTAAATTGATCACCTGTTTTCAAAATCTTCTTAAGGACCTATTAAATATCAATAACATTAAATATCTTATGTGCTTAAACTAACATGAAGTATCCCTGGATGAACTTGCTTCCCTCTTTCTAGTTGTATCTTTTGTTGCATTTTTCAATATTTGTACCTTCTGTACAACCAGTGCACAAATCAGGATGGAGTTCATTATTAATGGGGGTTTTTAACTTGAAAAAAGGATCTTTATTAGTGAAAATTAAATTGTTGGAGGGGGGCAAAAAACAGTCAATTACAAGCCATTGCAAAGGGAAATTAATACACCAATGGTATCTAGCCAATAGTGATGAACATACATGGTGTAAGATAGATAACCTGCATCTAAACAATAAATAAAGAGCAACATGTGTTTGAAGACAGATATATATATATATATATATATATATTTGTAGCTGGTCTGTATGTCTCCTACAGTCACATGGGACTTGAGGAAGGCAGCAACATCCAACTAAGACCAAAGTATAAGGCAGATCAACTCATATACCCTGCCAGTAATCAGATACCCTACTGGCATACTTAGCAAGCCAAGAAGTACAACATAGCGGCCGCTGATCTAAAAATCCCAGAAGCTCATCAGAATGTATGGAGGTTTCCACCCCAAGTCCAACACCCAGAGATCTTACACTAGCCGAAAAGATGGCGTGCTTGGTCTGGTAAGTGTCAATGGATGAAAACTGGAGCATCTGGGAGTACATCAGTAAGGTGGCACTCAGGGATGAGCTGCTGAGAGAATACCTGAACCAGCAACAGACATGGAAGCAAGATCAATTATTAACAAATAGATGAGGTGGTTGACATTGGGAAATCCTACCAGTGGCTGGACAGGGCTGGACTCAAAGATAATTGCAGCACAATAGTAGGCACTAAGCACCAGATCCATAGGGATCTACCTCACCAGACAGAACCCAGTGTAGACTGTGTAGAGAGGCCTCAGAGACAGTCCAAAACATAGTGGCAGGGTGTAAGATGCTCGCAGGAACAGCGTACACTGAACTGCACAGCAAGTAGCTGATATTGTGTATAAGAACATCTGTACAATGTATGAGCTAAACCCTCCAAAGTCCAAACAGGAGAGTCCACAAAAGGTTGTGAAGAATAACATGGCTACGATTCTGTGGGAATTCCAGATCCAGATGGACAAGCAGGTACTGGCCAATCAACTCGACATTGTAGTAATAGACAAGGACCAGAAGACAGCACTGGTGATAGATTCAGCGGTACCAAGTGGCAGCAACATCAGGAAGAAGGAGTATGAGAAGCTGGACAAGTACCAGGGCCTAAAAGAGGAACTAGAGAAGATGTGGAAAGTGAAGGCCAAAGTGGTACCACTGGTTATAGGAGCACTCAGGGCTGTGACTCCTAAGCTGGGAAAGTGGCTCCATGAGTTTCCAGAAACAACATCAGAACACTTTGTCCAGAAGAGTGCAGTACTAGGAACAGCTAAGATGCTGCGCAAAATCCCCAAACTCTAAGGCCTCTGATAAGGGACCGGAGGTTGAGGAAGACACATATTCTACTTCACATTTTTCTACTTCAGCTGGTACAGCAAACCAAGAAGAAAATTGTCAATCAATGTAACAGAGGCATCATATATCCCCTTTTTTGAGAGTAATAACTACTGCACATAATCCACATATTTTTGCAGTGGATAATTTGGCATTTTATATTTTCAGATTTAATTTCCTTACTCAATACAAGAGAAATGTTAGAGAGGCACTTTGGAACAATTACAGTTTCCGTCCATGTCTATAGTAAGATTTCTCAACCTGGTTTAGATTTTAAACGAGCTGCTGAAAATGTGCTATCTTTTCTTGGCGTAAGGCACCGTTAAGGTCGTCACCTCATTATGTGGCCATGAGGATTTCTGATTTCACCAAATTGTTCCACTTGCAAAAGTATCACACATAGAAATATCTGTGCTGTCCAGATAATATAAAAAATATGGGTGCAGAGGCAATGTGTTTAAAATGAGAATATTTAATTTGTGATCGGGTCAAAACTAATTAATTTTCTGTTTTGTGTATTTAGCTGATTTTATATTCCAAACTAGCAATTTTAATTCATAAAATGTAACTGCAACCACATGCACTGAAAGGTAAATTGTACATTAGGCTAACATGACAGCGTCAGCCATTTTTTCAATAACACCTATACAGGCCAGATGTTTCAGACAAGCATTTGTTCTCCAGTGTGTGTCATGTATGAGTCATTGATTCTCTTTTGTGAGTTTATACTGCAAGGTAACACTTTACACATGCTGGTGAGCATCATTGAAGATCTGAGAACATTGGTTCCTCAAAACAATTTGAGTCTCTAGTTGAAGCTGATACTTTTTTCCATGATGGTACAATAAAATGTAAAGCTACAAAACTTCTCAGGACCTCAGAGGCCGCTTCTTCAGAACACACTGGCCCTTTTTCTTATTAAATAAATTGAACAGGGCTGAAAATGTACAAAGTAGATAGGCAATTACAATAATAAACAATAAACTTGTAAGTGAACTAAGATACTTGAGAAAGACAATTATGTAAAAGAAGTAAATTCATAAATACCCTGTTAATAATAATAAAGCAAATGTATATGTAATAAGTATGTAAGCTAATACATCTGGCAGATCTATAATTTTCTCAACTGATTAATTTCCACTAAATCACATAGAGAATAGAAAAACCTTTTTCAGATTATACAACCTATCAGTGCCTGATTTTGTGCCACATGGGAAAGTTTGGGTCATATAACAGGGCTGGCTAGGAATTATGTTACTAATGCTACATAGTCAGTTACAAAAGAAGGTGGAACTGCACCTTTAAGTGGAAGAAACAGTGTTCGCGAACCATATAATAAATGGATATATACAACCGATCGAATGAGCAACAAATCAAGCCCCTTAAAAATACTCATTTTATTCATGGTGGAGGCTGCAACATATTGAAAGTGGTCTGTCCAACTGGATAATGCTAAAAAGTGCAAAGTTCACAAGAAATGTTCATTGTATTAGATGGTTGATTTCAAGAAATCGTAATGATTTATACACATCAAAAAGAAAAAGGAATAATAAATATGTTTTCTTTTTAAATCTATATTGAAAAGTAAATGGAAAAAGTAATTTGAACGCATTTCTAGATTTGTTGATGCTGCCAAACGTACGTGCTGTACGTGGACAAACGTCTCCCTAGTAATAGATAACTTATTTCCATTGATGGTGCAGTAGGATCCATGGAGGTCCAACTGATAATAGGCACTGAGTCCTAGGGACCAGGTAGCTCTGCAAGTGAAATCCGTTCTTGGTCATTCAGTGATCAACTTAGAGGGGAACCTCTATACTGCTGTTGCTCTTCTGACCATGCAGTAGACATGAATGGCTTTATACTTGGTTCCTCCTTTGATTGACTTGCAAAACAATGTGCGGGAGGTGGGAAATTGATCTTCTTTTTGGCATACAATGCACCACTAGGCATAGTCAGTAACGGACACCCTGCCCCATTAGGCTGTGAACTGGGTAGTACAAATAGTGGCAGGCCACTGAAACCAACAAGAATGGGGTGTTGAACTTCAGGCCTGGAGGCCTACAAATATGCTTGCAATTTGGTAAACCATTGCTTTAAGCACATGACTTAAAGGTGTTGTTTCATCCAGGGTGCCTCATAAAGTATTAATAGATAAGTGCTGCTTTATGTAGAGAGAAGCAAAATAAGCAACAAAGTCATTACAGCATCTTTCTCCACGATCTCTATACCATAAAAAGAGCATTAGAAGGTAAATGAATTTACTGGTGTTGCTTAGCAACCGAGCCCTGCCCTGTATGTTAGATCACTTGAGGGAGGTTTTCTGAAATCACAAGCACACTCCTGTGATGTAAGAAAAGGGTAGGCTAAGGAGAGCATAGCAGATGGGTTTCATTGTAAGTTAAAAAGTCACCATATGAAATGATTTTCTCAGCAAATTACAGAAAAACAGCAGTTAGTTCACTTAGCGCATACAAGAGAGGAATATAGTCATTTGAGTTGTAGCTAGGTGACAACAAGCACTAAAATACATTTTATTCATGATTCTTTTTGTTTCTTCTTTATTTACATGTTCAATGATTTTAATATTGTATTATTATTAAATATTTTGTCATTAGCATTTGCCTCCATTTTGTGTAATGTAGAGAAGTAGGAGAAGCACATGCCACAAAAAGAACACAAAACCCACTATATCAAGGGTGTCCAACCTCCTGCTGCTGCAGGACCACATCTCCCATCCTCCTCAGCCAGCCCCTTAGCTGAAAGAGCATTATGGGAGATGTAAGCCTGCAGCAGCTGGAGGGCCGCATGTTGGACGCCCCTGCACTATATAATTAAGAAAAAATTATTTATATTAGCACGATGTTCTAAAAGAGAATAGTACAAGTGGGAGTTAATCAGAAATTAAGTACATGCCACGAAAATCAAAAATAATACCGTGATAAAGTCACATCAACAAAAAATATAGACAGGAGGGACAAAAACGGTCCTGAAATGTGATCCCAACGTTTTGCCGATAAAGGCTTTATCAAGGGTGGCATGTACTTAATTGCTGATTAACCCCCACTTGTACTGTTGTCTTTTTAAACATTGTGCTAACATAATATATATATTTTCCTAGTTATATAGTGGGTTTTGTGTTCTTTTTTTGGCATGTGCATCTCCTACTTCTCTACATTGTTCTGTGTGTAGCCCGTTGGGGCAGGCTTGGAGACTTTTGATCTTCATATGCCTTTTTTGTAGTTTAGAGTGCCGCCTTTTGCTATATTGTTGATATCCTCCATTTTGTATAACCATATTGATAATGGTATAACAAGAGCATGTCACAACAGAGTGTTTCTGGAGTGGAACCTTCCGCCCGTGACATCACAAGTAACACCATATCACCATAGAACATCTTCAGAGAGTGGAGCAGGACCCAGAACATCTAAAACCTGTTATATGCTCGGTCAGAAGACTAAACTCCCAGAGAGAACGTATCAACAAGAGTTACAGACAATGAAGTGTATAAAAATACAAAAAGTTTAGCACTAACAATAAATATTTAAATTATGGTTGTAAAAACTATGTAGTACCACTGATTCAGCTCCATGGTAGAAGTAAATGGGACTTGCCAAAATTGTGGTAAAGACCACAAATATATGACCATATTGTATGACAATTCCAGTGACATATACTGGCCTAGGCCTAGGATGGCAGGTCCTGGGGGGGATGACAGTGCCCCTGTTGTAAAACCATGAGGAAGATGTATGCAGATACTCACCGGGTTACAAAGGAGATCTTTAATCTCCCCAACCTGTCCATTTCCACCATGGAGGGCTAGTATTTGCAGTATGTGTTTAATGGGTATGATTTGTTGTGTAGATATAAAAATATGGTTCCACTGAAGTAACAATTTGTTATTATTGTTTTTTGAGTGTGTCATCACTTGTGGGGAATAGAAGTTAGAGTAAAAAAGAAGTGATGTATGCTCCTACTGTTAAAATCCAGTAGCCCCAATTTTAGGATCTTAACATATTACATATATTAGCTGAATGTGCTTGGCTTAACTTCATTGCTTAAATGTATAAAAAGCCAGTGCATTGCTTGTACCTTAGTGTGGCAAATATCAGAATAGATAAGCAGATTCTGAGGGCCATGCAAATTTTTCAAGGAATACTTAAATATCACGTGAAAAAAGCAGACACTGATAGGCTGTTGCCATAGAAATTTAAAATACTTCATAAAATGTCTGTGTTGATGCTGGGACTCAATCTTAAATGTTATTATGTGCCAGACAAATGAGAAATCTACAATACGTATGAAATTTTAAACCTGGATGTAGAGATTTACACTATGGATGTGCTTCTATGTTTTTTTTGTAGAGCTGTAAGGGGATTGTGTCCTGATTGCTTATTCCTATGTATTGATCAAGCAATTTTTTTTGTTAAAGAAAAATGCTCAATAACATAAGAGTTACAAAAAAAAAAAATATAATTCGGTGTTGTTCCTTCAGAGGAAACATTAAAATAGCAGCTCTAATAATGTTTCTTTGCTTACTATACTAGAGAGTACAGTTAATGTGTTCTCTAAGTGGAACAGCACCTTAAATTCAGACTAAATCCTAAATTCCTTGTTTTTAGGAATCATTATTAGAACCACGATTAGTGAGTCATTGCAAAAGACGACTAATTGGTAAATATTTGAAGGGTCTTAGGGTGACCTCATGTACAAAGATCAAGGAAGCAGGGGGATACTACAGAACTCAAATTCTGCTTGTTCTCAAAGACAGATTTTTGTTTGAATTTTTAATACTGCACATGTGGACCAAAAGTACACGGTGACCACTCCGCATATATATGGATTAGACACACACACACACATACACACACACAATGAATCACTGGAGTATTTTAGACATTCTGACATTTCTAAGAAGCGAGATCATACGAGATAAATCACAGCCAAATAAATTAATTAGATCACAGAGCCCACACTAGCAATTACCATTTTTTTTATTGTAAGTATAATAAGCTTCATTAGTACACAGACTGATTTCATTATAAGCTTTATGTTTCCCATCACAACTGCAAAAACAAATGTGTCCGTGGACTACGGAAACATTTTCATCTTTAACCCTTCATATGCTAGTACGACATTTCTTACATCTTCCAGTGTTGTAAAAGATTACAAATATGTCCCAAAATTGACACATAACATCCTAAAATGTATAATGTTAATGATGATATGTATGTAATAAACATATGGAAAGAAAAGAATGATTTACTTACCTTCTATATGTTAGCCCAGGTGTTCTGTACCTAATCTCACAACACAACCCTTCAATGCATAAAGGTAGAAGGAAAGGAATTTTACCTTAGGGTCCTAGAGGATACAAGATTGCAGGGAACTCCTCCCTTTTCTGCATTGCAAAGGTTCTTCTGAAGAAGTAGGGGAGGCTAGCCCAGGGTCTCATTTGCATTAAAGATTGCCCTGACACCATCATTCATTTTGTCTCGGGAGCCTTTGTTCACATTACAAACCTTCATAGAACCTTCATAGAAAGGAATATCAAGGTATGAAAGAAGACCAAATGAATGTGGGTCCCATGTGTCAGTCCAAAGACAGGACACTATATGGAGATGGCTCAGTGCTAGACAATGGAGAGGCGGTCACTTATGAAGAACCAAATAGAACAAGGAGTAGGTCTTACATGATTTTTTCTCACTGAGTTTCATCCATGAGAACATAATCAAACATTGCTAATTAGAATACTGTCTTCACTTTCAAACAGAAATATTGGAAAGACCTAATGCCATCTATATCCTCCCATGCTGGCACGACAATGCTGTCAGTTGTCACCGTGAGCTCCATCATTACCTTCCTCCCAATCACTTCATGTAGAATTGATTGAATTGTATAAACAATTCTTGCTCAAAGTCAAGTTAAGCCCATGGGCATAGCTTTTATGACTTCTTATTTAAACCACAGAGGCATTGCTTGATGTCAAAAACCCATGGAGGCACCTGACCCTCACTGAAAAGGGAAACACTGGGGAGAAAAAAACAGTTTTTATTTATGACCCCAGCAAATGTTTTTGGGGACTGCCAAATTGAATTTGGCACTCTGTATTCAAAAATGGAGAGAAGGTAGGGCATTCAGGGGACAAACCAACTCATGATAGAACGGTTCTATCTGAGACCCTGGGAAGTTAATAAGCATGTTGATCAGGTTGTCCACTGACATCATAATCAGCTGTTGGTAATGAGAAAAGAATTCCATGTTATCATCTCAAAGTTCCACCTTAAAATAACGTTGTGCTCTTTCAAATACATTGGGGAGTTATTTTCAAAGTTTGGAAACTATTTATGCAAACCATACTTTGCTTCGCTTTCCCCCCCAAAAATACCATAATAGTGTTTTATAATACACTACTTTAAGGACTTGTGAATTCTATTCATGTGATCGTTAACTTTTAGTAATGATTATTTCAAATAATTTAAAAAGTTGTAGCCCTTTCAGTAAATCATGGTGTGTACTCATTTTTCATTCAAATGTTAAACTTTTGAATACCTGTCTAACCCTGTTTCCTCCCCCACACATTTAATTTACTTCTTCATGACATGTAGCTTGGCCTATATATCACCTTGAGCAGTGGTGGTATGCTGACACATGTATGCTTATTACTACAAGCCAGTGATTTTGCTAAAGTTTTGTAAATGAAGTAGATACAGCATTCATTACTTTGCTTAAAAGCACAACATTCCATAGGTTGGATTTTTAGAAAGGTATTTAGCCTCTGGCATGACTTATTGTGTCCACTGGAGCCAACATATTTAAACATGTCCAAGGAACTGCAGATACAAACATGTCCAATTGGTCTTAAGATATTCACCTAATTGGACTGCAAGCTAACTGAGCATCCCAGGTCTTTCTTTTGTTCCTGTGATTTAACTCCCTTTATGACACTTACAAAAATAGTCGATTCATTCTATTATGTTTAAGACATACCTGGAGCTATGAGTTGAAGAAAAGTTTCAATTCAACGACTTCACTATGCATTGTGAAAGGCGACCATCCAACGAGTAGGGTTAAGTTGTTAAGCTATGCGCTATGCAAGTCCAACCCTGACAATTTATGCAGAATACATTCAGGTCTATTCATCAAGACTATGTTGTCAGTCAAGGAAAGGTAGCTTCACTGACAATACAATACAACTTGGCTTAGCTCGAATAAGGTAACTTAAACATTAATTCATCCAGTGAAGCGCTGACACCTTTTCTGCCTGAGGAGCAAGTTCAGCTTGGTGGTTCCCCTGCCCACCCGCTTACTCTACACATTTAATCTTTACACTTACACTTGCACACATATGGTCTCTCACATACGCTCTCTTTCAGTTTACCTTAAGTAAAGTACCTTAAGTAAACTTATCTTATGTTAGTAATTGTTTACATTAGCAAAAGTTTACTTAAGTAAACTTACCTTAGTGAGAGTTTACTTTGTCTAGAACATGGATTTGCTTCTGCTCTCATGTGGTGTGAGCTGCCCGCTACCACAAAGGCCAAATTACCATCATGCTACGTGACCCTGCTAAGCGCTCGCCTCCAAAAGTGGGCCCAGTGTTAAGTGTCCTAATTGAAGAATTAAGACCTAGCGGCCAACCCTGCATGAAGCATTAGAATCTGCCCAGGCCTTTAGTATCTTCCTTTGCCTTGTATTTAGTTGCCATGTAGTGCAACTTAAGGTTGAGGATGTTGGACTGGCCTGTTGGGCAGTTGTGCACCCATCTCTGAAAATATGATAACCACTGTTTTGTTGGTTTTTTGCTATTGGTCTTTAAGTTTTTGAAAAGTAGAATTATGTAAGATGTACGGACATGGCCTTCTTGGCAAGTATACAAATTGTTAATTAATATAGCATGCAGTAAATTTACTGAATTGAATTATTTCCCCTTTTGTATCTTGTAAAGATGTTGTAATTTTAGAGCTTTTAAGATAGTGTGGATTTTTTTTCTTTAAAAAAGCATTCAGTGTCCTGTTCTCTTAAATAGCCGGGAGCCAGAATAAACAAAACCAGACACTAATCACTACATTTATTTAATCAAATGTTTACAGGACCTGTGGAATTTATAAGTGCATATAAAGATAGTTGTATGGATAGATTAAAATTAATGGCTTTAATTTGTAAGTAAAGGAAGTGATTAGAGATAGCTTAGTTTCCAATATAACGAGGAAAACCTGGCTTGTTCCCTTGTCTCACCAAAGCATATTTTATATATATATATATATATATATATATATATATATATATATATATATATTTATATTTATATATTTCAAGACTTAATTAAGAAAAAAATACACAGTGGAGCCCCTGGTATTTCTATCATTTCAGAGGTGTTCGTTATTAATTTTTAAATTAATTTGTCAATACGGAGGCATACCCTGATTAGATAATCTTATTCCAAGATTTCATGTGGCAGCCCCCTCTCCAGCTTAATACCCCCATAAAGAGGCAGAGTGCTCTAGACAGTCCTGCCAAGTTCATATACCCTGTACTGACCCCAGCATGCGGAAGCCCTTCTCTTGTTTAAAACAGAGCTCAAACCTAGGACGAGGAAATGGGGTGGATGTCGCCTCTTGTCTGGCTATAAAGGGAGCTTAGTCCTCTTTTTTCCCATATTTTATCCCAGTGTGGGGAGCTCTTTATTTAATCTCATAATTGAATCTCTCCTCCTTGTATTACCCCAATTGTTATCATGTTTGTATTTTTCAACTGATGAATTACCATTCCAGAAAATTTACCAGAGATAGCAAAACATAGTCCTAATTACACTTGAGGGTGTGTGGAAAGTGGTTGTTGTGAATAAGCTGGCTCTCCTATCCAAACAGCCCATCCCTATCTACGTGCCACCTCATCGTCCCCATCTGCGCTTTCCCATATTGATCCAAACTAAGCGTCCATACACTTTCCCACTCCAGAAATATGTTTACAAAAATTGACAGCGGGGACTTATAATAATGCACTTATTTCACTTACATTTCTTTTTTGAAGAGAAAACCCTGGTTTTGTAATATAGTTGTTCTCAGGATGGAAAAAGGGCAAAAACACAAAACAAAGTACTAACATAGTGAATTATTTTTGATACCATAACAATCCTACAATCATTATATATTGGACCCCCTTAAGATGACCCACTTACAAAAAAATTGCCTCATACTATGTATATATATACATGCTTATGTATCTCTATATCTGCACACAGTTGTGAGGGTGCAGTATAGATTTGTAAGGATGTATAGAAAGCTATATTTCTTTGCACTAGATGTATGGATTGAATTGTATTGCGTGTATATGCTGTATGGATGAGTACATACAGTGTGACATTACACATGTGACGGTGTACCGGTGCATGAGGAGAGAGATCGCTTCTGCTTCTGGTCCCTGTGTGTCCGGCCCCGCCCACTTTCTGTAGCTCATTCTTTACCTTCCTCCACTATTCTTTCTCCCAGGACGGATCTCCAGTCTCGGTCAGGCAGGGGAGACTCCGAATCCAACCCAGCACCACTGCTAATCCGGATCAACTGGAGCAATTTAACCCAGGTCAGTCATTTCTTACCATCCATCCCTTTTACTTTCTTTAAAAAAAAAAACTACTTTAACAACTTAGTTAAGAAAGCAGTTAAAGAATAGATCACACCTATTGGATACATGCCTGTGAATTTAATTTATGAATCACGATTTTCTTTGAATGAGATGCATAAGGGATAAAACGTGAAGCTGTTTATAAACATGGAGTTAACCATTCATATAATAATATTGACAGTGTAAATACAAACAATAGATATGAGTGGCAATGTGAAATCTGAATGAGATGGGCAGTCAGCTACTGTCTGGGGTTAAAACCAACAGGTCTTGTAGTAGAGAATATTATTCTTTCTTATTTTGTATGGTCCAGCATAGGAAGAGTTAACTTTACAGCTAGATGGATGGTTGCTGCCCTAGGGGATTTCAAGCTGACATCACCCTATGTTCAGGTGTTCTTTTTTCCCTTGTACGTTTAGCTTACATTTTTTTGTATATTAATTTGATTTTTTTTTCCTTTTTCTGCCCCAGGTCAGGCATTTGCCACACTCTCCATACATGCCCTTAGCATGCACTCAGTATCGTGAAAACAATAACACAGGTAAGGGAAACGTGCTGCATTTCCACGTTTTATGCAGAATTTATAAGAGAAATTATGCTTACTGTATCTACTTAAACTTGCTATTTCAGCGATTGTCGGATTTAACACGTCAACAAAATACAGCACTAGAAACATAATGTCTACTACTGCTAAATGGCCAAAGTTACTTACACTTTTTATTTGTTTAAGCACTGACGCAGAAACTGATAGGTCATTGCCGTAGAAACAGAAAACCCTTTTCAAAGTTTCTGTACAGTTTTAAGAGAACCTTCAGACGAAAGGATAAAATATTAGATTTGTAAATGTTTATTTGCTTGACGTGCTACAGTGGAGCAGCACCTTTCATTTACTATGAAGTAAGAGTAAGAGTGTGTGCAGTTCTAATGCTTTCGACCTTGTATGCGGATTCAAGAATGGGACTCTAATAGGGGTTCTGGCGTTGATTCAGATATTTATACTTATCAGGTTCTACTAAAATATCCAGAAATAAACATCATTCCTATGATAAATAAATGGTCAAACCTCAGAGCAAGTACTTATTTAGTAAAATTTTGCCTTTTTCGTAATTTTTGATGGAATGCTTGTCATGAGACGCTAATGCAGGCATTGAGCGATATTGTCTACATCGTTGATATAATGCAGGTACAAAGTAACCATGTGTTTTATGGTATGACATCACTCAAATATCTTATACTATCTCTTTGCTGTTTGGGGGCAAAGGAGGCACCAAGGGACATGTTTCTTGGTGAAGTCGGGGAGGCCCTGGGGCAATTTTTACACCAAGGCCCTGTGCTTTCTAGTTACGCGGCTTCATGGACATCATTAAATTCTGTAGAATACATGGGTATGGTTTTAATTAGCCATGACAAATTTAAGCCTAAAACATTGTGCTGCAATCCAAGAGAAAAGACATCTGCATCACTGATACAACTGGGATTAGTAATGTAGAAAATTACAATAATTACTTTGTCTGGACTATAAAACAGTCTTTGTTTCATTTTTATTGTAAGAAGCACTTGAGTTTGCCACATGTGTGTTAGAAGTGTTAAGTAATGTAAGTGTACTGTATCATACCTACCAATATTTCTTAAAGGGACACTCCAGCCATCATATGCACTTTCATGCTATGAGGTCCCTCTAATTTTTTTGTTGTTCCCCCTTGCAAATGCATGGGGGGGGTCTGAAGAATTCCTCTATATGCATTTGCCCCATTCCCTTCACATCAACTATCTTCCATGCGAAACTGCCAGGCACCCACTGTCGTAACTACAGGGTTCTACAGTGCGACCCCTGCGACCCCTTCTTCCTGTCTCCCCTTGCCAGGTCAAAATAGTTTAGAAAGAGCCCATTCGACCTGGACAGCACCGATCCATATGTGTTTGCGTATATATGTATACTAGTGTGTGATCATGGATTTGGACTTGTGTGTAATCATGGATGTGGACTTGTGTGTAATCATGGATGTTGACTTGTGTGTGTGTGATCATGGATGTTGACTTGTGTGTGTGTGAGCATGGATGTGGACTTGTGCGTGTGTGAGCATGGATGTTGACTTGTGTGTGAGCATGGATGTGGACTTGTGCGTGTGTGTGAGCATGGATGTGGACTATGTTGGAAGGGGGCAAGGGGCAAAAATGGCGCAGACCAGCTGTTGAAGTTGGGGGGCCCGGGGCAATTTTTCACACCAGGGCCCGATGGTTTCTAGTTACGCCCCTGAAGGCAGCTATGGTGCAGGCTTGGCGAATGTTGAAAAGGCACTAACGAGACCCACTGTGTGCATGCACAGAAATTATTTATATTTCTTTTAAGAGAATTGTTGGACGACAAAGAAAACCTGCATATTCTCCCTAAGATAATTGCTTTTATTTATGTATTTATTTTTTACTTGTTAAGGAATACTTTTTAAACTTTAGTGAGGCTATCAAGGGCTTTAAACCGTCCCTTTAATTGCAAACTGGGATTCTTGGTAGGTTTCCTGGCTCTTTTCATCCTGGCTGTGCCAGTTGTGTATATGTGCAGTGCCCATTTTGCTGCTATATCCATAACCTTCACTCTAGTATTCAACATAGTCTCATAATCTCTGTTGGACTTTCCTGATCCAAATGGTACCTGTGCCATACGCCAATAGACGCTTCAGCTGGCAGGTTTGATGACGTGAAGCAGCACATGATACAAAATATACTTTTTTCCACAGCACTGTACTTGACCATTTATGTTATGTTGAGATGCACTCTACAGCTGTTAAACTACTTTGCTAAGATATGTTGGCAGAGGAGATGGTCCGATATTGTATGGTTATACCAGGAAATATTTCAATGTCTAATTTCGGTTTCCTTTTCTCGAGCCAATTTATATATGCTGTAGAAATAATTTAACTTTTTTAGGTTTTGTCTTTGGCTAAACAATCTTGCTAAAGGATAATTTATATTCACTGTGATGAATTCCAACTGATTATACCAAGCTGTACATATGTTATCGTTAAACTTAAGCATGGTTTTATTTATTTTTGTTCTTACACCCAACTTTGTGTGTATATATATAAATGGCAGGCATGTTCTGTTACAATTGAATAGGTAGGTTTGCTTTTACTATATTTATAAGGTATCACACCTGTGCAGCATTATCCTGAAATATGGTATGGCAGTAGAACACTTTAAAAAATCTATATATTTAACTTTACATATCTGTTGCAAACGTTTATAACTTGAAAACTTCAGTGATTCTAAAAACCTTATCCACTGTAAAATATCTCTTAGGGTGTTTAACAGTCATTGACCCTACATTGTCACAGCAACTGTGTGGACCTAGTTTTGTCTGTATACAGTTCTATTTTCTTGTGCTATTTGGCACATTGGGAGAAACTGCCTTTCTGTTTGGTCAGTTATATATCATATTGTCCCATAAATGCACATTTTAACTATGGCCTGTGGTTTTGGACCAGTATTTGTTTGTTAACCCTGTTGTACATTTTATACCTACCTCTGTCAGCATACGGTCAAACTGCAACGGGAAGTTGTTCTCCTCTTTGCAAACTGTGCTGAACTCTCTTGTAGACAGCTGTAGTTTGTTTATAATAGATGGTAGTTCTGTTATTATTAAAGATATCTATTTGACTCATTTATTGCAGCTTACATTTAACACGACAGAGATGTATTTGTACCATGCAGATGTTTTTCCTAGACCTCATGTGTGATCGGATATGTTCCACGGCATTTCTGTTTGTCAGGTCTTTTGGAGAATAGCCCACCTTCGTGTTCATGCAGCATGAGTGGATGTACATGAATGCAACATTACAGTTTAAAAAACATATACCGTATTTGCTTCTGTTGTAGAAGTAAACATTACTTTTTAAATGTACTGATTTGTTTTGTGTACCCTGACAGCTGATTGGCTGAGAGCATATGCCCCTATCCTTGGTTCACATTGGCATACTGGGGGACTGGCATGACCCCTTTAAGAGTGTTTTGGGTCCGTTTGGCCCCATGAGGGACTTTTGGCAAATGTGGTCACAGGGTTTTACGGGTTTTTGAGTCAGCATGACCTCTTTAAGGATTTTCAATCAGTGTCTCTCTCTTAATGCTTTTGGGCCCTTGCATATTTGGCTCTCTAACAGCAAAGTCACACACCTTATTTAGCCATACCAACACACATCACACTCAACCACGCACACTACACTCACAAAAGAGTGAGCACACTCTTTTGCAACTCAGATACATACTCAGTAACAGCACATTCAGCGAGTCGTGAGACGGATTGGAGGAGCAAAACAATGCATATAGCATGATGCCTAATATTCTTCACACAGTTGCACACAATATGCAGGGCCATCTTTAACACAGAGCAAAAGGGCCAGCTGTCCCGGGCCTAGTCATTCCTGGGGGCCTATAGCAGCTGCCTCTTGAGCTCTCTATGTAGCCCGGGTGACCCTTGCGACCACTTCCGCATGGCCTGCAATTTACCTCTGTGTTGCTTGCACCTCTCTTGTACTGACCAGTGGAAGCAGGAGAGAAGCGGGGTTACATCACGTGCGTTCTTGCTTCCTCTGGGTGGTAAAAGAGGAATTTTAATTCAGCATGTGTGAATGAATTAATGAATGAATAAGTACCTATCAATGAGTATTTATATATAAGCATGTGTGATAGCATGGATGTGTAACTAGGTGCAAATATGGCACAGGGAGGCTGTTTGGGATCAAAGATGGCATATGCAGGCTGGTTGGAGGCAAATATGACACAGGGAGGTTGTTTTGGGCAAAAATGGCGTAGGGGACTGTTTGGGGGAACTGACAATCTGGTAGGTGACGGGGCACCACAGGGGTGGCCCGCACAGGGCCCCTGAACACCTAATGCTGGCCTTGATCACGACTTACACGTCTGTTTCGGATTGCCCTTTTAATCCTGCACCAGTCATTTGCCAGGTGAACTGCATAGTATTGCATTCCTCCCCTGACCTGTGCGTGTGTTGAGGGCATCTCAAGTTGAGCCACGGTAGGGTCAGAAGGAAGGAAGATCACACTGAATCTGCAGAATCAGTTTGGCTTGGGCAGTGATTGAGGCATTAACCTGGAACAAGTCTAGTATGTTCCAAGCTCTAGACCTCATGTATCTCAGTGACTTCAAAAAATCGTTCTTGATTTAAAGCAATAATTTGAGACATGTGAACTAACAAAAGAACATGATTGTTCATGAAGTATACAAAAGGTGAGATTTGGTCCCGTGTTGGTCGTAGAAACACAGTAGACAAATAGAGTCAAGATGATACCTTTATTGGCTAGCTGAGTAGATATAGAGTGCAAGCTTTCAAGACCTCTCAGGCCTCTTCCTCAGGCATATTATGGTAATATGGTAATATGCCTGAGAGGACACAGACATATATTGGAGAAACCTATACCTTTAGGGCAGGGTGACATGGGGTTGTGGGGGCAAGTAGAGGTCAGATGTTAAGGTTGCCTGTTGTGTTATTTAGTGATGACTCTCAACAAGAGCACTTCATACACCATGGCCTCCTTTGCCCCAACATGCAGTGTTGCATTGTAAGCTATTCAATGTATTCTCTAGACAAGCCCTAAGCAATAGGCATCCTAACAATTGAACTGGAAAAAACAACTATAGAGTCATTCTATTAAATAACTTCATATCACCTTTAGATATTTTGGCATAAAGCATCCTCATCCACTACATTTTAATAGTGGATTGTGGTTTTTGGCCAGGCCTTATGTGTGGTCCCGATAGCTGCTTATATATATACATCAATAGTGTATGACCTCTGGTTTAACATTTATGTTCCATTTGTTTATAATTCTCCTTACCAAAAGGGAAGCCAGCAACAGGGCCTAGCAAGCTGCAGCTGCCGAGCAGATGCAATTCCCTACAAAAAATACTACCAGTACTTAATTATTTCCATGATCGGTAGAATCTCATGCAATTCTGTGATAAATGTTCTCACTTGTTTTTCTGTTTCATCGTGAGACCCCTACAAATTCATCAGCGTACTCTCACGGGAACAGTCTGGAAATGCATATTAGGGAGTGAAAAGGCTAAGAGGTAAAACTATTTATGAAAGTATTATTCTAGAAAAAAAGACGTTTAAGTTCCCTCAGATAAGATTTGAACTTTTTATAGCCAAATTTCAGGAATGGTTGTAAATGATATTGGGGCACAGATTGTTCAAAATACTCAACATCCGCATTTTTGGAGAAAAATTAAAGCCTTAGTATTATTCAATGTATTTATTATGACCCCAAGTATAATTTGAACCATATTGACGCTTCAGTAAGATGTTCAAAGCTTGAACGTTTCAGCTTTATGAAGGACAAACGTCTCTGTATAGAATCATGGTCTTGAGGATAGTAAATGCAGAAACCAGTAGATCACAGCTGTGAGTATCTCCCCCACCAGGAATAAGCATATCACTAACAAAAAGAAAGACCCTCTGGCTTTGTTATTACATTTCAAAAACCTAGTTAAACAAAATATTTCAGTGACAAGAGTGTTTACAGAAATGTATTTAGTTTGCCACACATTAATTCTGAGAGGGAAGGATGTTAAGAGTTTTACTTAGCATGGTAACGGGACTGTATTTGTTATTCTATATAAATATAAAGACAATCTAAATTGTAGATCTAAAATATAAATATAGATGACATTTTTGTAGCACTGATCCAATTACCTGCTTTTCCAATTGTGGATTTTTGGTGGTCGTGTGTATATATATTATATATATAATATGTGAAAATTGTTAATGCTATATAAATATCCTTTTGAAGAGTGCTCAGAAACCTTTTGGGCCCAGTTTTCCCTGTGTGATCACCCCCCCACAAGTATATATATATATAGCACTCTCAAAGGATGGTCAGCACTCCAGGTCTTCAAGTTAACAACTTTTCTTTATTCAAACAAAGTCAAGTCGACGTTTCAGTCGTTGCTGACTTTCATCAGGTTCCCTTGTTATGCCTCAACTTCCAGCTTTGGTTTCTTATAATGCTTTACTAAAAGAAAGTCTTTGCTGCGTTATTCAGTCGTTTCCCGCCATATTCCCATATCCAGGTCACCTTTTGCCATTTGCTTTCAATTAAATCTGCTACCTCACTGCTTTTAGGAGAACCTGAAACTATATGTTTGATTTTAGAAAAAAAATGAAACATAGATATATTATTGTATGTAAAAATATGGTAAACCACACATTCTGGCCCTTTATGTAATGTTTACAAAAAAAACTCTTCACTGTTCTAAAATATACAATAAGAATTATACAGAATAGCTAAATATAGCAGAGATTGGCAAATATGTTTTATATTTCCTATTTTTTTTTCCTGCCCACATTTGCTTTTATCTTCAACATCTGTAAATATTTTATTGCAGATGATATTGCAGGAATATTGCTGGTTTTTGCAGGATACGATAACTAAGCAATGGCTTAGTTATCGTCTATGAAAATAAATAATATTAATCGAGTCTCTCAGATGCATTGTATATGCAAATATTTGAACACCTGAAAACACATTCTTATTTGCTGTGGGATAGCCAAGCTTAAAAATCTCGTTACAAACGTGTCATCTATATATATATTTTAGATCTACAATTTAGATTGTCTTTATATTGACTTGCTCTCTGCCAAAGCTAAAGGTCACTACTCTATTCTAATTCTACTGGATCTCTCTGCTGCTTTCGATACTGTTGATCACCACCTTCTTCTTGACCTACTTGCTTCTATGGGCATTCGAGATACAGCTCTCTCCTGGATCTCCTCATATCTGTCTAACCGTTCCTTCTCTGTCAACTTCTCAGGCAACACATCATCGCCCCTTCCTCTTTCGGTTGGTGTCCCCCAAGGTTCAGTCCTTGGTCCTCTGCTGTTCTCTCTTTATACTTCCTCTCTTGGCAAACTAATCAACTCATTTGGCCTCCAGTATCATCTATATGCAGATGATACCCAAATCTACCTGTCTTCTCCTGATCTCTCTCCATCTCTCATGTCCCGGATCACCAGCTGCTTGTCTGCTATTTCTTCATGGATGTCACAACACTACCTGAAACTTAATCTTTCTAAAACGGAACTCATTATCTTCCCTCCCTCCATCTCCACTCCACTACCTGAATTCTCTATCACCATTAACAACACAACTATCTCTCCTACTAACCAGGCCCGATGCCTTGGGGTCATCCTTGACTCAAACCTCTCCTTCATCCCTCACATTCAGTCCCTCGCCAGATCCTGCCGCCTGCACCTAAAAAACATCTCTCGTATCCGCCCATTCCTCACCCAAGAATCCACAAAAACTCTGGTTCATTCACTTATCATTTCCCGTCTTGACTACTGCAACACTCTTCTGGTTGGCATTCCACTGTCTCGACTCTCTCCACTACAGTCTATCCTTAATGCCGCTGCTAGGCTCATCTTCCTTGCACGTCGCTCCTCTTCTGCTTCCCCCCTCTGTGAATCCCTCCAATGAGCTCCCAATTACCTTTAGAATTAAATTTAAGATCCTGGTACTGACATATAAGGCCATCCACAATACTGCTCCTCCGTACATTTCTGACCTCATTAGCAAATACTCTCCTACTCGATCCCTACGTTCCTCCCATGGGCTAAGGCTCTCCTCCTCACTCATCACCTCTTCCTTTTCCCGTCTACAAGATTTCACTCGAGCTGCCCCATATCTCTGGAATCTGCTCCCAAGGAACCTTCAGAATTCACCCTCCCTCCCGACATTCAAGAAACATCTAAAAACCCACTTCTTCAGAGAAGCATACCATCTTAGCTGCTAGAACATCCTTGTCATTGATACCCCCACAATACCTCTCACCCTTTCTCTATGCCTTATGTTTATCACCCCATTTTCCCTCTAGATTGTAAGCTTGCGAGCAGGGCTCTCTCCACCAAATGTATCGGTTTGTCTTAGTCTGTCAATTCTTGTCTTGTCATATCCCTTGAATTTATGTATTGTATTAAGCGCTGCGTAAACTGTTGGCGCTATATAAATAAAAGATAATAATAATAATAATAATAATAATATAAACTTGTTATTTTAATAAAATCATTTTTATTTTCAAAAGAAAGAGGAAATTGTTATGAGGATTATCTAGAAAACTATTTTACATGTTTGTGGTAAAGACTTAATAGAAATAATGCAGCTGGAAAACCATGTCATGACGTTTTCTTTAGCCCATGGACAATTACATTACACTCTCCATTCCATCCATGGCACAGGGCTTAATGCCTGTCAGGGTTCAGATGAGATAAAGTAAATGCAAACCAAAAAGATTATTTTAAACCCGAACAAGACAAAACTTCTATAAATCCTCACGTAGAAGAGTCTTTATGTTTTTGATCACTTGTGCCATTATAGAGAAAAAGTCTTCATCCCAATATCAAGTTACTCCAAGCCACACAGACTTTCAGGCTAATTGCACCTTGTCGGTGAAATGCCGTTGGTGATTTACTAGGCACAGTGAGCAAGTAGGTCAACCAATGGACTAACATTTCTGCTCGAGGAAAACCCCAAGGGAAAACATATCAACTTAAAAACATGAGCCCACCTCAGCCAAGAACAGACTCCCCTTAACCCCTTAAGGACCGGGCTCATTTTTCGTTTTCTACCCTGTGGGACCGAGGCTGTTTTGACACTTTTGTGGTGGTTGTGTTCAGGTGTAATTTTCTCCTCACCCATTTAGTGTACCCACATAAGTTATATATTGTTTTTTTCAGGACAAGATGGGCTTTCTTCAGATACCATTATTTTGATCGTATCATCTTATTTACTATAAAAAAAATAAAAAAAACATGGTGAAAAATTGAAAAAAAAGACATTTTATGACTTTTATTTGAAAAATATTTTACTCACCTAAAAAAGCAAGTAAAAAAACTAGCTAAATAGATTCTACTACTTGTCCTGAGTTTAGAGATACCCAATGTTTTTATGTTTTTTTGCTGTTTTTTGTACGTTATAGGGCAATAAGTACAAGCAGCGTTTTATGATTTCCAAATCTTTTTTAACAAATCTGGTCAGTCTGCCTCCATCTCCTCTTTGGAACATCTTTGAAGCTGGTTAACTCAATTTAACCCATTCAAACCATATATTTTTGAAAACTAGACACCCCAGGGTATTCCAAATGCTGTAATTTTAACCCTTTCCATGCACCAATTATACAACTACACTTTGTCAAACTTTGTAATAGTAATTTTTTTTAATTTTTTTTCCACACAAATTGTACTTTAGTTATAGATATACAGGTTCTGGTATATGCCACTGTCTAACAACACCCCAATGTGTGTTCAGGAACATCTCCTGAGTACAGCGATACCCCACATGCATGGGTTTGTCAGATTGTTTGGCTGGTAAAAGGCTACTTTTGGGGCATGCGTAATTCAGGTGGTCATTTGGTCATTCTGCCTCCATCTCCTCTTTGGAATATCTTTGAAGCCGGTTAACTAAATTTAACCCATTCAAACCATATATTATGGAAAACTAGACACCCCAGGGTATTCCGAATGCTGTTATTTTAACCCTTTCCATGCACCAATTATAGAACTACACTTTGTCAAACTTTGTAATAGTAATTTTTTTCACACAAATTGTACTTTAGTTATAGATATACAGGTTCTGGTATATGTCACTGTCAAACAACCCCCCAATATGTGTTCAGGAACATCTCCTGAGTGCAGTGATACCCAACATGCATGGGTTTGTCGGGTTGTTTCAGATTTAAAATGCCACATTTGGGAAGTGCGCTTTTTTTCTCCATTTTGGTCAGTCTGTACCTATGCCCTATCTGTGAGCTAGGCCACTCCAATTTACCCCATCAGCCATTTTTTTTATATATTAGACACCCCTTGGGTATTTGAAGTGCTTTTATTTTAACTCTTTGAGATTTTTGAGAAATTTTAGCACTTGCTCAAAATAATAAACTTTATTTTTTTATTTTTTTTTATTTTTTTAATACTTTTTTTATATTTTTTTTTTACACATTTTGCTGGTACTGGATGGTTCATCTAGTGACATCACTGCATAATTATTTTTAAATGTTAGCACATTTTTTTTTTTTTTTTCCCATTTTTTTTTTTTTTTTTTTTAATATTTTACTAATCACATAGTGATTAGAAAGCTGGGCTCCATTGACTTGCATGGTTGAATGCAGTACCTGTATTCAACCAGCAAGTGGAGCCAGTTCTCTAGAGGGTCTGGAGACCCTCTAGCGAACTTTTTCGTCTCTCTTGTTTTATTTCCCGGCCGCCGCCATCTTACTTGATGGCGAAGATCACCGGCAGCGGCGGCTGTGACCGCTCTCCGGAGCGGTCACAGCCCACCTAAAGGTAAGTGTTTGGTGTCGCTGGATGCCTCCTGATCGAGGCATTCCAGCGACACCATTTAAGTTTAGGAGGCGATCGTTGATCGCCTCCTAAACGCTTTCAAAACGGGCGTCCGCCGCCATACAATGTATGGCGGCTGTTGACGCCCCGGGGAGGGGCCAGACATGGCCCCCGATGCCGATCTCGGCCTTGCTGAATGCCTCGACGTCGAGGCATTGCAGCAAGGCCGTTTAAGCGAAGAAAGTGATCCTTGATCACTTTCTAAGCTTATTTAACTTTTTGACGGTTCAGGACCGTCAAAGGTCATTTAGTGACCTTCTTGTCATGACGGTCCTGAACCGGCAAAGGTCGCGAAGGGGTTAAATACCGTCCCCTTCAGTGATGCCCTACTTGGTCTTTTACCAAAACAGTACAGATTTCCTTCAGCATATCAGTTGAATCTGACCCACAAAGGCAGTCTGGAACCAAAAGGTGAAAAAAATGGTCTTGCAATGAATCCAACTGCCCCAGAAGTACATTTCACCCTTTGTGGGCCTTGCTAGTGAGTGCAGATAGGATCTCTAGAGATCCAGAGAGGAAGGAGGTTTAGGTCTGGATTCATCTCATCTAATGCAGAGACAAAAAGACAAGACTACCGTAGACAGTGTTTATATAGCCTGTCCTGTGGTGAATCCCCGCTTAGTACAATCCCATGTTTTAGCATACTTGTTCCATTACATTGGAACAAAAAGCTGATACTTTAGAAATTTGACAAAAGACTAATTTCCAGCAATCAAATACTGTACTCAAATTCAATTAAAAAAAATGTACACAAAAAAACCCTAAAAAGTGCATTATGCAAACGATGCAAAAACAATCCAAGGTCGCTAAATCCAATGGCTCATGTTACAAAATAATAACAATAAAATAAAGTTCATGATGGGTCAAAATGTGATTTAGTGCACCTAACAGCCTCATCAATCAAAGTGAGTGTATAGTATACCCCTCACAGTAGCACCACCATGGTGCCTGGGGGCTTCAAACCATACCACAGGTTTTACTGCATAATCAGACATAGTCAGAGCACCTAGTCTTTCCTCGTCTCACATGTGCTGACTTGATCGTAAGCAGAGAAGCACCCGTGATAATGCATTATCCTTTAAAGGCCTGATCAGTGAAATGCAGATGGCATCGCACTATGTAGCAAAGAACCTGGATTCACCTTTATAGTTAGGGAGAGATTCCCAAGGGAAGAAATACATACAGAAAAGGATAAGCATGGACAGAGAGTGCTTACATGACCATCCTTTCAGATACAGATCACTTGCTTGGACCATTACAGAGAAAGAAAAAAAGGTCTCCATCGTCATATGTGTAATCCCACTAACGCCGGCAGAGTAGAATTTAAAAGTGCAACCTCAGACATTTATTTTGACCTGCATATACCTCATTAGTGAGGTGATGTTGGTATTCATCTAGCTACAGTGAGAGAAGTTCACATCTAGTCTGGGGAAAACTCAAAAAGAGACACAAAAGACCACTTCAACCTAAAACAAAGAGTGCTTAAATAGCCTGCCCTGCTCTGAATCACTCACTAGCTTCAATGATGTCATTACAGAGAAAAAAAATAACAAAAAACTGCCACACCACCACCCAACCACCGCTCAACCAACCAAACGACTCCATCAGCATATGAGACTAATCCCACCCCAAAAGACATTGTTAATGAGAATGTGAGCTCATTTCATCAGCACAAGGGATCCAACAACCCCAGATATATCTGTAGACCGATGAGTGAGGTGCAGCTGGTATCATGTAGAAATTAGTGAGCAAAGAGGCAATTTTCCTCTGCATGAAAGGCACGCTGTAATTTTTGTTAGCTGAGCTTGTCACATTCTTTTGTTTTTACATTAAAGTGAAATAATCCATCATAAGACCAGGTGCTGGGGTTTATATAAGTGGGTTTCAGATTCCCTGTTTTATTAGAAACTGAGAGGGGATATAAGAGAACAATTTTCCTCTGATCTCCTTTAGAGTCGCCAAATTTAATTTTGGGAACTTTTGATCATGGCAAAGGCCTGCGTGGTTTCTTAGGGGCTTCAGTCAGGTACCCTCACAAGGAAGCTTAATAGACTGTCCAGGCAATCCTGGATTTATGGTCACCCTTATCTTCTTATGCCAACCAGCAGAGACTTTCTTCAGGTCTCACAGGTCTCTGACAGATGCCTTTTTATAATTACCTTTTCCGTTTAGTAATAACCTAGTCTTTACTCAAACATCAGCTACCTACTTTATGCAATATGCTAATCTATGAAAATAAATTTATATTAGATTATAGTAAATATATAATGGAACTTGAAACATCACTCAAATCCTGCCTGCAAAAGGTAGAATTGCACTTAAATGTTAGAAGTCAATGTTCTACCTGTTTTAAAGAAAACGGACCATTAAGAGTTAAGTTGTGTCTGGTTGCTTGTTAGTATTTAGGTTTTTTTTGCAGGAAATTAATAAAAATTGCGTGATAAATCACGGGGCCATAAAACATTGTAATCCATCTCTAGATTTTGTAAGTATGGTTTGGAATTAATTATAACATATCAATGGAAAACAGATGAACAAAAAAGATGTTTTAATTCACCAGTTTTTAATTATATGAATATGAATAGCATACACTATATCGTCTAAGCCAGGTAATAATAAATAGAGCTTCCAATATTAGCATGACCAGATATTGTTATTTGAGACTTCTATGCCTGTGTTCTATTGTCCTTAGAACTGTCTATTAATACCCAGTTAAAATTAACTTAATTTTTTTTAAATGCCATTATAAAAATCCTCACAATGAATGTTTACACTTTGCTTATATCTGTGGCATAACACATTTTTTCCTGATTTCCTTTATATTTCCTTATTATGGACACATTTTGTTTTCATGCTACTATATATATATATATATATATATATATATATATATATATACACGTTTATTATACAATATACAATGATACCCACACAAAGTACAGCTAAAGATATAAATTATTGGATTCCTCAGAATAAGCGAAAGTTATTTAATCTGACTGCTTAGACCTTAAGCTTTATGAACTTAATTATAAACCCATTCCAACACCTTTACTTTGGATTGACGACATGTGACATTAATGTAGTTAAGGGCAGTGGCCACTGCTTTATTAGATTCCCATATCTGTTTGTAACAGTGCTACAGAATCTGCTGGAGCTAAATAAATAAATGTAAGTGTGATGTAATGCCGGCGTTAATATTATTATTATTTATTGTGATATATAGCCCCATTAGATTCCACAGGGCTGTACAAAGGTTAGACAGGATATAATAAGTATAAAACAAAACCATGACATACAGAAACAACTATAACCATAAACAACCCGCCAGCTGCTGAGCCTTGATAAAAATGATAACAGGAAAAAAACCCAGCAAGCCAACACACAAATCCCGCATCATAATGTAGACCCAAAGAAATATGTGGATGGGTGGGAAAGAGCCTGTCCTCAAGGGACCAGTCAGAAAACATGTGGAATTACCCGAGAAGTTACAAACCTCTTTGGCTGCAGTGAGATAAAGTGGGTCTAATCTACATCTCATCTGCAGATTTTCTTTAGGTATGAGTGCCTTTTTTCAGACAATGGGGCTCTTAGTGAGTCTCCAAACATATCAGAAGACTTTGCTTTCATAAATGTTAAAGGGTAAAGATCAGCTCTTTAAGCCAACAGATGAAAAGAGAAACAAAGCGTTTTTTTTAAGCTAATTGAAGTATCTCAAAAAAGCCATAAGAAGTGTGTCTGGTCAACGTAAGACGAGCTAGAACATGTGTTCCTTGATCCGGCAAAATATCTTTGGTGGGTGACACATCTAGTAGGACATTCACAAAGCCATGTGGACAGATTGAAACATTTCTCCACCTACATGTAATCAAACTAACCTTTTGTAATAGTTATGGTGAGTAATCTTTCAGTAGGCTGGTAAAACCGGAAAACTGTTTGTAAGCAATCTTCAATAATTAGGGTTTACTGGAATTTTTTGCCAGGAAACATAGAACTTCTCCGTCTACATTTATACATTCTAATTTTGCAACTGTGTTAAACATTTTTGATAATTTTAAGAAATGTAGATAACCACCATAAAATATTTGTTGTTTAAATAGTAAAAATAAATTGTTTATGCTTTGCCAGATTGATATGACAGCAGCTGACATTACTCATTTAATGTGTCTCTCTCATTCTAATAATAATAGTTAAAACTCTATTGCTTCTATAAACTGAGTTTTTTTTTATACCACATAGTCTACATTGTCTTATTTTGCAAGTTTATCCAGTAGATTTGCCTGTTGATGTCAAACTCATGTTAATGCCATGAAGCCAACTTAAAAAACTTTAACACATTGTCTGTGAATTATTAAGGCCACATAACATATTTTTCAGTTATTATATTAATGTAACAACCAGTATATCTGTACGCATCTTTGTATTATGCATGTCTAACCTTTTCCCCATGTGTATTTATAATGAAATCCATGCACAACCTATAATCGGAACATTACCAGATGTACATTGAATCATATTTTTGACTTTAAATGCATACCAATTTAAGGATTTGAACTATAATTGGTTGAACAAGCAGATCTCCTGGGTGCATTGATCAGGTCTGTGTGTGAGTGAAACACTTATTACGGTAAGAGCGGAAACTGACCAGATGTGTTTTGAAGTGACAGCCCTGATGAAAGCTGTGTTTGAGGACCTTACATTATAGAATACCTGCCATAGGTTGGTCCTCCATTGGGACTTTCATCCACCTCATAACCTTTCCATGACCATAGATTTTTATAGACTTGTGACTAGAGGCAGGGGCATAACTAGAAACCACAGGGCCCTTGTGTGACAATTGCCCCAGGGCTCCCCAACAGCTGGTTTGTGCAATCATTGCTCTAGCACACATATGTAAACACACTTACACAAATTATACACATTTACTCATACTCACTAACACACGTACACATGAATTCTAACACACACTCCTTCTCAGCCCATTTACATATCCATGCTCACACACACAAAACCTACACATCCATGCTCACACACACACACACAATTACACCTCCATGCTCACACACACAATTACACATGCATGCTCACACACACAATTACACACCCATGCTCACACACACAAATAGACATCCATGCTCACAAACACAATTATACATGCATGCTCACATACACACACAATTACACATCCACTCACACACACTGTGGGGAGCCTCAGTTTCACCGCGGGGTCATGTGACATAACGTGAACCTGATAGCCTGCTGTCTCCCCATGCTGGTTCAAAATAGTTTAGAAAAGGCCCTTCCGACCTGGGTAGGTGCGGTCCAGGTCAGAAGGGCCCTTTCTAAACTATTTTGAATCGGTATGAAGAGACAGGAACAAGGGGTGGCAGAGGTCGCACCTGGGCCCCTAGAGGCACAGGCCCCGTACCAGCTGAGATCCCTGTAAGTACACCGGTCAATAGTCAATGATAGATCTTTTTCCAATTGGGTCAGTGGCATAGGGAAAACCGAAATATTAGAAAAACTTAAAACAATTTGTCAGTTGTTTTATTGCTTTTCTCTTGGAGGGGAGACCTCCTTCCAAATTAGACTGGAAGAAAAAAACTTCCTTATTCTGCTGTAGTTAAACCATTCACTTGAGGGTAGACTCTACTTGCAGAGTTTGGAAATACGGCATTTAAATCCAGATTGGACAGTCTCATGACCCCATTCTGTTGCCACAATCTTAAATCTAGATTGTCTACAATGCATATGAGATGTGTCATAAGCAAGGATGGAAGGAGCTTATTTTTAAAATTAAGCTGTTTTTTAAGAAGATTCCAGGGGTGCTAGTAGATTCTTGAGTATCAATTTCTGGGTTACTTTACTGTTACTGTAATCAGCCAGCAGGAGGGCCTATAGACCCTCTAGGAATTAGAGTCTCCAGTTTTTTTGTGCATTCTAACTGATTTCAAGTGTGACACTGGCAATGCTGGCTTCTGCCCCCACTGGTGGAAAACACTTACGATGTACAATTTTAACATAAGAATGTACTATTTTAACCAAAGATAGTTTAACCAAAGAAAACTGCACTGAGGAACCACCAGCCCTAGGCTCACCCCTGCTTACAGTGCCAGAGTAGATAGCGAGAGGTCACTTACTATGATTTTCACTTAAGCAGAGAATGTTCATCACACTAAGGGCAACAAAGTTCTGGAAATGACTGCTTATCTAGGTGGTGGCTGCAGAGTCTCTTAAAAATAAACTGATTTGTTTTTTGGCAAGAAGAGTATGAGGTATGAAACATAATGCAAATATGTTTGATCCAGGTTTTATCTTGATAGCCCAGTGGTTTTTTTTCGTTTGCTCTTTCTGGGCAAAATTGGCTTTTTCTTCAATGTTTTATTTGACTTTATTTGGTTTAGTGCAGTTAGGGATATCTTTGATTGGCTGGACTTAGTGGATTTATGTAGTAGTTCATTTGTATTGAAATCGTAGGATGAGGATCGGTGACCAAATTATATTTCTGTTCTAGCAACCTCTAACGATTCATTTCATTATTGGTTTTATCAACTGAGATGGTGAATTTCTTAACAAGTAAACTCAAGAAGGCTACTGCTTTCTGATCATCAAATGTTAGTTTCCTATATGACACAGTACACTTGAATAAACATTTATGCTTTTTTGTATTACATTTTGCAGGCAACAAATCAAAATGGGATTTTTGAATACGTTCTTCCTTTTGCTTTGGGGAACCATCTTCCAAATTACACATTCACAGAAAATAGGTAAGAAATTGCATTGTTATCTGTATTCTTTTTAATGATGGATAAGAATAGAGTGATTTACTGAGACAAAACAGAAAATGTCTTGACATCATCAAATGCTGCTTTGAAGTTTACCAGAGATAAAAATCCTATTCTGTGAAACAATGTGATTTATCTTGTGTAATAGACAGGCTTGTGTAACAAATAATGTCCTGGTTGTGGACCATGTAGAATAGGAGAACCATTTAACTGTTTTACTGATCTTTAAAATGAATGGGACCTAGTGGCAAGTCTAGAAGGTAGCAGCCACTGTGGCAGCCCCCATATTACTGGGGGAATTTTGCACCAGGGAAGGAGATTAGAGATTTTTTTACCTTTTGCAAACCACGGTTTGTTTTAACTGACATTTTACTATGATGGATTCCATGCTAATTTATTGGGGACTTTTTACAATGCAAGGGAACTAGATAACCCTCCCCCCTTTGTGTTGCTGTAGTTACATTGTTTTTACTGTTTGCACCTCATCTATTTTGCACTGATATTTTTGTAGTAGATTATAATACATAGTACACAGTATGACATAAGGGTGCAGGTTTTTCACAGTATTAAAATCCCCATTGCTCGAAACAGAGCCGGCCTTAAGTGTCGGCCTTAAGTGCTGGCGCCCTGTGCGGACTACTCCTCTGGTGCCCCCCATCCCCCCAAAAAAGAAAGGAAAAACATCTTGTAACAAACAACTAGCTTTCATGAAAATAGTTTACGTGCAAGTGCAAACAAGTAAATATATAACTGGAAACAATGGAATCAATAATATATATTAAATACAAGGAAAAGAACAGCTAATCTGCTGTAACAAAAAGATTTTTTTAAATGTTGAAAAAGTTGGACCTCAGAAAGCATTTCCTTGGGCCCCGCACCACACTCCCTAGCATGCAATCACTCCCTCACCAAAAAATAAAATAAAAAAATGCCAAACTGACTGCAGATTAGGGGAAGACTGTGATAGCCAGTGCAGTCTTCCCTCCTTCTCACCCTGACCATGACTTTGAGAGGTCCTCTCCCCTGAAATCATTCCCAGTCCCTTTTTCCCTCATTCACTAAGACATATCTCTCCTTTCCTTCCTCCCTGTGAACTATAGATCAAACACATATAAACAGCACTTGCGTGTATAGATCACATACAAACCCTATATTTGCAGGTATGCATAAATTATGTATGGAAACATAGGATATCAGGTATAGATCAACAGAATCAACACAAAACCAAGCTTTGCAGGTATAGATCAATTGAAAATCACATGTTAACGCAGCATTAAAGGTATAGATCAAATAAACAGAATCAGACATACAAACCCTCTATTTGTAGGTATACAATAATAATGTATGGAAACAGAGCATACCAGATACAGATCAACAGAATAACACACACCCAGCTTTGCAGGTATAAATCAATTGGAATTCACATATAAACTCAGCATTAACGGTATAGATAAGCCCCTAAATTACAGGCATAGATCACAGGTTGCACACCGCAAAACCAGCCCTGGCGTCCACACTGCCCACATAGAACCTGATCCGCAGCCAAATTACACACATAAGACTTGCCATCTTTGTCCTCAAACAGACCAGCATGAGTCAACTTTGTCCCCAAACAGCCCGGCCTGTGCCATCTTTGTCCCATAAACGCCCTGCCTGTACCATCTTGGTCCCCAGTGATCAAACACCCTGCTTGTGCTATTGTTGCCTTTCCACAAATCAATTATACATCTATGATACACACAAACACTTTTACAATCACTTACTAATTCACTCTTTCATTCACATAATTAATTCACACAATCATTTATTCCCTCACTCATTCACACAAATCATTTACACATATTGATTAATGCATTCTCACAAATTAATTCTCTCATTCACACAATTCATCCACACATTAATTCATACTCCCACTCATTCACACAATGCATCCACACATTAATTAATTCTCTAACTAATTCTCACTCTTTATTTATTTTAATATTTTTACTACCCCCTTTCTCACTGTCTACCCCCTCTCCCCCTTCTCACTATATACCCCCTCTGCGCCCTCTTTTTACTGTCTACTCCCTCTAATCCCCTTCTCACTATATATCCCCTCTCCCCTTCTCACTATATTCCCCTTCTCTCCCATCTACCCTCTCCTCTCCCCCTTTTTCTCACTATCACTATCTGAAGCAATGGCATATGAATGATGTGTAAGTGTAGAACAGTATTAATCACTTTTTTAACTAGATGCTCCATTGGAATATAGCTAAATAATTATTAGATTTTACAGCTAGGGTATTTTAAATGTGTTTGGATCCATTTTAACATTGCGTCCACCATAGCATGTTGGTGTAATATTTTCATAACTATGCAGACATGTATTTTTAAATTAAGTTATCCACCTAATGCGGTTATGTAATCGTTGCCTGTTTATCGATTTTGTCTTTTAACAACTTAAGTGATATGCCACAGAGACCTGAATTTCTTTTGAAGGTTCTCTGGCATG
Source organism: Spea bombifrons (assembly GCF_027358695.1). Taxonomy (NCBI): domain Eukaryota; kingdom Metazoa; phylum Chordata; class Amphibia; order Anura; family Pelobatidae; genus Spea; species Spea bombifrons. The sequence continues at coordinate 29,958,128 of NC_071091.1, forward strand.
TTCTACCTTCGATCAATCAAAACTCTGCTTTAAAAGTCTGGTATTCATTGTACCAGAAGTACTTCATCTGAGTTCTTTGATGATTCTCTGGCAGATTATGCCTTGCAACACTCTAAACTCTGGTGTTTTCAAAGTCTGGTCTTCATTGTAGTACTTCATCTGAGTTCTTCACACCTTTCCAGATGTATTCTCATGCTATCAAATGATCTATTTGAAAAAAAAGAGGGAGCTTTTAACAACTTTAAGGCTAATTAATAATTTGCTGTTACATCCTTATTACATTATTTCTAGTGATAACATTTATTCTGCTGCTCCACACTGAAGACATTGTACTGATTTGAAACTCCTGGTGGTATAGTGCCCATGGGAATTCTTCTTATTTTTGATAAAGTGCAACAAATTTCTACAAAAGACTCACATCTTTGTGAGGAAGGAAAAGTAAGCAGAACACCAGCACAGGTCGGCAGAGATGCAATTAAAAAGCTTGGTGCCTACTACAACCCTAAAGACAGGGCCCCCTGTTTGGCATTAAAGACACCCATTCCCTGGCCCACCCATGCACCTCTCACTACTCCATTCCATGCTCGCAATGGTACTATCAGGCCCTAAAGCTCTCAATGGGGCCACAAGGCTTCAAAGTCAGGAAATGGGTCACCTGACCTTAATCCTTAAAGGTGCCATTTGGGACCCAAAGCACAATGAAGGTGCCTGTGACAAAATAAGGATTAAATGTAAATCTGGGATTGGTTCTCCTGTGCAGGGGAAATGTGTCCCACACGTCAGTTCTGGACTCCTCTTGTTACATGGGTAATTATTAGAATGGCATATTACATTAAAAAAAGTGAACATGTTTTCAGAAAATGACCAATATACATAAGGGAATACATTATTTAACTGTGTGTTCTATTTCAGTGTGTACTGAAGCAACAACAGCAGACATTGTGTTTCTGGTGGATGGATCTTGGAGTATCGGGACAAATAACTTTCAAACAATGCAGGACTTCTTGTACACCTTAATTAATGGCTTTGATGTAGGCCAAGATAAAATCCGTATTGGTCTCGTCCAGTACAGTGACACACCACGTACAGAGTTTTATCTAAACACTTACAACACCAAGGATCAAGTGCTGCAGTACATACAGACCTTGAAGTATAAAGGGGGAGGAACAAATACTGGGTTTAGCCTTGAGTACATGTTACAAAACCACTTTATAGAGAGTGCTGGAAGCAGAGCACAAGATGGTGTTCCTCAGATTGCAGTTGTGATAACTGATGGACGTGCCCAAGATAACATCAAAGAGCCATCCAAACAAGTAAAGAGTGCCGGAATCACATTGTATGCTATCGGCATTAAGGACGCCCTTTTGACTGAGCTCAATGAAATCGCCAGTGATCCAGATGAAAAATATGTATATAACGTGGTTGATTTTAATGCTTTGCAAGGAATTTCCCAAAACATGCTGCAGGGTCTCTGCACCACTGTTGAAGAAGCAGTCCGACAGACAGGTCAAATTGCACAAGGTACATCTTCAACAAATTTTTCGCTTTATGTTGATCTGTAGCCTAGAGCTTGAATTCCTAAACGCATCTTGCATCTGCCTTTTTAATTTTAGTCCTGAATTATTTTTGACTGCAAACACGTGTAGGGAAATAACTGAAATTTCAGTATATGGTTAAGGTAAGCTAGGGATCATACTTGTTGATTGCTTTAGTAAACCCACCAGTTATTTTACAATGTATTGCATATAGTGCATTACATTTTGCCTACCTTTTCTGTAACTAATTTTTGTATATATTCGATAAATTGTAAATATTATTTAATAGCCATCGTGTTAAACCACAGGTTTTTATCTATTTAAAACATCCTAGGAATTTTATCAAGTGTAATACTTGCCTGCTGACTCATGGATAGCAGAGAAGTCCACCAACAGCTTTTTTGGATTTTACGTTTTTTTTTACGATTTTATGGATACATGCATAGGGCTGGCATGATAACCAAGTATGAGGATTTAGAATCAGCAGATTAGCTGATATTGGTTGAGAAAGATTATCAAACAGGAATCTAGTTATATAAATATTTTTTGCAAATGTGATTGCTGTTCATGTTTGATGTAAATAACAACGTCTCCTTTTTTTATATGCAGCTTGCCGAAAGGCCAACCTGGCCGACATTGTGTTTCTAGTGGAGAGTTCAACACAAATTGGTGATGTAACTTTTGAAAAAATAAAGGACTTTCTTTATGGATTGGTTTCTAGTTTAGATGTTGGCATGAATAAAGTTCGCATTGGCCTTGCTCAGTACAACGTTGAGACAAGTCCAGTTTTTAAGTTAAATGAGTACCCGTTGAAGACTGAAATCCTGGAAAACATTCAGAATTTACAGTTTCTAAGTGGTGATGCTTTTACAGGAAGAGCCTTAAAGTATGTGAACACCACCTTCTTCACCGAGGCAGCTGGCAGTAGAGCGGCAGATAATGTGGCTCAGATTCTGATTGTAATAACAGGTGGAGAGTCTGCTGATGGACTGGTAGAGCCAGCCAGAGACCTGAAATCTCAAGGAATTTCTGTTTATGTGACTGGGCCTAATATAAAAGACAATGTTGAGCTTGAAGAAGTTGCTAGTAGGCCAAGTGAAAAGTTCATTTACGACATTGACACACTTGATGAGCCTGATGAAGTGACCAAAAAGCTTCTGAATAATATGTGCTTTAGCATTGAAACTCACATTCAAAGTAGGTTATTCACATATCTATCTATCTATCTATCTATCTATCTATCTATCTATCTATCTATCTATCTATCTATCTATCTATCTACCTATCTATCTATCTATCTATCTATCTATCTATCTATCTATCTATCAATCTATCTCTTGGTTTTCCTGTAAAGATGATAAAGTTTGCCTTGATAAATATTGGCTGTTTTTGTGCAGGTCCTTATATCTTAGACATTGATTTCTATAAACAAAATGAATACTGGCTGAACGTAAATATTCTGTAGCCAAACGGCATAGTTGAAACCTCTAGTGTTATGTCCATAAGATAAATTGATAATTTGAATGTGTTTTGACTGCCTTCCAAGTGTCTCTGTTTAGAAGGGACTGTTCTCCATTGGACACAAATGGCCTTCATCCTCTTTAATTCCCTTATATCTGTCTTTTTTAGAAGCTCAGAATGTTTGCTGGTTTTGAGAGTGCTCTTAAAGTTACAGTAGGAAGCATAGAAACAGTAGAAAAGGTGGTGTAAGTGAATATAAGTTAAAATATATTATTTGAAATATATAAGCTGGAATCACCCTGGTGATGCTCACAGAAAAAGGTTATACTTTCCTTAAACGGAATCCCTAAGGATATTAGCAACAATAGGGATCTTCAAATAAAATATATAAAAAAAAACAAGAAGAAAAAGAAATAGTTTAACTTTGTTACAATGTAAAGCAAATGTTATGTATTTGGCTGGATGGACTCTTGCCTTAACGAGGAGCAATACATTGCCCCTATATATATTATAACGCTCTGTTCCTCCCTGGTATGTATACGCCACTCGATTAATGCACAGGTTGACGGGGAAATATCAATCAGCAGAATTCCCAACCCTTTTAAAAAAACCAAGAGAGGGTGGCACAGAGAGAAATAAAATAAACAAATGTTTAATGGTTTAAAAAAGCAATATCTGCTTACACATAGGTATAAGTCTGTGAACATCGGTTTCCAGTGCTAAAAAAACCCGCTTCCCGCGGGGTCCCCCAAAGACAAGGCTTAGCAATATGAAGGGACTTTTTGACACAAGGCTTAGCAATATTATTTGAAATGCCTTACTCAACTTCATGAACCACTGTGAACTTGGGGCTTCTTGCTGATAATATACATCAATAGTGGTCAAAAGGTCTCAACGTCACTTTAAAAACCGAACTCCTAGCCATACCTGTAATAACCCCCTCCCAAAAAATAAACAAAACTGTTCCCTTTGGCCATTTTAATAGTTTTAAATGTTTCAGTGTCTTAGTTACTCACCCCCTCTATAACCCTTTACTATTGGTTTAGTGATACTAGAACATTAAATATTCATTATAAAAGGCCATCACAGCAACAAATCATCAGATTTACCCCATGTTGACCAACCTGTGGAACCTCAAAAATGTCTCATTTGAGAAGTAATATGTTGATGCCATTGATAATGAATTACGTTGCTCTTGATGCAAATGACTATTTAGTAAATTCTGCTCAAAATGGCAACATTTACTGTCAGGGTTGATGAGTGCTTTATATGTGTAGTGATTTTGTTTTTACCATTCCTTTTTTTTTCAGCATATGCAAAGCGTTACGCAGATGTTGTGTTTGTTGTTGATTCATCTGCAAGTACTGGGAGTGCAACATTCCAGCAAATAAAAGATCTAATCCTAAGAATAATTGAGAAGCTGGATGTTGGAATTAATAAATTTCGTATTGGATTGGCACAGTACAGTGGAGACCCCGTGACAGAGTTCTTATTAAATACGTATGAAAGGAAAACTGAAGTACTGGACCATGTTAAACTGAGATTCAACTTCAAAGGTGGACCTCTGAACACAGGCCGTGCTCTTGAGTTTGTGCGCTCAACTTTCTTCCTTGAGGAGGCTGGAAGCAGAATCAGCCATGGAACCCCTCAGTTTGTGGTGCTCATAACGTCTGCCAAGTCTGAAGATGATGTTATTAGATCGGCTGAAGAGCTAAGAGGTGTTGGAGTCACCACCATCTCAGTTGGAATTCAGAATTCTGATGAAGAGGAATTGAAACAAATTGCCACAGATCCCTTTGTTTTCCAAATCAAAGGGATGCAAGGCATCAGGGATCTACAAGATGGGGTTGTCGGTGTTATATTGACACAGGAAATGTTGCAGTTTTCTCCACTGACGTATGTTCCAGAAGGTATGACGTACTAATAATGCAGGCTGTTGTATTGTGCATTGTTATTATAATATTATTTGAAATAGGTGTTTGCAGTGTAATTGTAGTGCAAAATATTTAATACAACACATTCACAAAGACGCTAAACTAATCTTATATTGATATAAATATTATTTGGCTAATTAAGACTGGCTAATTAAGACTTTCCTTTAGTTGTCTATATAGCGTAAAATAAAAGAGGCAAGGGATTACAAAAATGGCAGCAGAAATGGTTCGTGGAAACTGGGTGGCAGGTTGTACCTCTTAAAGAAAGGAGCACTGTCTGTCATCCTTTGGCAAAATCCAGAGTGTTCCTATGCATGCACATGTATAGGTTTTGAAAAATACCGCTAGCAGAAAAGAGAACTAAATTAATCTTTTGCATAAAAGAAAAGGAAACATTTCCCAGTACCTGTGCTAAGTGAAAAATAAAACACACAGCTTACTTCACATACTAATACTTTGATATAGATATTCTAAAGGAGATTCCTAAAATGTAGGACTATGCTTACTCGTATCATGGTCAACCACAATAAAAGTCTAGATACATTCTACATAAATGTGTACTTAAGAAGGTTGGGGATATACGTTTGTAAAGCTAAAATAATTTTAGGAAATTGGCCCCACGTGAATCAATGATCCACCAGAGATATATTACCTGTATTGTCTTTTAATTCCTATCCCTAACATCTATCTCGTCTGCATTTTTCTCATCTGTAGTGTGCTCAACTGCCTCGGTTGCTGACATAGTATTCCTTATTGATGAGTCTAGCAGCATTGGTGCTACAAACTTCCAGCTGACTAGAGTTTTCCTGCACAAGGTTGTTAATGCATTGGATATCAGTTTGAATAATGTTCGAGTGGGCTTGGTTCTTTACAGTGATGAGCCTAGGCTGGAATTCAAACTAAACACTTTTAATGAAAAATTTGAAATTTTGGACTATATAACTAAACTACCATACAGAGGAGGGAAGGCACACACTGGAGCGGCTTTAGATTTTCTTCGGAAAAAAATGTTTTCTAAACAAAATGGTGGTAGAGCACACCAGGGTGTACAACAGATCGCGGTGGTCATGACTAATGGACAGTCAATGGATAATTTCACCAAGGCTGCTGCAAAGCTACGACGCTCAGGTGTAGAGGTCTTTGCTGTAGGCTTCCAGAATGCCAGCAATCCGGAACTGGAGACCATAGCATCCCACCCTCCCAGAAGACACGTGACCAATCTACAGTCTTTCCTACAGCTATCCAATATTGAACAGAGACTCAAGAAACGCCTCTGCAACGAAATTGTTCTACAGTCATTTTCAGTTCCCATGTTTGCCCGAACACTTAGAGAAGGTAAGGATGCCCTCTTTATTGATCGTCCATAACCCCGTAATACCATAAACTTTATAAATAATTGGTTATTTTTATAGGCCTATACCTAGTTAACTATATATCTTGATTGTACAGATCACACATGTAATCAAATATAAATAATTTATGGAGAGATCTGAATTTTATTTATTAGGTCAAATTTCTGTGGGCTTTCTCTTTGCCGTCATAACATAATTTGTATTTGGAGCATCACTCATTGGTGAAAAAAGGCTATGGGGGAGTTTGGTGGCTTGGAACACTTGAAGATGTGTGTGTGTTTTCATGTTGGAGTTAAACTGTAATCTAACCATTATTTTTATTCAGGTTGCGTGGATACAGAAGAAGCCGATATTTACTTTCTGATTGATGGATCTGGCAGCATATATCCAGAAGACTTTGATGATATGAAAACATTCATGACAGAATTAATAAACATGTTCCAGGTTGGTGAAAACAGAGTACGTTTTGGAGTTGTTCAGTACTCTGATAGTCCCAACATCGAGTTCATCATTGGTGACTACAACAGTCAGAAGTCTTTAAAGGAGGCTATTAAACAAATTGAACAGTTGGGAGGAGGTACCAATACAGGAAAGGCTCTGAGTTCAATGAAGAGTCTCTTTGATAAAACTGGGCGTAATGTCCCTAAGTCTTTGGTCATCATTACTGATGGAGAATCCCAAGATCAGGTGACCCAGCCCGCAGCCTCAATTAGAACAGATGGAATCACCATCTATGCTATCGGTGTAAAGAACGCGGTGGAAGAGCAGCTGATAGACATAGCAGGATCTAAAGACAAGTCCTTTTTCGTTTATAATTTTGACTCTCTCAATAGCATCAAGCACGATTTAGTCCGTGATTTGTGTACACCAGAAGGTAAGTCCTCAGATAACTTGTATGACTTTGTCAACCTTGGCTTACAGCTTTCTTCAGCGACATTCTATAGAATGATGTTCGTTCCATCTTAACCACAACTGATGTTTATTGGATGCATGCAATTATTCTGACTATAATATCTATAATAATTAAAACAGTTTTGACAATACTTTGTAAAATACAGTTGTATTGTAATGCTTCATTGGAAATTATCACTAGCATAGAACTCGTTGGTATTCGGTAGTCCGCTGTAGTAATCTGCTGGTAAAGAGGCAGTATATTTCAGGGATACTTTTCAATGTATAGCATCATGTCTACCTTAATAACTTGATGCCCCACATTTTTTGATTAGAACCCCTAAAAACAAAGACTGACCCCTGACAGTATGCACAAGGGCCTCATTATGACTTAAATCTGCTGCATGTATGTCTTGGCTCTTTCAGCTTAAAGGTATAAGAGTGTAAACATACATCCATCTGCCTGGTATTATTATTTCAGATATGAGATGCAGGAAAGCCTAAGGCATTTTCCTGTGAAGGATATTGCTACCAATCTCTGTATTTTATTTTATTGAAACCAGCAGGAGTCACATAAATTGCGGATTCTCTTGCCAGACATAAGTTAAGCTACCTAAGTTTATGAAATAGAAATGCGGGAGGGCATGGTTAATTAATCTCTCCATCCAGGGCCGGCCCAAGACAAAATGCCGCCTGGGGCGTTTAAAATGCCGCGCCCCCCCCATTATCTACCCTTCCTCTCCCTCCGTCCCTGCCGCCCCCCCATTATCTACCCTTCCTCTCCCTCCCTCCCTATTATCTACCCTACCCCCCCTTGTACTTACCTTTAAGCACTCCTGCGGCGAGTCTCCCTGTTCGGTCTCGGTGCCGGCTTGTAATGCTGAGTGCCAGAAATTACGTCATCTTCCGGCGCTCAGCATTACAAGCCGGCACCGAGACCGAACAGGGAGACTCGCCGCAGAGGAGAGAGAGAGGGGTGCCGAGCGGGTACTGACAACTTGGTAAGCGAAAACCACTCGGCGCCCCTCTCTCTCTCTTCCGCTTTAAAAAAAAAAGTGCCCCTTGGAGCAGTTGCCCCACTCGGCTCCATTGTCGGGCCGGCCCTGTCTCCATCCTCCGTTCACCCTTAAACATGAAATAAAGGGGAAAAGTAGGACGCTTTGGAGTGCTATTAAAATGGACAATGCAGAAATATTATTAAATTATGGGAAATTATTGACTGAAGCACCAATAAAATGTTTCTCTGTAGGACCTTGATGTTTCTCCTTAACCGAACACCCCTTTATTTGTGTAATTATTCTTCCATGATACGCTGCCCTTTCCCTTCAGTCAAAATGTGTAGATTCTGATTCATTTGTAAAGAGAAAGCATTTAGGACAGATAAGGAAATATGTCTGTTTTGCTCCACATGTTGCTGAGCCCAGCTCTTCTTGGGTGAAATAGTTAATAACTATTGAACCACAAATTCACTAGAACAGAGATAAAGACTGAAAAGCAAGGAGCACTATACTACTTTGTTGCAAACACATCCCGTTGATCTGGTTCACCATCGCAGCTGAAGGGGCCACTTGTAGACTCTACTCGGTCTCCATATTTTGATGTAATTGACATCATCATGTCATTTATTTTGTTTGTCCACAGCCTGCAAGAACGTGAAAGCCGATGTTTTGTTTCTGATTGACAGCTCTGGAAGCATTCACCCTGATGATTTTACAAAGATGAAGGCATTTATGGAATCCTTTGTAAAGCAAGCAGATGTTGGACCAAACCAAGTCCAGTTTGGGTTGATTCAGTTTAGCTCAGAAACACAAGAAGAATTTGCGCTGAATAGATACACAAAGAAAGATGATATACTGTCTGCTATATCATTCATTCAACAAATTGGGGAAGGAACACTCACAGGGGCCGCGCTAACTTTTTCACTCCCATATTTTGATGCCGCAAAGGGTGGACGGCGGAAATCCAAACAGTACCTTATTGTGATCACAGACGGTGAATCATATGACCCAGTGGCACAACCGGCAGCAGCTATTAGGGACAAAGGTGTTAGCATTTATGCCATTGGTGTAGTTAACGCAAATAACACGCAACTCTTAGAGATCGCTGGAAAGCAACAGCAAGTTTTTGTTGAAGAAAACTTTGATGCGCTGGCCTTTTTAAACAAGCAAATATTGTTTGAAATCTGCAATCCTGCAGACCGTGAGTATTGGTGCATTTAATTCTGTTATTATTAGTTCTCCAAAAGATATGCAGAGAAACAGGTTTGGGTAAACTGTAACTGATGGGAGATATTTTTGTAAAGCGGATTTGTCTTTTTTCCCAAATCCTACATAAATAAACCTATGTAATAGTGTTTCAGATTAAAATAAGTAATATATACATATCAGAAGCCAACCTTATATGTATCCGTCTGGCTGCAGGATTTACTCCGCGCCCCTACTGATAGATGTACCTATCAGATGGACCCTACTGATAGATGGGTCCCCTGCGGCGATGCCCCTCCCTTAGCGACACCCTATCATGACCATGCCTCTTGTTGGTTGGTTTGGTCCTCCCTATATCTATTTTTTAGTGTTTGTAGCAATTAAATAAAGATCCATGATCTCCTCCTAGCCAGCCCTGCTCCAGCAGACTCCAACCCGACACTTGCGTGGCCCATGACCCTTGCAGGCCCCCTGACCCTCGCAGGTCCGTGCCTGAGTGTCTCTACGCACCACCTTCCTGGCTCATATACACTAGCACTATATGCAACCACACAATACTCTAACACCATACACTAACACACAATCTAACACTATACACTGACACTCAAACAATACACTCACCAACTGTTTGTGGACACTCCACCCAGTCTAATACTGTGTACTAACACCCCCCCCACACACTTACTCTCAACACCCTACATTGACACTCAACATAGTTTAACACTCTACACCAGGCATGTCCAAACTTTTTTCGAAGAGTGCCAGATTTGATGAAGTGAACATGTGCGAGGGCCGACCATTTTGCCTGACATTTTCTGAACCATTAAAATGAAATGCAAATTAACTATTTTATGCAAAGTTTATTGAAAACGGCATACCACATCTATCCCTTTCTCACTCTCCTTTTTCAGCAACCGCTCGGCACCCCTTGGGCCCCACCGACTGGCAGAACTCCAGGGCCCGGTCGCAGTCGCGACCCCGGTAGTTCCGCCACTGCCTACAATTTCTTCATCAGAGAAGGAAAGCCCAAATCTAGCGACGTCCGAGATCGCAAGATTTGGGCTTTCCTTCTCCCTGCGCCGGCACACACAGCCACAAGGGCATCTGATGAAGAAATTGTGTAGGGGATGGCAGGCGCGTACCTAGAGTATTTGGCACCCGGGGCGGATCCTGTATGTGGCACCCCCCCACACACACACTTTAAAACTACCTGGCCGAAACTGAATATGACCCCCCACACACACCATAAAAAAAATCTAACACTTATTTAAAGTAAGTAACACACCAAAATAGGACAAAACAATTAAATAACTATATATATATATATATATATATACATATATATATATAATTGTTAACAGCAATCACATTCCTATCATGCCCAGGCATACCCAGATTCCAGGAGGCACTCGCAGACTTGGCATGATAGGAGTATGATTGCCTTATCTACCCCTTCTCGCTCCCTTCTGCCCTATCTACCCCTTCTCACTCCCTTCTCCCTATCTACCCCTCCTAACTATCTACCCTCTCCCTCTTTGAAGTTCACTTACCTTTCAGGAGTCCTGCGGTGGGGGTGCAAGGCCTCTGTCTCCCAGCTCTGCCACTGTATGGAACAGTATAGAGTGATGGGAGTTATGATGTACTTTAGAGCATAATTATATAATGAAAAATACATTGGAAATGGTACAGCATAACACCCATCACTCTCACACATTTACCAATCCACACGCATACCAATCCACACGCATACCAATCCACACACGCATACCAATCCACACACGCATACCAATCCACACACACATACCAATCCACACACACACACACCAATCCACACACATACACCAATCCCCACACATACACCAATCCACACACATACCAATCCACACACATACCAAACCACACACATACCAATCCACACACATACCAAACCACACACATACCAATCCACACACATACACCAATCCACACATACACCAATCCACACACATACCAATCCACACACATACACCAATCCACACACACACCAATCCACACGCATACCAATCCACACGCACATACCAATCCACACACACATACCAATCCACACACACATACCAATCCACACACACATACCAATCCACACACATACACCAATCCACACACATACACCAATCCACACACATACACCAATCCACACATATACCAATCCACACACATACCAATCCACACACATACACCAATCCACACACATACACCAATCCACACACACACACCAATCCACACGCATACCAATCCACACACACACCAATCCACACATATACTAATCCACACACATACACCAATCCACACATACCAATCCACACATACACATCCACACACATACCAATCCACACACATACACCAATCCACACACATACACCAATCCACACACATACACCAATCCACACACATACACCAATCCACACACATGCACCAATCCACTCTCACTGTATGCTTTCCTACCTTTCCTCTTTTCTCCTTACAGCTCCTTTTCCTGCTCTTCGCTCCTCTTCTTCTTCAGTTCTTCTGTCTTCTTCCGAGGGCACGGGGTTCAGAGGGCACGGACAGCGGTGGGCGCGGCTTCAGTGTTGTGCGGCGGGATCAGACAACAAACCCCGGCGCACAACAGCTGTTGCCGCGCGGATCGCAAGGGAGCAGTATCGGAGGTCTTTACCAGACATCCGGCTCCCTTGAGTGATTTTAAGCCGGATGTCCGGTAAATACCTCCGATACTGCTCCCTTGCGATACGCGCGGCAACAGCTGTTGTGCGCCGGGGTTTGTTGTCGGATCCCGGCGCACAACACTGAAGCCGCGCCCACCGCTGTGTGGCTGTGTGTGCCGGCGCAGGGAGAAGGAAAGCCCAGATCTCGCGCTTTCCTTCTCCCTGCGCCGGCTGATGACGCCAAGTCCCGTGGCTCACTTGGGGGCCGCATCAGTCCGGAACGCGGGCCGCAATTGGCCCGCGGGCCGGACTTTGGACATGCCTGCTCTACACTGACAACCTCATACACACTTACTCAAAATACGCACATATACACATACACTGCCCTTACGAATGCCTGCCCATTCACACATACATACACACACACATTCATGCTTGCCCTTACACACAAACATACTGGCTTCTACTTGCCTTTGCAGCCACACACTTACTTGCCCTTAGAACACTTTCCCTAGCATACTCTTTAAAAACACAAACACACTCTCTCTCCTCTCATTATCTATCTTTTTTATTCCTATCTCTCCTATTGTTTATCACTATCTCATATTTCCCAATATCTCCACCCTTTCTCATTATCTCCCCTTTCTCCCCAACGTTCTTCTTTCTGATGACCTCTTCCCTTTCTCACTGTCTCTCTAGTTTCCCTTTATCTCTCCTTCTCCTGTTCTCTCTCATTTATCTTCTCCCTTTTCTCCTCATCGCTTACCTTTCTCCCCCTACCTTTTCCTTCTTGATTTCTGTAGTAAGAGCGGAAGGTCTGTTTCTTCAGACTTCAGCTTCAGTGCTCCCTTGCAGTGCGTGGAGCTTCAGTGCATCAATTGCCGACATACAGTGGGGGGAGAGCTGAAGCAGAGATTAGTCCCTTGAGTATAACTTTTCTAGGTTGGGACCTTGTAGAATCCCAACCTTTGCTATTCTGACCATACCCCACATGATAAACTAGAGGAAAAGGGTGTCATAACATGAGTAATGTTTGCAATGTCTAAAACGTATTCACATGCATTAAGCTTGTATATGTAGCTTGTGTTATTATTGTAATTAATGGTCATCTTTCATTTTTGCTTGGCTTACTACTTTTGTTATTTTTTTTCATACAGCTTGCAAAAAGTCAGAGGTAGCTGACATCATTTTTCTAGTGGATGGATCATCTAGCATCTCAGCACCCCAGTTCAATATCATGAAGAGGTTCATGATAGCTGTGGTTAATGACTCCATGGTAGGAAAAGACAATGTCCAGTTTGGTGTAGTCGTTTATAGCACAAATCCCCAACAAGAGTTTGCATTAAATGAGTATTCTACTAAATTGGATGTACGAGGGGCTATAAACAATATTAATCGTTTGAAAGGATTTACATACACCGCGACAGCACTAGAATACACCCACAAGAGGTTTGGCCCTTCTTACGGAGGTCGCAAAAACGTCCCACGGATTATAATTCTCATAACGGATGGTGAAACCACTCGTGAAGACCGTCCAAAGTTAAAACCAGTCTCAACAACATTGAGGGATGACGGCATCATCGTCTTTGCTGTTGGAGTTGGGCAAGCAAAAAAACAGGAGCTAGAGTTGATTGCTGGACAGCCCGATAGATGGTTCTTAGTGCAGAATTACACTTCTCTGGAAGGCTTACACGAAAATATAACACATATTGTATGTGATCAATCACAACAAAGTAAGTTATTTGCATTATCTGTCCTGAACATATATTACATTTCAGGAAATATCTGCTTTAAAGCCGTTTGAATGTTGGAGCATTCTATACCATTAATCTGTGATTGCTAAAGTCTGATTTGGTTGCTTTTCATTATTGATGCTAACCACCTCTATTGTGGTGCACCTTACATGGTCATTCATGTAAATATTTGTGATGGGAAAGGATGGTATTTTAGTGGATTTTTAGTGGAGTTTTGGTTATTAGCCATGCATGTTCCATCAGCTTCAGAAATATCAAGAAGCTGATGGTAAGAACCAGATATTAGCTTGGTGCCAATTTCACTATGCTAACTTTTAATCATAATATTTTTTTTTTAAGCCTGTGCGCACGAACAGCTCGACCTTGTTTTCCTGATTGATAGTTCAGGAAGCATTAGTCCTAGCAACTTTACAACGATGAAGGCTTTCATGAAAGGGATTGTAGAAAGTTTTACCATCGCCAAGGACAAAGTGCGTATCGGAGTGGCACAGTACAGTACCAATCCCAAGAAAGAATTCTTCTTAAACGAGATCTATTCCAGCACTGATATGAAAAATAAAATTGATACAATGTCTCAGCTGAAAACTACAACTTATACGGGAAAAGGCTTGAGGTTCGTCCGACAATTCTTTGATCCTGTCAATGGAGGTCGTAAAAACCAACGTATTCCTCAATATCTCATAGTGATTACTGATGGAAAGTCTAATGATACAGTGGAAGAGGCAGCTGATGTGCTGAGGAGCGATGGGGTTACTATTTTTTCAATTGGTATTGGCCTTCCAAACAATTTTGAACTTGTTCAGATTGCTGGGAAAAAAGAAAATGTGTACATTGTAGAGGACTTCAAAGAACTGGATCTCATCAAGAGGAATATTGTGTCTCAAGTTTGCGAACCGTCTGATGAGCCTAGCCTGGGTAAATGTTACAAACATATAAAAGCTATGCTTTGATCAAACAGCCTTATACAACTCTGACCCCTACTGTTGTAAAAATAATAATTGGTAAGCTACAGTTAGCCTTTATTTCAAACAGGGATGAACGTATAAGTGTAAACCTGTGGGTTGATGATAAGGCATTTTTTTGCTCTTAAACTCTTTGTGCCTGATTTAATATTTAAATAATAATGGTGTAGGTTGCTGCCAGGTGCTTGTACAATGCAGAGCTCTACATCGACTGAAATGTTTAAATAAATTACTGAAGTAAAGTATTTGCTGCAGGTGGAGCCAGTCATCCACAGTTCATTACTAGCATAATCGGTCCTAATCGTACTGTGGAAGACCCGTGTTTAATTTTTTACATTAGCGAGGCAGAATCAGGGTGTATGAGCACACCCACAGGGAAAACTGCAGTGTTTTGTGGGATCGCGATATGCCGGAATATCACATATTGATCTACAATATTGATACAAAAAGATCTAAAAGTTAGCAAATGAAATGCAATGGAATTCAGTGAGGGAGAGAATACTCTGCTGATTTAAGGCAGTGATTTTAAGCACTGTGGTACAGCGTTAGGCACAATGTCTTGATGCTACCCTGACAACGTTTTCACCCACTCATGCCCACATCCAAACTCTTCAAAGTTTAACCACCCCTAAGTATGGCTACTCTCCCCATTCGGAACAGGAGAGGTTAAGCTCTGCGCATCATGCGCCTAATGATGTTAAGACAGTACCGGGTGTGTATCCCAAATCATTCATTATTGACAGTTCCCAATCCAACAATCCAATCTAACTGCAGCAAACAAGTAAGGCACAAATGTAAACTATGGCAGGCAAAGTCCCCCCCCCAAAAAAAATCTTAATTCCTGTCTTCTGAAAATGTAATGGACATCTACTCAGCAATAGAATATCTCCAAATCTCTATTTCCTCTTTGTTTAGGGTGTGAAAACGTGTCAACATGTAGTTGACTTAATAGAACAAGGGGAGCTAAACTAATCTTAAAATTAAGATAAATTAAGTTTAGCAACTAAATGTTTTTAGCAATTTATGCACCATACTTAAACCGTAATAAATGTGCTTAACGTTTCATCTCCATTTTCTTTTATAGATTGCAATATAGATATTACAGTCTCTGTTGACTATTCAAGAAAAGTGAGGCCAACCACAATTACTCATATGCAACAGAAACTACAGCTCTACCTGTCTGAAGTGTTGCAGCGTGTGTCCACCTTGAACAATTTTAGCTGTGTCTCTGGATCGTTCATAAACATTCGTTTCAGATTTGCTGTTCCCAGAGAGGATGACACATTCTTATTTGATTCTGATTTTGAAAAATACAATGAAGATGTCCTCAAAAAGTTTATAAGTGCCCAATCTACAACCGACACCTTTCTAAATGCTAAATATCTTGAATCTCTTTGGGGAAAATTCAAAGGTTTGCCTGGTCGGAAAGCAAAAGTAGGTATTTTTTTAAACTGGCCAAACATTCTTCATCTTTGTTCTATAAATATACATTTGCATTCAGATGACCTTCTAGATAAATGTGATCTCAATCTATGTTATTACTCACTTGATTACTAAGATATAATTACATATTTGATACATGGGGGACGTGGGGGAATCAATATTTGGGCGCACCAGGCTATTGTTCTGTTCCCAGAGACAAAAGTGTTAACAATATTGTTATACCAAGAGAGGCACATAAGCTTTCAAGGCGCCTCTGGTTCTTAAAATTTGAAATCATTGCTCTGGGGACGTTGGCCCAGTAAAACGGATAAAAACATCTTAAGACATCATCAGCAACAGTTAATAGCATTAAAAATAATCAACACAGAGAACCAATTAGTGATGCAGCCATGGTTAACGTGAACAGTGAATACGACGTACTGTTACTTTTCCTATATGCTTCTGGGTTACATATTAACTACGTTTCAAGGGCATCTGAGCTTCTTTAACGATAGGCCGTAATAGATATAAATCCAAAATAATCATTTGATGTATTTTAATGCCTTTAGATTATTAGCAAGTTCCAGGAGGAAAAGTTTCTTAAAGTGTAATAACTGAAGAAAAATATGCTCCAAAAAAAAAAAAAAACCCTAAATTTTTTGGAGCATATTTTTTTTCAAGTTATTCAAAATGTGTGAATGTTGAGTTTACTTCTTTGTTACTATAGTAATGGAGTATTGGTCTATGTGATATAACGTGTCATTGTTTGATATTCATAATGTTAACTGAGCTGTTGAGTCTAACTGATTATAATTCCCTTATACCAGTTTAAATACCTTTTTACTTTCAAAGATTATTATGGTTTTTACTGATGGACTGGATGATGATGTGGAAACTCTCAAGACAACCTCTGCCTTTTTACGTTCTGAAGGTGCGTTACACTAAATTTTTTGACGCGATGTGTCTTATCTTATTCAATACCAGGCACTACCGGAATAGAAAGTTAGCCTTCGGTTAAATTATATATATAGATATTTACTAATCTGTTATAGTGATATATCTAAAAATTATATATTATTTACCATATACATGCTTGGGCCAGGTATCTTACAAACTACTAATCTATTTTTTGTATTTTTTGTTATCGGTATTTTTTTTAACAAATAAATGTTAACATTTGGCTTTAGAGACTGAGATAAATAAATTCATTTAAATTAAGGTTAAATCACAGGCTTGCTATGAAATGTGATGCACGGTGCCAAGAAATTGTTTCTTTTCTTTATTAGAAAATATGTGCATTGGAAACATTAATGAAATCATATTCTGCATTTGTTTTTATGTTAATATAAAAAAACAGTTTGAGACAAAACATGTTGTAATTGACGTTTGACCAGCTGCTTAGTCTAACATTAAAAAATAAGTTCCAAGTTTGTCTCTGACCTGTTTTCTGATGACTTCAGGGTTGGATGCACTGCTCTTAATCGGCCTTGAAAATGTGCAGAATTTGGAGAGACTTCAGGAAATTCAGTTTGGAAGAGGATTTTCTTACGCTTCACCCCTCAGCATTGGACTTTACGATTTACCAAGTGTAATGCTAAAGGAAATTGTAAGTTACTGTAAAAGCTTTCTAGTGACTGGCAATTTTAAGTGTGGGATTAGATAGCAGGGCCAGAAGAAATGGTCAGAAATACATTCATTTATTTATTTTGTATATTTCTCCCATTTTAGGACACGGTGGCAGAAAGGAAGTGCTGTAATGTGATTTGTAAATGCTTGGGGCAAGATGGTCTTCAAGGCCTGCCTGGAACTCCAGGACTAAAGGTGAGCAAAATAAGTTGTTGTTTCCCAATTAATGTTTTGTGTAAAACCAGTAACTTCTGTGCTTCATGCGTGTCCTTAAAGAGAACTTTGCAACCTTTAATAGGGAGCTTTAAACCTGACAAAATGTGATGCTTTTATTACACTAATAATGGGCTATAACTAACACCTGGAGGCTACACAGAAAACCTTTATCAGGGGTGGGCAGTCTCTGTCTTCCTGTAACGCTTAACGTTATGTGAACCTGTTGCGCACCTCGGTTACCCAACGCCTGGATGCCTTGGACCCGCCGCACCCACCATAGTTTGCCCCTGCTGAGTGCTGCCTTTGGCTTGACCCAGGGCAGCACCCCATCTACCCCCCATCACCTTGCTCTACAGCCACCCTCTTCTATGCTATTGTGCTTCATTTTAAGATAAGTTTGCGATAGCTGTGCCAGCTAGGTATAGCACTTCAAAGTGTATATGGGACATTTACAAGGGAGATATCTGATCTCCACCAAACAACCCATGCAGAAGGGCTGCATCCCCCTGGAACTGTTGCCCTTGGACTCGGGAGCCTAGGCCCGAATACACCACGGCTTGCTGCAGATAAATGTTTGAAACAAAAATAATATTAACAACAACTTATCTTTCATAGTCTAAAACTAGAGTGCCAAAGACATAGATGTAACATAAGGACATTTTACTTCACTGAGAGGGTGGTAAATAAGTAAGAGAGCCCTCCAGTAGAAGTGGTGGATGTTAATACAGTAAATATATCTGAACATGCAAGGGATAGGTTTTAAGCTTACTTGAATGTAAAACTAATAAAGTTAAAGGTTTTGGGCAGACTGGATGTGCCCAATGGTTCTTAACTTCCATCGAATTCAATGTTTCCATGTTATCGACCTATCATTTGAATAAAAACACTTTCTTTGACCTAATATATGTAAATTCAACTTTATCATCAACTTTATCCTGGCTGGTTTAGTTCCTTATAATACAGGAGAAGAATCCAACAATATTTCATTTCTCCTTCTTCCTATGTCACCCACTCAAAGTGGTCCGTAAAAGGGTGTTAACAAATTACGGCTGGATTTTACAGACGCCGGTGTTTTATTAGCTCTGCCAATGTGTTCCACGATTCTTTCTTTCATAATCCTGCAAAGCAATTTGCTGTGCCAATTTTATTTGGCTTGGATTACATGAGGTTCAGGAGTACACATTGAAATGTAATATATATATATATATATATATATATATATCTAAAATAAAAAATATACAGCTCACATAACACCATAAGAAGTAGAATATCTATAACTGAGACAGAATAACAAAAGCTAATGGCTGCTTAAAAAATTACATTTTTCTATTTGGTTCTATGAACCATATAGAAGCATATAGAATTCTTACATTTTCCTTGAAATTAACTGGGGCACCATCTGGGCGATGAGAAACTTATGTACATTGTATGTGTTTGAACATCCTAAATTACCAGGTGGTGTCTTTAGACAAGTGGTTTTTATTCTTGAGGACCACATTAACAGAGTGTTATTTACAATTGTTAAAAGTGAATAGATTTTGCACTCTCTCTGCTCTCCTTTATGTCTGATGTACACCGATACATTTTTCAACAAATGCCTCGACACTCTAGTACACATGGTGAACCATTCCGAGAAGCACTTTAATGGTCCTAGGGCTAGCCATCCCCTGACCAACGACTGACAACTGTTTTTGAGTCTTTTGCGTTTTTGCTTTTGGTAATCTTAACATACTATTATTTAATATTTAGTATACTGTACAGCCTACTATATGCAGACCGTACAGTCAACTGATATGTCAACTGTTGAAAGCCATACCTTCAGAAAGTATTGATTGTTCCCCTTTGTTATTTTTTCCCCTTAGGGTATTCCCGGTCCAAAGGGATACCCAGGTTATCCTGGTGAAGAAGGCGGTATTGTAAGTACAATTTTGGGTTTTTTGATGCCAAGCTTCCTCTTTTTTTTTGTCTGAGTTCATTCTCAGCTACATCGGACAATTTTGATAATATATAATTGGGATAGACTTAAGATACTGTAGTACGGTGACAGAATGGCTGCAAGATGGCATATTTATACACATAGCTCATAGCATATGGACCTGGGTTCCCAGAGCAGAATATTTTGGATGTAGTTGTTTGGAACACTGAAGATGATAAATAATAGTTTGTCAATTTATTTTTCTCTGGAAAACAGTGTCTCTTAAGAATTTGAGTCATAAAGTGAAGTAGTCTTTAAATGATTATGATTATCATTCCTCTGTTGAAAACTGGAATCCACCACATCAATGCTTTGTGTGTGAAAAAGAAAATCTTATTCTCATACTACCATTTACTTGACAAAACAGGGAACTTCGTAAAATTATTAGATTGTATATATACGATGCTTGTTTTTTTTTTAGGGTGAAAGGGGGCCACGTGGACTTAACGGGACACGGGGTGAAGCTGGGTGCCCTGGTCCAAGAGGGCCAAAGGTAAGCATATAATTATTTAGGTTAAGATCCCCTAATTATTTGCACAAGTTAAAGGCAAACACTATCATCATTTCTGGAAGTAATAGTATACCATCAAGAAACCACTGGCTATCTGAAATGATTCAAAAGAGGCGAATAACAAGCCAGAGATTTTTAGTCTTTAAACACATTGTCCAGGATGTCTTTCTGTATTATTTTTCTCAAAATCATCACCTCTCCAATATTTTTGAAACGTAAGAAAGAATATATCAATCTATTCTCATGAACATTTACTGTATTTGTATTAGGTAACTGCCTAAAAGTAAAGAAGTACAAGCATCAGGTTACTAGCAGCAGTGACCCCCACCTGCTCTTTATCCAGAAGCCCCCACAAATGACCAAACTACCACTTTTGGGTATAGCATTTTTAATGCATAGAGCAGTGAGAGATATTCTAATTAAATAAATGCATAATAATTTGGATTACTCTGAATTGTTGTACTTTTCGTGTGCGGTTTGTTTGTGCCAGAGCAATAGGGCAATAGTAGCAATACTTTTGATTTATGCAATGGTCTTTTACTTTTGTATATGCAGGTAGATCATACATCCTAATACACCGCTTTATTTTTTTCAGGGTGGAAGAGGCTATCGAGGTGAAAAGGTTTGTTTGCTTTAATTTTTAAGCTTTTATTTTCAACGGATTGGCCATGTTTTCAAATAATTGTGCAAAGTTTTTGTGCTTTTCTATTGTTATTGATACCAAAGATTTGCACTAAAATAAATATGATTAAGAAGTTGTAATTATATTAGAATATTTTTTTATTTCTGCTTCTCTACATTATCTATGTTACTGTCATGTTAAAGACATTTTAAGCACACAGGGTGATGTTCTGGAGAGTGAAGGCATAAATGGTAATGTCATAATCTAGCAAATCGTCCATTATAGAATAACATTGTTATAGCATACTCAGTAATAGTCCATCTGTTAGCTGACGAAAAACTTATCCTGCAGAGGTTCAGGTGTTAGGTAAACGTAATTCTAGTGCTGCCAATAGCGGAAAATAGAGTTAATATTAATATTAGTTAATATTTCTGTGAGATACAGATAAATAAGGAAACCGGTAATGTTTTGTTTGGATACTATAGTGCCATCTATGCCAGATTAGTATACACTGGTCTATATACATTGAACTAATAGAATTGTTTTTGTTCTTACAGGGAGATGATGGTGAACATGGTATTGATGGTGTCGTGGGAGAACAGGTAATGGCAATTTCACTTTGAACAAGGAACTTTTGCGTGAATGGTACATAATGTTAGTTTTATCATTTATAGGGGAACGTTTGCTGCCAGGGATACGTTCATTATGGCGAAGGTCCAATTGTTTTTTTTGGGGGGGGAGTTTGTATAGACATAACAACTCTGCACTGATATATCATATGATATCATATGATATGAAACATCATTAACCAATTCAAGCTTAATATAAAATAGATTAGTATTTATATCATTTTAATATTGACTCTTTTTAGGGACAACGTGGCATCCCTGGGTTACCTGGAGAAGCTGGTGAACATGGACCACAGGTAAACATATGTTCCTATGTTCAGCTATTTTATATAAATGAATCAAATTCTGTATCAAAACCAGTATTGCTTCACAACTTGTGTATAGAAAAGACCAAATAGCTATAATAATACTTTACTGAGGGGATGGTAGATTAGATGAGCCAAAGGTTCTTATCTGGCAACAGATCCAATATGTAAGTTATAGATGACAAAGTAAAGTCTCACAAATTGGTGTAGCTGTCCTAATTCATACCTGTATGCAATAACAAATGTCATTCCTTGGCAATGTAAGTCCTGCCAAAGGTGTTAAAAACAGTGCTATCCTCCTCCAAGCCTATATACGGCACATATATATAGTGTGTATATATATATATATATATATATATATATATATATATATATATATATATATATATATATATATATATATATATATATATAGTGGGTATAGTGCAAATAATTTCTCCTTTGCTATCCTTACCGAATCCAAAACTGCTGTAGAGACAGATAACCTTCTAATAAATATTTTAAATATCATGTGATTTCTTAGGGAAGAAAAGGACCTCGAGGGGAACCTGGTGAAAGGGGAGAGCATGGTCTGAGAGGTGACCCCGTAAGTATTTTCTAAAAACATACAAACATACTCTTACATCAGATTAATACTTTTTACATCATGTTCTATTGACGTATATATATTTCCTACATTATCCAATTCAAAATAATTGGCGATTATTTCCTGTAAAAGAATTGAACTTCTATTTAAATATTAACCTCAAGTACCATGAAGATATTACATGGTTGCAGGCTTGACTTTTCAAGCCCCCCCAAAAACGTTTCTTATGTTAATATTAGTATTTATTACAGTGCCTTCATATTTCATAGTGCTGTACAGTGGGATATTTTCTTAGAACTAAACTATCCAGACAGATAACATGTGCTTGTATGGTTTAATAGACATTTAACGAGTTTAACTATGTATAAGTGTAGAACAATCTGTCCTTTTTGGCACAGAACCTGTTTATTCAGGATACAAAGTGACATTATAGCAATGTGATAGCTTTTGTTAGTTCTATGGGTGAACAATTGAGCCAAATCTGTTTTGAAAACAACTAGGACCCTGCATGGATCACTTACCTTTAGTCACACCTCAAATCTAGTGCGTTAGTGTGCGGCTGCCCGCACACTGCGAAAGAACAAGCACATGTACATGGCTTATTGGTCGCTTATGGTGCCATGGTTGATTTATATCCCCAGTCCAGCCTTACCATCTACAACAATACACTGTTTTAAATATCTATATTTATAAATACATTACTTTTTTTCAGGGTGAACCAGGAATTAACAATAATATTGCAGGACCAAAGGGACTGAAGGGAAATCCAGGACGTCAGGTAAACCTTTATGTGCTATTTATTGTCAGTAGCCATTCCCGGCCGTGTGCTGAATGCCACAGATTGAGATAGAGATTTTTAAGAATAAAATAGAATGAGTTGTAATACACAGTGGTCGTTTCTGGCCTTTCTGTGTGTCACTGCAATTTAATACAGTTCTGTTTTTTGTGTGCCAGGATGGAGGAATGTCCCTTTTGTCCACTAATTAATCCATCTCCGTGTTTAGCTGCTCTGTTTTGGTTTTACGTGCTATATAAAATACATTTTGTATATATATGCCATGAAAAAACATCTTCTTTGTAATTTTGCATTATTATGAAAATGAAGATGGTTCACTCTAGTTCCAATAATATTGTAAGGACACTATGTATTACATTTTGTGACCACAAACAATATAGGGTATCGGTAATTGGGTGCATGTTTTGTAACACCATACACCAACACCCAAACACTGACTCTAACACCATACGCTAACACACTACCATGCACACGCTTACCCTGCAATGGGTCATTTAGATGGAAGATCTTTGTTCTCCCTAATTTACACCAGCACAGCCTCCATAGACTTCATTAAAAGGCTCTGTGTGAGTCTAAGACACGACATGCCAGGATATGGTGTCTTAAAGGCACACAGAGCCTCTCATTGTATTTGGCATGCAGACCACAACCCAAGGTAAATATGCTCCTCTGCTCCATCACTGTCACAGCCATCATTCTCCTTCAGCTTTCCCCCTCTCGTAGCCCTTATTTTACCTCAGCTGTTCCTTTATCACAGCTTTCTTTCCCCTATCTAAATATTTACCCTCTCGTACCTTTTCCTACCCCATCCTCTTACCTCACGTGAATCTCTTTATTCATGCCAATTGGTGGGAGTTCTTTAATGTTCTTTAATGTCAACTTAATGCTTTATTGTTGCCCATGATTGAAAACACAGGAGAAAGACCAAAGAGGATAAGTCCATGTTTAGAAGTAGGTGGTATACAAACTGAAAATGGGGAGGACAATGTTGAAAAAGGGAATACAGGGTTATATAGGGAATTAACAAAGGGGAACATCACACTATCATGGACACCTTGGTAATGAGCTCTTGCACCGGAAGCTGCCTTTATAAAATCTATATAAAATGCTTGACCATTTCGAATATACGTACATAAAGTTGTTAACCAAATGATGTAAAATTTTACAGTTGGAGAAAAAGAGGGAAACGCTGACTAAATTTTGTTTTTCAGGGGGAACCAGGGAAAGACGGAGTTGAAGGGGAGCCTGGCGATGATGGCCCTGAGGTAAAACCTTTTTTTCAAATATGCTGCGCATACTTTACAGAGAAAACATGCAAACTAAAAATATGTTCCTATCTAGACTTTACCGTCTTGCTGAGAATGAGATCTAATGAGTTCAGGTTGAGTGGATAGTCAAGAGGAACTGTTTACTCACGAGCTTTTTAAAAATGCTACTTGTTTTAAATGAGAACTAATATAATAGTATTAATTCCTCATACTAATATCTTAAATGTTCAATGTATCCCTCCCTTAACCATTGAAAATATTATGAGAGCAGGTATATATAATATATAATACTTTTTTAATAATTTCTTTTTTAGAAAACTGATTTAATTGATATGATGCAAGAAGCTCTAGACTTTGGTTCCCTGAGAGCCTGCCCTGACAAACTAAAATAACCAGTCAGGGTCACTCCATGAACGTTCCTTAGCGTAATATCTCTGCAGCCTTCAACAATACTGGAAAAAAGATTAATGAGTTTACAAAGTCAAGTGCAATAAATTGAAGCTCTGTATGACCACCATTGTTTAGATTCAGTTGGATATGTTTTCACTGGGCTGAGTGGAGTTGGCAGTTGACTCAAAGGGGCCTTATGTGTGTGAATAGGCAGTATATATATATATATATATATATATATATATATATATATATATATATATATATATATTATAATTAAGAACAGGATAATAGTGTATCCTTTACCTATTCCAAAGTATTTTTAGCAAAAGTAAAAATCTCGTGTTACTCCATTTTATCGTATTGGCAGAGCTATGTTAAAACAGATGTTTGAGCCAGCCGCGCTACCTCGGTTGACAAATAGGTTGACAATTGGCAATGTTGTGTGCCAAAAAGATGATTAACACCCCTTTAGGTACTGAAAGGGTTAAACAACTTGCTATTTTGTAGTAAGCAAACGTTTATTGATTGTAATTATTTCCCTTACAGGGACCAAGAGGTCGAAGAGGGCCTCCTGGTTTAAAGGTCAGTTCATTTTTTACTTTTGTTCACATAATCTCTACACAACTGATTTTATACTCTATGGTGTTTGTATTTTATGTTTTCATAGTTTCATTACTATGATCTAAATTATATTTGAAATTGACCATATTTGCCATAAAACCTGCCAGTTAACATTTTAATTTGCTTTTCTTGGCAAAATGTGCATAAGAGATTACTAGACGGGATTTCAGGTTCAGCAGCTCAACAAAGCGATGTGCCGCTCAGAGTTTTTATAGCCAAGAATAAGTAATGCTTTTTGGCTGAAGTCAGTCGCATCAGAGGACTGTGAAGGCGTGACTTTGGAAAGTACTGTTGCTGTTTTATGGAAATTCATGTTGATACTTCTCAACCAGATGTTTAGTAGTAAGAAACGAGAACCTTTTCCATTTATCTTATGATTATTTCTGGTCTGTTATGACTCCCATTACCAAGTTACGCATATCACCGATTGTATGCCGGTATACATCACGTATAACACACATTTGTACAATTTGATGTTGTACACAGAAAGAGTAGCACAGAAAAAGACATTTCTGGTATAAAGATCGAGAAACTTGTGTTGGGGCTGTGTAAAGAGGTGGAGAGGAGAGGGGCTGGCCTTGGAGATTGATCTGCCAGAAAATAGGTGGGGTGAGAGGTGTCAACACACCCTCATTACCAGCTGCAATGGTTCCATTGACGCTTTACGTCCCTGGACTGGTTAAGGCAGATGAGAGGATCTCCTCAACCAGCCCATGCCCCCACTGCCTGCAAAAGCTGGATGGTGGGACAGCTCCCTGAAGAGAAGGGCAGCTAGCTGGGACAGTATGACGGTCCTGCGAAAACATGGACTCTTGGGAGGTATGGTATATATACACCAATCAGCCATAACATTATGGCCACCTGCCTAATATTGTGCCGCCGAAACAGCCCTGACCCATTGAGGCATGGACTCCACTAGACCTCTGAAGGTCTGCTATGGTATCTGACACCAAGACGTTAGCAGCAGAACCTTTAAATCCTCTTATTATAACATAATAAGAAACATCTTATTTCTAAGGATTTAGCAGAGCAGGTACCAAAGAAATATTTTTATAGAAATGGTAAGCTCCCTCTATTCGTAATCAATAATTGGGGGTATAATAAAATAAAGGGAATCGTAAACCAAACTCTTATGTTTATTGCGTATATATCATATAAACAATGATCAATTTGAATCCAAAACAAAATCTATAAAGCAGAGTACAAAAAAATAAGTATAATGCTTGCCAATAAAGATAATCATTTGCAACATACCCGTAGGATATGTCTCTCAGTAAGCGCAGCATTCCACCGTCTTCCAACTCACTACTTCGCTATTGTATATATCCATTATCTTCGGCAAAAGTTGGCATCACCACATGGTATAACCTTGACTATGTCACTCAAAGTTTATACCGAAAGTTGTTTTTTTAAAAAAACCACCTGTAAGATTGTGACACCCGGCACGTACTGTATCTTATACAAAAAACTAAGCACAAAGAACAACAAAGTTAGGGGTTCCTATTGGCCATTCTGGGCATTAAACTCCCCACTGCTCCTTTGCAGAGAACAGCGATCAGAGTACCAGCTCAGATGGAGATGGTCTAAATACATAAATACATATGTGGTCCATTATTTGAAGATTACATTTTTGAGGATGAAATGTGCTGTTTCACCTGCTTAGCTAAATTTAACACTGGACATACTGGTACGTCCTAAGAGCCATCCTTGAACCTTTTTTGTGGACGTACCACTACATCTATAAGGATGGCAACTAGTTAAGTAGGATCACCCTAATAGACTGTAAGCTCGCATGAGCAGGACACTGTAAATTTTCTTTATTCTGTAAGGTTTTGTTTTCCCCACTAATTTAATAGCACTATCAAATCTGCTGATGCTTTATAAATAAAATATATAATATGTATAGTAGGATGTAGTAAATGTCTGGGGCATGAGTAAATGTCTGTGATAGTCCCATTTCAGTGCCATCTGGGAAAGCTTCTGTGTCTTCTCATTCATATACAGCAATGATAAGTAATATATTAACTTTATTTAACTCACTTTTACTAATTCCAGGGTGAACGGGGAAATCCTGGCGAGCAAGGAAACAGAGGAGAAGCTGGCATTCAAGGCATACAGGTTGCTAAATAGGGACATAACTTTTTAAAGCAATAATTATATGCTTCACTTTTTAAATGGCTATGGTGGGTAATTATACAACGTTAACTGAACAAGTACTTGTCTGCTAGTTTTAAAATGATTTATAGTACATGCATACATGTGTAAATAAGTTATTAAGAACATGCCATGACTTGTGTCATTTCCATCCTAGGTTAATTTGACTCTCCGTAACCATGTATTTCCTTTGCTCCAAAAAAGCTGAATTCTTTATATGTGGATTGAGAGTTATCACTTTTTTGTGAAAGCAAACTAGGGCAGGCAGCTTTTAGCCCTTTGGAAAGTTATTTCAAATAACACAGTTATAAACTGAACCCAAAGCAGTACTCTGGCCTTAAGCCACCTAGGTTTCGAGTGGAAGGTCTTGGGGATCTTCGACCACAACTGGCCTATTTACACCAGTGCTGGGATGTCCCAGTGCTCACCAGTAAGGACACAACACATGTTTTGCAGTTTGTATACTTCCTTGGGGATGGGGAGACCCTTTTATTTTAAAAGGAGTCCCTGCTTGTTATGTAACAGTTGGAATTCAGCCAATGACAAGGCAATTCTGAGGCAGACCCCAATAAACTCTGCGATGATTCATGTAAATTAATAACACAAATGTTAATTACACTAAACTTTAAATGTGCTTTTGTTAATGCATAAATACATATGTTTTTTTAAGGGTCCTCGAGGTTTGCCAGGACCACCAGGTGCACAAGGACAGCAAGGTTTACCAGGACCTCAGGTATGTAAAAATATGCACTGTAGACTGTCTATCTGTAAGCACTTACCTGTTCTCCCACAGCCGGTCCCATGGTGGCTCGCAGCACTCCACGCTGCATTCTGGCCGTACTGGCGACCTGCGTTCCCATGACCGAGCGGGAAAAACTGAACGAGGAAAACTTGATCCCAAAGCATTACTGAATTGTTATTTTTTCCTCATTCTATTTACTGCTTTAAAACAAAGATAAACTACTTCACTTCTACTACTACAACTGATTCTTGTTGGGCTACAAGCTGCTAGCTGACGACTGCAACAGTTTTATAGTCTATGAATAGCTATACAGCTACTGTTGCCTGTTGGTGTAAAATGCTGCATTTTCGCTAGAACTATGACTGCAATGGATTGCAAGTAGAGTTGCCACCCAGTTATTTTGCCAGCACAGCCGTAATCAGGCCTTTGAAGCCACTGCACTAGCAGAGTGCAGCTGCCAGCTGTTTTCACATACCCCTTCTTTCCATTCCCACTCCCTCTGGTCTTCCCAACCCCCTTTTCAGGGGCGTAACTAGAAACCTCAGGGCCCCGGTGTGAGAATCTGTTAAGGGCTCCCCCCCACCCCCCTCCCCCAAACCATCTATCCCTTTCTCACTATCTCCCCTCTCCCTCCCCACTATCTCCCCTCTCCCTCCCTACCCCCCTTCTCACGATCTCCCTTCTCCCTCTCTACCCCCTTCTCACGATCTATCCTCTCCCTCCCTACCCCCTTCTCACGATCTACCCTCTCCCTCCCTACCCCCCTTCTCACGATCTTCCCTCTCCCTCCCTACCCCCCTTCTCACAATCTACCCACTCCCTCCCTACCCCCTTCTCACGATCTACCCTCTCCCTCCCTACCCCCACTTTTCACCATCTCCCCTCTCCCTCTCTACCCCCTTCTCACGATCTACCCTCTCCCTCCCTACCCCCCCTTCCCACGATCTACCCTCTCCCTCCCTACCCCCCCTTCCCACGATCTACCCTCTCCCTCCCTACCCCCCCTTCCCACGATCTACCCACTCCCTCCCTTCTCACGATCTACCCACTCCCTCCCTACCCCCCCTTTGTAGGTCACTTACCGTCAACTCCTGTGTTGGGAGCGTGAGGCATTTGTCTCCCAACACTGCACGCTGGGCAGCGCGGTGGCGGCGGCAGCAGCGGCGGGGAGCAGAGGCATCCTGAGTTTCTGTCAGTCAGGGGGGCCCAAGAGTTGCGGTCGTTTTCAGCAACCGCTCGGCACCCCTTGGGCCCCCCCTGACTGGCAGAGCTCCAGGGCCCGGTCGCAGTCGCGACCCCTGCGACCCCGGTAGTTCCGCCGCTGCCCCTTTTTAATCTGTTGGAGATCCTAGCTCTACTCAAGATAAGAGGGAGGAAGGAATGTAATAGAGTGTGAGTAAAAGTGAGTGAAAGAGTGTGTTAGAGTGTGAGAGAGTAAGTAAGGTGAGTGAGAGTGTGAGAGAGCATGAGTAAGAGTGAGTGAGAGTGTGAGTAACAGTGCGTGAGAGGGAAAAAAGCAACGAAATGCAAACAAATGATGATGATGACGATGCTGCTGCTGGTGATGGGAGTCTGCTATACCACCATCAATGTCCGGCTCAGTATATAGTGATGAGAGTAATGCTGTGCCACTATCAGTGCCTGGCTCAGTATATAATGATGGGAGTTATGCTATACCACCATTTCTGTCTGGCTTGCTGTAGAATGATAGGAATCATGCTGTACCCTTGTTAGTGTCTAATCACTATATAATGATATGACTCATGCTGTACCGCTGCCTGTGTCTAGATCACTATATAATGAAATGAGTTATGCTGTACCACCATATATGTCTGGCTTGTTATATAATTGTGTCTGTATCAGTATCTGGATAATACTGGCCACTGTCTGTGTAATCCACTATATAATGATAGGAGCTGTAGTGTACCACTGTCCTGGGTTACCTGTACCAAAGAGCCTAAAGCTCAATTTCGTAGGGTCATACAACATTGAGAGGCTACACACCATTTGTGGCCCCACCCCTTTGTGGGGACCCTACGGCTCTTCATTTTTTAAGGAAAAGGTGGCATGCCTAATTGCAAGTATGTTACAGGGGTACCCTTTAAAGTAATAATGTATCATAAATGTATCTTTCAAACATATGGGTGCATCATTGTTGTTGACACTTATGCACATGCCACATTGACCACACACTTTATGTTCGGTTTGTGCCACCATGTTATATAACCTCAAGGGTGTCTTAATGAAAGCTGTGTATGATTATGAAACAAGTGAATATAAAATTGAAAAAATAAATACATTTAATGGATTAAGGATATAGCTTATTCATGTAATACTCAATATTCTGGCTGGATGGCTATACAAAATAAAACCAGTAAGCTTTTTGTTGGAGACCGATGACCCCTAGTACATATGTGTGTTAACCTAAGCCTACTCTGCATCTTAATGTTCTGACATCACCCATATTGATATTTTCAGGGCACACCTGGAGCTCCTGGACCCCTTGGTTCTATTGGAAACACTGGTCCTAAAGGTCAAAAGGTAAATCATGTTAGCATTGCTGAATTTGTGTAGTTACATGGCATATTTTTTATACCCTATAAGGCACTAAAACATATTTGTAATAAAGGATTTTAGTCACCCTGCTATGAGACCTTGGGCAGTATTTTACTCTTAAACAATAGATAAGTTCTACCAAAGACATACAGTATAACCATTACATTCACAAGTTCATTTTGTCAGAGTACCAGCCTAGCCTCAGTTGCCATACCTCTTAATTACTCCTTATAAAAAGTGTACAATTAATATATAGCTGTCTGACCTGTGTTTTGAATTTAGGGGGAGCCTGGAGATCTTGGAGAGAAAGGTGAACCAGGACTTGCTGGACGTAGAGGTTTGCCAGTAAGTGTTAGCATGACTGCGTTCACTGCCACATAATTGTTGTTATAGTGTAGTAATACAGAAGTAAATCTTTTCTTTTTGATTAACATTGTGTATTCCACAGGGGTTAGATGGTCCAGATGGATACGGCCCTCCAGGCTTAAAAGGAGAAAAGGTGATTTGCTTTTCACAATTTGACATTTTATGTTTTTTGATCATTGTAGCTACTGTTTCCCAACATACATAATGTTGTATATCTAGTTTTATAGTGATAGATGTTTGATGTAGCTATGCTTTAGAATGCTTCCTTTATTTTCCCCAAACACTACATATTACAGTTCTATACACTAAATAAGCCCGTTAAACTTGTTAGTAAAAATAAAAGAAAAAGGAAACCACTTTGGCATTCTGCAAAAGTAGCATTTAGGAACTATAAGCAGTCTCAGAATGAGGACGATGAAGTCCCACAGAGTTGAATACAGCTCTATGGGTTGGCTGTCAATGCCTTGGGTCCTACTCTTCCTGAAGGATTTAGCGGCAGAATGCAGCTCCTCCAGCATAAAGGAGGCATTCAGGTTTACTAGGCCTATGGGGTTGAAGGTGTTGGCGACCTCTGTTAAGAATCTATCTGTCTGTAGCTGATGGGTCTGTCTACCTTACTGTACCTTGGCTACCTGGAGTTTCCTAAAGAAGAAGAAGATGCTGCATTTCTCTCCATTCTCAAGATTCCCCACTTTTGGATTCACTGATATTCTTCATCAAAGTGCTTTTAAGGATCACTTTGGTCTCCTCGAGCTCATCCTTCACCTTCCATCTGCACTGCTGAAGTTCCAATAGAGACTGGAACTTGCTCTGCAGCCTGATGAAGTCCATCCTCCTATTACTGGCCTGCTGTCCACCCTTCAACCTGAAGGAAGCTGCGAAGTTTGACCTTGGTGTACTCCCACCACTGAGCAACAGTAGGGAAGTGGCCCTTCTCAGCTACCTTATCTACATATACTGTGCACAATTCCGCCACAATCTCCCACCTCTGCAACAGTGCAATGTTTAACAATAGCTACATCCCCCTACCTCGATCAGGCAGTAAAAGTCCTATTGATTACAAGTTATCTGGTGGTTGTCAACTGGGTCCTCAGGGTGTGCATACGCAAAGATAAGCCACACAGACCCACCTGCCCAGAAACCATTTACAATCAGATGTCAACCTCAGCCTAGCTCCCGGACAGAATGAACTGTGAAATTGCAAGTGACAGTACAAATGGGAAAATGGTATAGAGCACTCCTTTAACGTATAGATATCAGGTGACTGAGATGCAAGAAAAGTTATATTACACCATAATCAAAGTAATAAAGGTTAGGACTCACCAGAGAGAAGCTTAATCTTTATATATGTTGCATATGTGATATTATCCTCAAGGTTCAATATGATTTGCTCCAAGAGACCTTTTCAAGGAAACAGTCTGGCCCAATGGCATCCAGCTGGTTGAGGCTTCAGTCTCTGTTGACGGCTCTTCAGATGGAGTCAGTTCCTCAATCATTTTCTCCATCTCTGTTTGAATATCATTGGAATCTGGAGAGAATGGGACAGATTTTGGGGCCGTTTTATGATAGGAGCCCATGTTTGGGCTCTTGTCGTCATCTTCCTCTTTGTTTTCCCCACAGTCCTTCCTTTTGTTGCCTACCCCCTTTAGCTGAGTGCCTGCATCACGTTTATTCAAAAATGGTGCCGTAACAAAATGTACTAGTATGCATATATGTGATACTCACAGGAAAAGTGTACAATAAGAAATACAGGGGAAAAAAAATCAATGAAGTGAGTGATGTTCTTCGAAGGGGGGGGGCTGACCTGTAGATCTTTTCTCTTCACTGGTCTTGCAGAAGGCGAAAGTTTCTTCCATCACTGCATAAAATCTCTCTGAATTCTTCTGCTCTGCATCTTCCTGCTTCTCAGCTAGTTCTTATAGCTCAAGTTGCTGAACCCTAAAATGCCATTTGTTGCCAAGAAGCAATATTCACTTAGCCTTCACTCCGGGTAATCCTGATTGAGGGAACAAATCTGTGAATGAATGAGTATATGAATGAATGAGTGTGTGTGTGTGATAGCATGGGTGTGTAAGTGCTGGAACCTAGGCATGATGGGACTGTGATTGCTGTTAGCACACGTGTTAGACTAGATGGGTCAAATTCTATGTTTCTGTGTTGTATGTAACAATTAGCAAAACAGCAAAGGTGCAGATATATGTCAGCAGAGAGGAATAACCATTTTGGTCCCAAGAAAAAAAAAAAGATTTATTTTTCCATGTGTTATACCTATGGTAGGTTTTAAATATGTATACACTGCTTATTTTGACCATTGAATACAATTAAACTATTTAGTGATTTTGCTTTTGCGGCCATTAATAATAATAATCTTTATGCTAACTTTGGTTCATGGTCACTGTAGAAACAATTCACTATACATAACAAAGAGTTCTCGTTCTCAGCCAAAATAAATATCACAATATGCCAAGAATTTGTCATTGCTTTGGTGCAGAAAATAACTGCTGCTGCTATAATACAAAGAAGGGAAATAAGGTTTATGGGAACAATGTGAAATTATTATTTAGTGCTACACTTCATTACTGTATATAACACTGTAGCCTGCAGAACAGTTGTTTATATTGATCTCTTAAAGATCACATACATTTGTGATTCTGTACAGGGGGGCAGGTAAAATCAAAGGAACCCACTATGCTCTCACCTCTGCAAGGTTTGGACAATATTGGCAAAAGGCCAACCCACTCCTTCCCAAATAGGATTGTCTCATCTCTTGTTCTGGAGAAGTGTGAGCAATTTGCCATGGTGCTATAAATCATGATGTTGTTTTTTTTTGTAAGGGTTTAATTGTTCATCCCAAGAGACTTTCTCAATCACATATGATTCAGATCTTATGATAAGGACATATGCCTGACAATCCAGAATTATTGCACAGAAATGCGGAAATAAATTACCTAATGTAAGATGTGAACCTGTTCACAGAAGGACAGTGCCACTCATTAATAATAAACATGTATAATAGATAATGTGGATTTTATTTTCTGTTTCATATTGTAAATTCTTTTTTACCATTAACTCTTATTGTAATCAAGTAACTCTCTCTAGATCTAACCTGAGTTTCTGGATATCACAGCTGATAAGGGGACCTCTAGAGCATGCATTTGATCCCCAAATCGATGAGGGGTGCTTTACCCCATCCTCTTACTATCTCCTACTGGCTTAAAAGGGTTAAATACTCACTCATGGAGACCCCCTCCTCCTAATCAGGCACTATGCCGCCCAGCTTCTATATGGAGATAAAAGAAGACACCATCAGCCCGAATCCCTCGAACAGTCCTTGATATTAATGCAATAGTTGGAATTATCAGCCAACTTTTACCTTCATGAATATTGGAATATGTCAAGCTCTTAGTTTATTACTGTAGAATGTTTAATGATACCACTGCGTGCATTTTTGCATTTTACTAAATACAATCTAATATTTCTTTCAGGGTCATATAGGATTTCCAGGTTATCCTGGTTCTCAAGTAAGTATATCATTTTCCCTCCACGCTCTTTTTCAATTCTTTAAAGAAAGTTGGTGTAAGAACATTTTAAGCTAAAACAGGCCACCGTGATGCAATTATTAAATCAACAATGTAAAAAATATATTTTTAATGGACAGGTCTGCATTTCCTCTGCTTTAGAATTCATGACATTAGAGTGTAAAGTTGTGAGTAAGGCCCTCTTTACCCAATGTAATGTCATAGTCTCTTAATTCTAGTTTTGTCATACCCCTTGAATATATGTATTGTAAGGAGCACTGCATTAATTGTTGGATGCTAAATATACAGTAAATTAAAGATAATAAAAATAATTTGTAGCATGCCTGACATCTACTTAAAACTCCACTAGGATCCTCTGTTACACATTGGCTAATGCTTGATAGGCCACAATATAAAGTGATTTCATAGAAGGTATGCTTTAGATTACAGTCCTAGTCCCAAATGCCATAAACATCCATACCAGTTTGGAAGCTGCATGTTAGCGAAGCTACAGTTCAATGCAGATATTTTTTTATCATATTAATGGTGTTAGAAGTGCTTCCACACTTTTATCATAAGGTGATGCAATAAGATTATTATGTAATTTTATAACTTGAATGATCAGTGCTGTTTCGGTCCATGATGGTACCTTGTTAGGTCTATGTTCTGGGTATCTATTTAATTTAAGTGTCCAAAACTGGTACTAGTATGTAGCAAACATTTGGATTTATGTCATCATACAACAATTTATTATTTAACAGGGAGAAGATGGAGATCCCGGCAGGCCAGGTGATTCTGGACCTAAAGGAGTTAGAGGAAGAAGGGTGAGTCGCTAAAGGCTGATTATTTTTACAATCCCTGGAACTCTTTATTACCTTACAACGAGTCAAAAACTTGAGTTGGAAACCAAAGATTCACAATGCTTTTGTACAATATTGCTGACATGCAAAAAGGACTATATAAGGCTAAATTATTACAGTAAAACTAGTAGAGGACATTAAGATTACTTGGTTTTACTACAGGACAGACACAGTAGCAACAATGACTGAAATCCCTTTTGCAGCATTATTTTACAAAGAATCAACTGGTGTCTGTGTCACTGGACCTTAAGGAGAAACATTTAAGAACTGGTATTGTGTATAACATAAGCAAACGCCCTAATCTATTTTTGAGTGTCTGTTTTTGTTAGATCTTGTGTTTTGCTTTAATGTCTAAATGTCTCAGTGACCAAAGATCGAAACCACAGCTTCTAAGACTTCTTAAATAGGTTCATTTATTCAAATACATACAGCACCAATGGATGGTAGATGATAGCAACAGGGTGGCGATACTTGAGTTTTGTAGGCTCGTTTTGATGAAACAATGACGTACAGGGTAAAGGTGATCTCCATGGCGTTTTTTATGGAGTCAGGTTGAAGTAATTACCTTTTACAGCAAGAACATATCTATACATTTTACTATAAGATCATCTACCACACAAAGGCAGTTCCAGAGCCTGACCTTGGGAGGGTGCACTAACACACACCAAGACACTTGCACTACACACACACAAACACTCACACCAACACAATTAGAAACTTAATACTAACACACACATCCAGACACTTAGCACCAGGAGGCAGACCTTTAGATGTCTTACCAATAAATTACATTAGCAGGTATTACAGGTATTTCTTTTCCCTAACTCAAATTGTGTTCCTCCTGGCAAGGTATATCACGTATATGTGAATATGGTAAAGCTGATGGTATAAAATGTTATTTTTTCAGTTACAGGCCACAATTCTGTAAACATCATGCCAACAGTCAACAACAATTTGTTTACAAAAGAACAGTATAGAGTAGGTCCATAGGTCACTTGTGACTTCTTACAAGAAATAAAAAACTACCATAGCCTTCAATTGATAGGAATCGAGTGAGCAGCAGTATTTGTCTGATCACTCCCAGCTGTTCTCTTTCACAACTTAACAGTAGATAAGAAATAATTCATATGGTTTTAAAATAATTTACTGAGCATGTCTGCTAATAATCCACATAAATTTGTCATCATCTGATGTGATGTTTTAGGGCAAATCTGGTGAACGAGGATCAACTGGAGATCCAGGAGAGAGAGGACGACCTGGGCCAAGGGTAAGATTTTTTCCTGGATTTAAACTATTTAGGCAAAAACGTAGCACCGTGTAAGATATCTGCTCCAACATATTTTTTATTATGTTTTAGGGCTTAAAAGGACAACAAGGCACCACAGCCATGACGGTATGCATTCACAATCTTCAAAACTGATAACGGCATTTAGGTTATTTAATCATTTCCCAGAGTAGCAGTATTAAAGTGAAGTAGCAGGAGCTTTTTTTACATGTTTTTAATATACATAAAGTACATATTTCTTTTACAGCCTTGTGAACTTGTGAATTTTACTCGAGAGAATTGCCGTAAGTAGGAGTTTGTTTCTTCTGATTGCATGGCATGGTATAGTCACGTTTGTGAATTCATATAAAGTTCACTTCTCCCAATGAAAGTAAACCTAATATTACGAAGCAGAAAGCACTGCAGCATTATATCAGTTAGTTTCAGAACTCTAAGAGTTCTTAAGACCCAGGGGGGAAATTGAAAACCAGTAGAAACAACAATCTTTTTACTATTACAGGATGGGAGCCAATGCAGAAATTGCAGGGTATTGAGATGTATTACGTAACACTGTGAAATATGTTGAATAACATATGACTGCACTTTAGTTAAAGATTACTCTTGCTGTCCTGCATAGGGAACTCACCCGGTCTTTAATGGAGGATGCCCTGCATATATTTTTTACATTTCATATGTATGGTATCTTTTGTACAATAAAACAATTAAACAATAACATTTTGTGCCTAGTTCTAAATCATATTTTTAAATGATTGTGACTTAAATCTGTTTTGTTTTATTTTTCATCTACAGCTTGCTTCTCAGGTAAATCATTTATTTATTAAAATATTTATAATTAATAGATGTTATTGTTATAAATATATATATATATATATATATAATGAAATTTGTGTGAAGGTACATAATTTGATGTAGAATTTTGTTTCATGTAGTTTGCATACAGTTAATGTTCACTATTGCATTTCTGAACTAAGCTTCCAAGAACAAACTTATTATCTCCCTCGTGACCTCTCCAATACATCCAAATTTAGGCTCACTTTATTTTGGCTGAAATGAATACTTTTAATTAGATGTCTTCCGAGCATTGTTAGATAAATAAAATAAGGAATTCTCAATATCCACATGATATTGCTTTCTTCTATTACTAGAATAAACACTTTTAATATTAGAAGAAACCAGTACCATTCCAGTGTTGAAAACGCCTTATTCCAGTTAAAGAAATGATTTTGAAAAACTACATATACACTGATCTGAGTTACATATATTTAGTTCCTGTTGAGGATTTACGATTACGGATTCCTCCTCTGGAAAATGTTCCATTTTATACTATACTTGTGAACTGTGATCGTGCATTCCAGAAAAACAACACAAGTAACGTTTCATTTCTATTTTTTGCCTAAGGTGGTCAGAAATGTCCTGTATACCCAACTGAAATAGTGTTTGCCATTGATGCATCTCAAGATGTTTCACCCTCTGCATTTCAACGCATGAAAGACATTATGATATCTTTGATTGAACCATTGGAAATAACCGAAAGTAATTGTCCTAGGGGAGCCAGAGTTGCAGTTGTCTCATATAATAGTAATGTTAAACATCTCATCCGTTTCTCTGATTACAAGAGAAAAAGTCTGCTTTTGGAGGCAATTCGAGGTATTGCTCCAGAGAAGTCATCTTCACAAAGGAATATTGGTGAAGCCATGGGATTTGTAGGAAGGAATATATTCAAGCGTATTCGTCAAGGAGTTCTCATAAGGAAAGTTGCCGTGTTCTTTGCCAACGGTCCATCCCAGGATGCTACTTCAATCAATACTGCTGTTTTGGAATTCAATGCACTTAATATAGTACCAGCTGTGATTGCCTTCAATGATGTCCCTAATGTCAGAAATGCTTTTTCAGTAAGCACATAATACAGTAAATTTATTCTTTTATACTTAAATTTCTTTATCAAGTCTCACCCTGTTTTACACTATAGTCATCATAATTGTTAATACAAATTACTTATGGGAAAGTGTACTATTTTACTCATTAGACATGTTAATTATATATTGGGCTATAGTATTCCTGTCAATGCACCCTTTCATACAACTAGGGGCAATGGGCAGTATTAAACTCTAATATATTTCACTGAAAAGGATTCCCTTTGAGGTTCAACAAAATATTTTTCTCTGAAGAATATGGCACTGGTGCTACTCCACTGAACCCTTGCTTGTGTTTCTTAGGTGGACGAAAGCAGAAGGTTTCACTTATTTGTGTGGAGAAGGCTGCAAGACCAGATACTAGAAGTGATTTCCCACTGCTCACTTTGTTATGGTAAGAGTTCAGGTTTTTAATGAGACTGTAAGCAGATTATACGTTATTTACAACATTTTTTTTATTATGACCAATTTGAAAACTAAGGCTTTAAGAACCCTCAATCTGCCAGGAGGAGCTTTAAAGCTTACACGAAAGCAGAGCATTATTGGCTGTAATACTGTGATGGGTACATTCACATCCTCTCCCTGGACTACTATGATTTGAAGCAATTTAACACTGCTTTTTTTTTACATACGGTATATTATAATAATAACAAAATCACAGATAATACTTCATAAGTCAATGACATGATGGAGCAAGGTTTCTATATGTATCGTATTTTATTCTTTGATGTGCCAACCAAAACTGAATCTTCAATTACTGATTGCAATCATTTAACCAAGAAAGTCCTCTGTGTTAATGCATGTGAACAATAGCTAATACATAACATCACGGTAAACATGCCTTGTGTAATAATAAAACTATATATTCTTTCCAGATAAATGCAGTCCTGATGAGGAATGTGAACTGGACCCTGTACCTCCATCTGAAGTAGATATGGATATTATATTCATGTTAGATGGCTCACGCAGCATTAGAAGTGATGACTTTCAACGTGAAAAGGCTTTTGTGAGCAACATGCTGGATCATTTCCTTATATCAAACAAGCCCAAGACATCAGATACAGGTGCCAGAGTGGCTGTTGTCCAACAAACAGTCCCAGGTTTCATGCCAAACCGAAATATAAGTCCTGTTAAAACTGAGTTTGATCTGGTCAGTTATGACAATAAGAACCAGATGAAGAGGCACATCCAGGAAGATGTCACACAGCTGGAAGGTCCATCTGCAGTTGGCTACTCAGTCCAGTGGGCTATCAATAATGTTTTTGCAAAAGCTACTAGGGCAAGGAAGCACAAAGTCATTTTTGTGCTCCTTGGAAGCAGAACAAGTTACTGGGACCGAGAAAAACTGAAAGAGGTGTCTCGGAGAGCTAAATGTGAGAAATTTACCCTGTTTGTTCTAGCATTTGGAAAAGAAATAAATAACAATGAGCTGATGGAGCTTTCTAGCCTTCCGCATGACCAGCACTTACTGCACTTGCATAGTGTTTCCAACTCTGAGCTGGAGTATGCGCAGAGGTTCACTCAAGCCTTCATGAATCTTCTTCACAGTAAGCTGCACATTTTTATTATTTTATTACGTCTGATTTTTTTTCCATATTTTGTGTACTAAATATCAAAATCCGCGAGTTCATAGAAGTGTAAATTCTGTGCATTTGTGTTGCGTACCAAATCAGTTGCATTGAAAAAATATAGCGCACAAAAGAGACGTTTCTGTTTTTGTGTTTATTCGATTAATAATCAAATTAATATGGTTTTAAGTCATCTATGCAAGTTAATTGACTAAAGTCAGGGGTATAGTCCTGCACAGATCTTCCATCCACTTTAATGCACATCATATATAGCGGACATCCTCTACATCAAGAGTTCCAATATCTCAGGTCTTTGAAGCCGACTAGCTACATACTGTTTGATTTGCAGCTAGTACTTCCTAAAAGGCTTATGTTTGTCAACCATTACCTGTTTTAATGTGTTTAATTCTTTGTCACTTTTATTCCAATGGAATATGTTTTATATGTACTATTTATTGTGTGTTCATTTTTTTGGTCTATATTATTGAACATATGCAGTGTTTTTATTCCTTCTCTCTATTAGCGCTATCACTAAAATATTAATGTAAATTTTTTTACTCACTGTAGTTCATGCCTATAGTGTGTCTCAGGCAATTAAGAGATTTGTGTTCTTGCTTTCAGGTGAAATGAATAGATACCCTCCATTAGTGATGCAAGGAGAGTGTGAAGGGCGCGGAGACTCTGTGTTCTTTTTACCAGAAAGGTGAGTTTTGACTTAAGCCGTGAAAAAACTCTCACCATATTTTGTCCTTTGTCTTATCTAATATTCCACATAGGCTTTTAAAAAAATCTCACTGTAGTAACCTCTACCAATTTTACTGGAAGGCACTTATCCACCACCCTCCCAGTACGGACCAATATTACAATTTGTCTAAGGTCTTTGGTGGGAGAATAAGGAGTTAATGCTCGGGATTTCCCTTAAATGCAACTTGTATAGAAAATGTGCATTATTGCAAGATACAGCTCATTCTTTTTAAGATTGCATTAAGAGAGCATATAGAAACATGTTCTGCATCTGTAGTTTGCCCACAGTTGAAATTCCTCCAGAGGAGGATGTAGAGTATGTGGAAGAAGTACTAGAAGAGGAAACTGAATATGAGGAGATAACAGAGGAAGACTACGAAACACCGAAAGAGACTGTTGGAATGGCAGTTGAGACAAAGATTATAAGCAATGGTATGTACCATATGTGTGTGTGTGATATCGGTGATGTGTGATATAAGAGGCCCAGTTTTATTTCTCTTGCATGTTTTCTCAATCTGGTTATGTTACATTTAATCTGTCCGCTCTGCCCTACTGGAAGAATGGGTATATGGACAATAGAAACTGGGTATTGCTTGGCCTCCAGCCAAATGGGGGTTATAATGTGTGTGACCCAAACATTGTATGCCTTGATAAAGTTGCATTTAGTTGTAGAGCAGGTGAGGGGATAATGATATGTATCTCCTTCCTCTACCCATGTCAATAGGTATGTGGTGGCCCAACAGACAGGAAAAGAGACTTCAGTGGCATTGCAAGCTTAAAGTTAAATGTCCACCTATTTTCATGTGATGAATGCATTAATTCATGTGATTTTCATGTGAAGAATGCATTTTATTATGGGTTTTTGTCAGAATCTCAGGGTGAAGGACATTATATGTTCACATTAATAACTTTCATTCCACAACCTGTGTTTCTGAAATCTATACGTCAACCCAAATTAAGTGGTTTGTTGTAAAGTAAACTAAGGCACATGACATAACACTTACAAGACTGCTTCCTATTTTACATTTAGAATCAATTGAGGTCTTTGTACAATGATCCAGGTATCGAAATAGTATTTTGTCCACATGATTCTATGCATATATTCAAAACTAACAAAAAGGATCCTGAAATCTATCATCTGCTTAAAACAAACTTTCTGTCCCTTTATCCTAGTGATGTCACATCCTTTGTTGCATCATATCACTAGCTGGGAATGGAGGCCTACACAATGCCATAGTGTCAACCTATCCATAGTTGACCAGCTAGCTTTAATTTTCATATGATTTTTTAATCTTACTCATGTTTTTCTTGAACATGTTTATCAATGAGTGAGTAGTGTTCAGGGGAAGGGTGGCTTCTTCTGGCCTGGGATGAGTGCCCCCCACCCCAAATAACCTATACAGTAACACACACAGTAATTGACACACTTACTGTAACATATACACACATTAAAACATACTTACTCCATTATTCAGCAATTGTGTCATATCACACCTCACTCTCTCACCCTGACGTTGCCTGGATCCTTTCCTTATAACTGCTCGCACGCTCTAAAATAAGCCATGCTTTTATGTGAAGTCAATGAAGTCCCTCCTCCAAGAGAGCATACTACAGGTATATCTACTCTCCAATGACACATTTCTGTAGCACCTGGCCAAACCGCCCTGTGTGAGTCATGGAGAGGTACACCTATAGAGATGAAGATATGATACAAATATGATACAGATAAAACAATGTAAGATCCATGGCTATCTTGCTTATATGATTTTCAAGCCCTAACCTGGACCTGCCTGTGTTTACTGTTTAGCCAAAACAGGCAAGTGCAAAGTCCCTTGAAAGTCTTCTCACCCTGGCCTTGAAAATCCCGTGGACAGTCCTGTTGTGCATTCATAATTTATTACTCCAGAGGAGCATGACAGTTAAGGAAATAGATAGTGAAACTCATTGTAAGAATGCTTGTAATTTGCATTTTTAAGTTAATTGTGGTGCCAAAACATGTCAGACAGTAGCAGTTTCTCATGGCTACATTGCCAAATGTTCTTTGTCTGCTTTAAATATGGCAAGGATGGCGTACATTATTTTAATTAAGGGTCAATTGTAGTTTTTTGATAGTAATAAATATCATTTGTATAATAAGTATATTTGAAATAATAAGTATACATCCCAAGAATTACGTAACAGATCATATACCAAAAGAGTAAAATATTTTTTCAAATCAAAATATGTTAGATAGTAGTAGAATACGAAGAACTTGAATGTTTTCCTTGGAAACTATTTTTTAAGGATATTTTTCCACTACTACAGATAAAAGATCCATGGCTATCTGGCTCATAGGATTTTTCAAGCCCTAAGCTAAACCTGTCTGTGTTTACTGTTTAGCCAAGATATATTTAATCCAATTGCATTCGGTTCTTTTTTTTTTTTTTTTTTACAATGGGTACAGTTTAAGAACTAATCAATCCTCCACTAAAACAGACATTATTTGCATAAACTAATTTCTTCCTCTTTTTTTATTTTTTTATATTTGAAAATGTATCGATAGCATACAAAAATAACTTAAAATAACAAGATTACCTTTCAGACTCCAATAATGTTCAATTAAGAAAGAGTTCAAGATAACGTATGCAATGTAATGGATGAACTGAAGATTCAATAATTTTCTGGTTAGTGAGCAACTAAGAAGCTTCATAACCATGCATCAAATACTTTGTGGGAAGAATTGTTTTGTGGATCAGGGTTGGAAAGATGGCCCACACTGATGATTAATGAGGTCTATTCACTAAAGTGGGAGTTGATAGGAAAGAAGTGGATTCAATTCACAGCCAACCCCATCAGCTGCTGCAGGAAAAACTTTGCTTCTGATCTCCCCTGACCATTCCAGGGACACTGTGCAGCTGAGCGATGTGGCTTATTGTACTGAATAAAGATAGAAGTCCGATCAGTATTTCAAAATTCTTACAAAACTAAAAAAATAAAGCACTTTTCTGCCACATCATTTACAGCCATTCTGCAAAACATTTCTTCTTTCTGTAATCTGTCATTTCTTGCCATTGATTGACAGCTTCAAGCAGCCAATCGGTGACAGGAAAGTATTTCCATTGAAATGAATGGGAGCGTTCTGTGGCAGGAAAGTACTTCTATTAGAATCGATGGGAATACTTTACACATGCACATTGGAAATCAAACATACCCCTGCATGCCAGCCCTGGAGCTGACTGGAGGCGAGTCCATTCAGCAAATGCATGTCTTGCAGGTCATTTAGCTGGGGGGTAGGGAAAGGGCCAAATGCATTTGGGGGCATTCTGCTGAATAC
This sequence comes from Spea bombifrons, assembly GCF_027358695.1. NCBI lineage: Eukaryota > Metazoa > Chordata > Amphibia > Anura > Pelobatidae > Spea > Spea bombifrons. The sequence continues at coordinate 30,002,891 of NC_071091.1, forward strand.
CCCCATACATTTGCAAATTGGACCACATGAAAAGGGACCAACAGTTCCAACAATTTTCGCAGGGCATATCTTCAAGGGGATTGGTGAGACTACAATAGGCAGACAAACCCGTGCATTAGGTCCCTACTCAAAAGCTTACAATCATGTGCATTAAAATGCATATGATGGCTGGAGTGTCACTTTAAAAGGAAAAAGGAAATAGCCGTTTTAGCTCAAAAGAAAATGGTGTCTTTAGTCAATTTGATATTTTTTATTGGGTCTTCACTTGAAGAAGAGACCTCTTAGAAAGCATATCTAAGCCTTGCCCCCCCCCCCAAAAAAAATAGCATGAACTTCATAGGCTAAATTTTAAATTAACATTTTCCTGGCAAGTCGCAGCAAGTTAAAATGGTAAAATAGTACATTGTTTTTTAGTGAAATTCACTTTTTAGATCTTAGAAAACAACACTAGTATGGCACAGCAACATTAATCCTCACGAGGCTCAGGAGGTATTGAATATGTAATGAAAATAAGTTATTTATATATTTTTAAAAAAAACCTAATTAAAATATTGGGATATTGAGGAACTTCTTTTTAATCTCACCTGTTTTAGCTCCAGACAAGTGCTTACTGGATATGAATTTTGGCACAGCATGCAGGGAATACCAACGCATGTGGTATTATGTAAAAGATGTTGATGCATGCTCCCAGTTCTGGTATGGAGGTTGTGATGGGAATGGAAACAGATTTAGCTCTGAGTATGAGTGTCTACAGACTTGCTCACCCAAACGTAAGTGGTTTGTCCTAAATGAAATAAAAAAAACAATTATCTGGAAACTATTAAATGCTTAAGAATCTAGCATACTGTCGTCTTCTGTTTGGATGTTGAGATTTCGATCATCACGTGGCATTATTTGTGGATTTCCATTTTATATATTTTTGATTTTCTTTTGGTTTTCATAAAGAAACAAATCTTGGTGACCTCTTTATTGGCCCTTCTTTGCAATTCATTTTTTTCATAGGTTTTTTTTATTTAAACGAAAAATATATTGTGAATTGTCTATGGAAAAAGAATAACGCAAAGTAATCTGGAATGGCAGTATACTGAATTAGTCCCTTGTTAGGAAACCAGCATATGCTAAACTAAGCCATTGGCATTAGCCAAGGTATTGGCTACATGAGTTCTTGTGTCTGCTTTGTTTGATTTGGATTGTATTCTGGGATTAAAAATGGTTGTTTTATTGTGATAGTATAATCACATATTGTACTGGCACTAACATGATAAAAAGAAAAAGAAGGGGTCGACCCAGCACTTGAATAAAAAACTTCCAGCTTTTATTTTACTTCAATAATAAAAACATAGTTCACACCTAAGTGCACAGGAGACCCGAAATCTGGACGCATTTCGAGCGGCACCCCGCTCTTTATCACAGACAGATCTAATTACTCAGCAAAAGGGTGCATGCATGTAACCGCCTACCACACACCTCAGACACTTAGCTAGAGGTTTGGGGTTGGTAGAGGTTATATAGTTAAAATATAACCCCTGTGCTGTGGGGATGGAGGGAGGAGGGGAGGGGTAGGATCAGATCAGTGCCTCTTCAGGAGGTACATTTTACTGGAAAAAAAGTCCAGAAAAACTAAGCTGAGGATGGAGAGAAGTCAAGTGCAAAAATCAGTAATCAGTATACTTCCATCCGAAACAGAAAGTTCAGGATAAGTTTCTATTTAAATTACATCATATCAATTCTCAATTGACAATATTTTTCCTGTTAATAAGGTTTCTACAGCTGTTGGAATTCCTGTGGGATCAACATTTTGTCTTGGCTGTAATCTTATGAGGCTATTTCACACATTTTAACATGCAGATATATCGGTACATTAGGTTTACTGCACGTCGGTATTACTATTCAAGCCTTGTTATGAATGTATGGGATTATTATTCGATCATCATTTACAGTATCCTTGTATCTTTTTTGTCTGTATAATATTTATTCCAAACACTACGGAATTTCAAATAACATAACGTTTTGTTTATAATTTGTAGTTAGCTTCCACATAGATTTTCTTGTTTTACTGCTAACCAGAAATAATTACTATGGTGGTTAATATCATAGTTGGAAATGGCTGTATGTAGTTGAGTAGTTGGGACAGCTTAACAACATAATCTTAACATTAATTAATAAATGTCTATGTTATTTTTTCACACCTTGTTTTACTCGATTCAAACTGCCTTGGGTTTTTCACTGTTCAGTTTTTCATATCTTAGTAAACTAATATACTTTACAGCTTCAATAATATGCCACTAATAAAATATCTGCAGCTTCATACTGTTGGGATTAGCTATTCATCTTTCTATTACTAAAAAAAATAATGTTCCCAGCTCATGGTCATGAACCATAAATACCATTAGACAATTAAGCATGTGGTTTCTCTTTCATCTTGTGGGAACTGTACAAACCAATAAATATTGCCCATGTTACCAGTGTGTTATTAATATTACTAAACAGTTGCCATCTATATTTTTATTCATCTATAGGTGAAGCTACCGATGAAGGTGTACACGTATTCACCAAAGGTATGTAGAAGGGTCTTCCAAAGGGCCGGCCCAAGACATACTGCCGCTTGGGCCAAAGTTTGAAATGCCGCTGCCACTGCTCATTATCTACCCTCCTCCCTCCATCCCTATTATCTAACCCCCTCCCTCCCTCCTATTATCTACCCCCCCTCCCTCCTATTATCTACCCTACCCCCCCTTGTACTAAACTTACCTTCCAGCAGTCCTGTGGCGAGTCTCCCTGCTCTTCCGTGGTGCGCGCTGCTTCACTGCTGAGCGCTGGAAATGACATCATATTCCGGCGCTCAGCATTACAAGCCGGCACCGGCGCATGGGGCAGCAAAGTGCCGCCTCTTCAAAAGTGCCGCCTGTGGCAATTGCCCCACTCTGCTCCATGGCAGGGGCGGCCCTGAGTACTCTGTATAGCTCAGCTAGAACCATAAACCCTTTTGTGTCAGAAACATAGCAAGTAGCAGGCAGGTAGTTCAACTGCTAGAAGTAATTATTTTTGGTTTATGTTAAAATCCAAATTGAGGGGACCTAGTATTATAATAAGATATACCAGGTAACAATTTCCTTGGTCACATGTGTTGATTATTAACACAATTAAGATTCAAGCCCACATTGGTGGTTTAGATTGGTGGACTTGGGTTAGCCAAGTTCTAGTAGTGGCACATCTTCATACATTATTATTATTTATTGATTGAAATGTTTTATATTTCATAGAGCTGTACAATGGCCAAAAAGGACGAGGGCCCTGCTCATCAAGTTCATAATCTACACACATGTATACAGATACATAAATACACTGAGACTGCACACTCTATATAAACAGTCCCAGAATGACTCCAGTTTGGCTTGAGGAATGTTGGGTTAGATGCCAGTGGCTCACAGGTTCACAATGGTTCTCCAGATTTGTCTTTAATACTGAGAAAATTACTATATTTATCCTGTGTAATCTTATTTTACTGAAACACTGTCTCCTCTCATCCAGAAATCTGCAAATTAAGACAGGAGGAAGGAGATTGTCAAGATTATACTCTGAAGTGGCGGTACGATGCAAATCAGAATGAGTGTGTACAATTCTGGTATGGTGGCTGCGGAGGAAACAAAAATCGTTTTGAGACTCAGGAGCAGTGTGAAGTTGCCTGCTTGTCTGCATCCTAAGATCATTTGATTCACAAGGAGTGGAAAATACAGAGTCCTTATTTAAGGCTTAATTAAGTATTAATAGTGCCCTGTTCCGCGATTGCGAACCCACCTAAACCACACATCCCCAATCAAAATAACATTTCTATAGTCGGCAACATCAAGAACAGCATCATTTTAGGTCGGGGATGAGTTTGCTTTTCCTATTTTATTCGGTGCTGAGTATATGAAGTCATATTTATGAAGGCAAAAATGGAGCTATTGTAAATGATAGCTTTTTTTTTTATATATAAAGGCAATCATTTTACAGAAATTAGATTTTCCTTGACAAATACAACCGAGGTGACCATGGCAAGGCTTGTCAATCCTCTCAGTGTTGCTCTGATAAAAGTTGCTCGCCACAGTGTTGCTCTCAAAAATATAACCCAGTCTTTCAAGTTTTTTATTTCTAAATATACATTTGGCAGATTATGCCTGTCTAAAAAAGGGGGACATGAATATCCATAGTCCAATCCAGTCAGATGAGGCCACATGGTTTGCTATATTGTATCAATAGACTCTGAATCTCTGAACATATGGATTTCCCTAAGTAAAAGTTGGACTGCACGAGCCTATAGAATAAAATGGGAAAAGGAAACATATGTATCTACCATAGGCCTACTAAAATACATGCCCTAAACAGTAGCAGAACCATTGCATTTGAGTCTCCAAAGATATATGTTCCTCTTATGATACCGGGACATGTCATTAACCTGCACCCCAACTCTCTATAAGCAAACCAGTAAAAGCTAAATATATACCACTGGAGGCAAAAAAATTCCTCTCTGTTCACATATCCTCCATATGCAGAAACACAAATAGGAATTGGTTAACAACGCATGGGAGTGCAACATTTTTAAAAGTGGGGCCTTCCAGCAGCAGGTTACAGTCTAGCCCACACAATTTGGTGTTATGCTTATTTTGTTTAGAAATCTGTATTTCACAAAATGTGAAAATACAGAAGGAATCTGCCATATTACATTGTTATAGTAAAAGTAAGATTTTCTTATTATTTTGTAGGGAATTTTTTTGTCACGTTCATGGTTTATATTTTTTAAATGCTGTAGGGAAAAGGAAAACACTTGATCCATTTTTGCATTATAAACTGCACTTTTGATACTGAAAAAATACCTCAACAATATTCATCTAAGCATGAATACAGAAGGTGTTTTCTAACAAACCCATTTAGTGAAATGATACCTTGTACTTTAATATTCCACTTAATTTGGTTTAAATGGTGCTCAATGATTAAATTGTAAGTACATGTATTTGATGTAGTGGAAATCATTTTATATATATACATTATGTGGATTTCAGTCTGGTGTGAATAAAATTGTTTCTTTTAAAAAAAATCAGTTTTCGTCTATGTATTTGTGGAATAGTTAACTTAATCCCCAGATAAACATTATCGTGTTTCAATCATGCATCCTGTACACACACACACATAGTCATTTATTCATTCACACATTCTCATTCAGTCACTCATTTACACATACTAATTCATTCACACATAGTCATTTACAAATACTAATTCATTCACTCATTCACAAATACGTGTTCATAAACTCTACTCAGAACGGAAAAGTGTTTAAAAAACAACTAAAACACACCATGTGCAAGCTCAAAATGCATAATTTTATCACAAATATTTTTTTGTGTCGACCAAAAGCTAGAAGTAAATTGAGGAAAAATGTCTGATGTAGCTTTGGAGCTATGGTTATACTGACTTAATTTTGGAAGTAGGGCTCCTGGGACACAGAACAATTCATTAGAATCTGGAATTGTGCTGGGCAATCAGAGATTTGAGATCATCCAAGTTTTTGGATCCAAGTATGGATGATAGCTCAGATCTCACATACCAATCTAATGGCAGGTCTACAACATTTCAGTGTCCCACATTACTGTATACATAATGCCATTCAATACTGAAGGAGGAATAACATATGGACATAATCCTAGTTAGCTGGCTTGCCTAGATATGCTCACAATCTGTCCTCTATAAAATACTTAATCAGAACATGGTCAAGTCACACAATGACAATCCTTCTAGAATGGCAACCCCTTAGTTTATACAGGTCTGTCAATGGCAAATGACCCATTCACATTCTGCAGTTTACTGTTGAAATCTGTATTGTTTATGGGACTTATAAAGATTGAATAGTAGAAGTCAAGTTCTGAACATAATTATAAATTGTATGACAGAATACATTAAGACAAATTGCAGTCACATTTAAGCACAGCCAAAATTATTTGTTTATTTGTTCATTTGACAGGATAAACATGTCCCCTTTGACCACAACATTTAATCGAATTGTTAACATCTGGTTACTCAAACGCAATATATGTGGATAAGGAAAAAGTATTTTAGCTGAAATTTCACTAGAATTTTTCTCTTCCATGTAAAAAGAGGGAAACTGATCCAGTGATATAGCACAATTGGTCATTTGTTGCAGACTTGTTCCAAGTAGCAATACAAAACCTGTTCTGGTAAGTAAATAATAATTCAGAATATGATACCAACTAAAATAATTCCTGAGAAAAAAAAAACATAATAGGGGAGATATCAGCTAAAAGATCTGTATATAGTATAGTCTGCAGCACAGATGCCAATTGAAGTTATAGCTCCCTGGGCCAGTTGGAGAAGATCAGAGGATCACCACTGCCCAAAAAAGCAGACAGTGGAACAGTTATAAAAAATACAATAAAATTGGGGAACAGTTATGCATGACAGTGTCTGAAAATCAGGAACAATGAACTGCACACTTGGAACTTGTCACATATCCTCTCCCAGAGTTCTCCTCTCCCTTTTCATATGGGTATGGATATGTGAGGTAGGGACAGTCATAGGTGGATGGTAAAATGAAGAACATGGTTGTGGTAGGCAAAACTGGCAAGACGTGTGTATTTTTTCACCTTCAATCCTGAATTTTGCTTAAGTTCCCAGGTGAGTGATCTCATATTGTGAAAGTCCCAGACTAGCAACGGCATCCTCTGGTGAAACTCTCCTCACCCTATCAGTGTGAAGAACCAAACGTCAAGCTCTGGGAGTTTGAAGTCAAGCATGAAACATAAAATATGAAGCTTGTTGAAATATGTGGTAGTTGAATTAAAACTAATAAATGTCTGGAGAAACCATTACTTTATGTTGGCATGGCTTGTACTTCTTTTGGCAATATTTTGAAATTACTTCATATATGTAGTTAGGATTCTGTCCTATGTCATAACCTCTGTGTTATTTTCATCATAGACTATATATTAAAATAGATACTGCTAATATACATTCAGTTGCTACTAGGTACATTCTAAAGTATCCCTAGATAGGTTTATATTTTGCAAGTAACGTTGTATTAATGGACCTGCAAGTTTCATGCTTGTTAGCATGACAGTCCTGTAATGAATAGTGGACGTAGTGGACATGTATGTTAGGATCTACTTGGTTCATAGCCTGATTTTTTGCAGTCTTTTACTGGGATCCAGTGATAGCTACAATGAGTAGCAAGGTAGACTTCACCACAAAGAGTAAGCAAAATAATGTACAAAAAAACATTTTGCTTTTTTCCAAAGATAGCTGAAGTCAGTAGCCAGAGGGTAAAACAACAAGGGCCATAGTTGGAGGGACTAGGCAGACTGGTGCTGAGACAAGCTGATGTCAGTAGCCAGAAGGTCACAGTAGCTGGAATCAGTAGCAAGAGAGACTATACAGACTTAAGCATGGTCTAAACAAGCCAAGATCAGCAGCCAGAAGGTCACGGTAGACAGAGGACTAGGCAGACTTGATTATAGTCTTAACAAGCCATGGTAGGTAGCCATAAGGTCACAGTACACAGGGTTAGGAATCGGGCAGGAAAGTGCAGGTAATAGGAGCTAGGGAAAATGGGCAGGGAGCAGGAACAGGTTGCAAGACGTTGAGTTGGTATAGAAAATGAGTGAAAAACTGAGCCATTTTAAAAGGGTTTATCTATGGGTTTTTGCTCAGTAAATTAGGTTGTAGAGCCTTTGAGAAAGTCTGCTGGCACCCAAATGCCCAATGGCACATGAGCTTAAGAGAATGCCATTAGATCAAGACTGCAACCAGGGAGCAGTTATCCAATACTACCAGACAGATGCACGACGGACCATACGCTGTTCGGAGTTGGAGTTTAGTTGCTAGTGTAAATCGATATTTTTTCCAGCTCACAGCCCAGTAAGAAGGGGTAGAGGTGGTAGATAGAAGGGGCAGAGGGAGGAAGGCAGTGAGAAGAGGCAGAGGTGGTAGATAGTGATAAAGGGGGGATAGATAATGAGAAAGAGGAGTTTTGTGACAAGATTTTTTTTTCTTTCTTTTTTTGGGATGGGGGGGCGCCAGAGGAGTAGACCTAAGGCCGGCTCTGAGTCAAAGGACATGCCAGTGAGGGCTCAAGCTAGTTGTTTGGAAAGGAACAACAGTAGCCCACATGAGTTCACTTCTAGCATTATTGTCATGCCACCTCGTCCCTGAAGCACCTCTGCGGTCCCCAACCTGTCTGCTCTATGTGACATCACTGTCAGGAACCAAAATGGCGGTCACATGTATTGCATAGCGCCGACAGGTTGGGGACCGCTGAGGTGCTTCGGGACACGACGACATGACAATTAGATATTTAGGACATGATGAAAAAGCAAAGAATTTAAGTTTTGTGTTTTCTGGAAGGTACAAGTGCTGAGTGCTCTAATTTTGGAGAAATCTCATATTTCTTGTTAAACATAAAAATACTACAATGTTGGCTATATTGATGGTAGATAATTAAAAATGAATGCAGATCCTTTTAAAAAAAAAAACATGTGTGCGCACATTTCCAGTTATTCATTATTTGTAATTTATTTTTCAATCTGCAGGTCGTTTTCTTTGGGCTTTTGAGAGTATATGAAGAAACGGGCCAAGATTTCCACCAAAGCATACTATACAATTTGTTAACAGAATTCCTTGAGCCTCATTTATTGAGAAACAGATAAAGTTAAATATCTTTACAAGTTCTTCCTTCCTTTGCATAGTGTCTACACTATGTCTACGGGTCTAGGAAGCTAGAAGCACAGCAATGAGGACCAACTCACTAGAACTAGCAGAAGCAAATAAATTAAATTCCACTAAATATGGAGTCTAAGTGGAGTTAAACACTCCTTGTTGGTTTTTTATTTAATAGCCAACCCAATTGTGTCTCTACTGCAAATGTGCTTGATTAGCCCTGCAAACTAGACTTGTGCATTCCTGCTCTGGAGCATATGAAAACGAACACGAAGGGTGCGTTTTCGTTGTTGAGACCGAATACTGAAGAAACGAACATGGCGGCGGCAAAACGTACACGAAGACGAAGACACTCAACACGAAGAATCTTCATGTTCGTTGTCGTCTTTGTTAATCTACTAATCTCCCTGGTCCCTTCCCCGTCTAGCCTACCTGATCTATGCAGCATTGCAGGGGTTAATGGGAGCGGAAATCCGTAGGTTGGTGTGAGGAGTTAAAGGTCTTTGCGAGTGACTCTATTGGTCGCCTGCTGGGGCCTCCTCTGGCATCAACCAATGGATGCGAGAGATTTATTTTAAGTGCAAGCGGCAGGATCTGGCGAGGGACTGAATGTGAGGGATGAAGGAGAGGTATCGGGCCTGGTTAATTATGCGAGATAGTTGTGTTGTTAATGGTGATAGAGAATTCAGGTAGTGGAGTGGAGAGGGAAGGAGGGAAGATAATGAGTTCAGTTTAAGAAAGATTAAGTTTTGATTTTCATAATTACTACATAAGGTTTAAGCATAATGTCTAAATTGGATTGAACTCAACTGATCATTTGAATATATTTGAAATCTTTGTATAGCTGATATAGGATCATAAACAATGGCTTTGATGGACTGGGGTATATATATTATCAAACAGGGTGAGCCACAGGTAATTGTATATATTCACAGGACTATTTTTGTTTTTACATTTGTTTGGCCATGTAGTACATGTTGTAGCGCCTGGTTCCTGCATTATGTGACTCAGCAGGTAATGTATTGAGCCCTGCTTTAAGAAAATGTACTACTCAACTAAATTTTGTATAAACCAGATGTACTTTATTAATGATAATTGTTAACATTCTCCAGAAAAATGTATTTCACCACGCACCCACATACAAAGATTTGTAGTATTATTTTTTTTATTTATTTTGGCTTTTTCCCTGTTTTTACAGCGCCTTCTATTTATTTCATACTTTTATCTTATTTACTCTGTAATCCTTCTCTGTTGTTTTCTACTTTGATCCACCTCTTCCCTGATGCCTTCCCTCTTTTCTTTTCATACCAGTGAGCTCTATCCTAAGGCCAAACAGGCAGTTGCCATAAAACTCATCGGTATATGGGAGATTTACTAAAATGCTGTCTACAACATTCAATTCATGGCAATCGAGAAAGCACTTGTTAAATATCTGGTAGTAAATGGTTTGGATGATCAGAAACAGCACGGGTTTACTACAGGAAGATCAGGATAACTAAGACAATAGACCAGGGAGTTGCTGTTGATATAGCCTAGATTTCAGTAAGACATTCCATACTGTCCCTTATAGATAAATTGCAGTCTCTGGGTTTGGGTACCAGAATAGTTGAATGGATAAGCCAATGGTTTAGTTATAGGAGGCAGAAGGTTGTAGTTAATGGTGTATATTCAGAGGAAGGACTTGTCACTAGTGGGGTACCTTAGGGATCGGTATTGGGACCTGTACTTTTTAATATGTGTATTATAAATATTCCATAAGGTTGTAATGGTAAGGGATGTCTTTTTGCAGATTATACAAAGGTCTGCAACAGAGTAGACATTCCTAGTGGAACAACTAAAATGATACATTATCAGAATGGTCAAAAGTGTGGCAGCTGCTGTTTACTATTAATAAATGTAAAATAATGCACTTGGGACATAAAAAAAACCCAAGGCAGAATAAAGCAATGGTCATTGATAAAGGAAGAGAGGGACTTTGGAGTAATTATTTCTGATGACTTAAAGGTAAGCAGACAATGCAATAAAGCATCTCAAAAAGTAAGCAGGGTGCTGGGTTGCATAGGGAGAGGCATTAGTAGCAGGAAGATAGCGATGGGTCTGACACTTTACAGATCTCTGGTCAAGTCTCACCTGCATTGCGTACAGTTCTGGAGACCACAACTCCAGAAGGATATTGACACATTGGACAGAGTTCAGAGGATAGCTACAAGGATGGTAAGAGGTTTGCAGGACAGAAGTTATCAGGAAAGGTTAGAGGATCTTAATATGTATAGCTTGGAGGAAAGAAGAGAGAGGGGGTGCAATAGAAATATTCAAATAGTTGAATGTTGATAGTTGAATTTAACAAAGTATAAGAGACAAGCTCATTTAAAAGGCAGAGCAGTGTTAGAATAAGAGGTCATGGTCTAAAACAAGAGGGTCAGAGGCTTAGATTTAGCATAGAAGGACTTTCTACTTTACTTGGTCGGAATGGTCTCCCAGCTGAACTGGTGGAGGCTAATACAGTGAGGGGATTTGAACATACATTGGATAGGCATAAAGCTTTCGTCAGTATAGCACCTGACCAAATGACCTTACATCAGGAAAAATGGGCAGACTAGGTGTGCCGAATAGTTCTTATCTTCCATCAAATTATATGTTTCTATGACTATGTACAGTATATGGAACAATGAAAACATGGACTTTTTACAGTTGTTATTGGTTTCTTACAGGGTAAGAGCACAGCTAATGTCATTTGCCAAAGGTATCAGTATTTAAGTGATATATTGCAGAATCTCTTAGGAGGTTGTAAAACTCACCCTTAGTCTGTCAAAATCCCTATGTAATTCTTTTGTCGTTAACTTTTCTGATTTTTAAAAACAAATCAAGGCAGCTGACAAACACTGGCGATGGAATTGTAGAAGAAAAGTACAATTTCATGCATCTAAAGACATTTCCTAAAATGTACTCTAGTTCAATGCTACAGCTGAACAAGGAGTGAGCCTTGCCAAGTTCAATATAAAAGTCGATTGTGATACATTTCCATTGAAACAAGCTTGAGTAAAGTCCCCACTTATTCCCCACTGAACTGTATGATGACTCAATTCAGGAGAACTTCAACAGTAAATTCACAGCTTAAGTTGATTAGGGGCTTACAACTTTCAGGCATGGTGGGAGAAGGATTCAGCCAAATGACACAAAACAAGACCTGGTGGGCATCATCCAGACCTACTCAATTTACATTCACTGAAGGGAACTAGATAAGAACCTATAGGAAGAGCCCAGAAAAACTCCTGTTATGGTTCACATATTGTCTAACAATCAAGTAAAACATGCAAACTGCAACAAAGCTTCTTATATTCTACCCCAAAATCTTCTGTGGTCCAGGGTGAAACTGCCCCCTGTCCTTTATTGGTCAGCAGTAAACCCACTAATTTATGGTACATGAATGGCTACTTAGTAAACCTGTAGCTTTTAGCCCCCATAAAAACTTTTAAACAATGTCTTTACTACCCAGCCACTCTTTTTTTACACCACAATTTTTTTTATGCAATGAGCATTGGCAGGGGTGACCATTTTTTATTACTTTTAATTATATTTGGGATCAGTTATAGATATAAAACTTCAATCTAAACTTATTTAAGTTGCATCACACTGAAATAGGTGTGTGCGTGGGAGAAACAATTCACCACATGAATGATTGGTTAGTGGATTGGAAAGTAATTACTGAAGAAAGCCTAGTTTTACAGCATTAGGCTACAGAAAGGTGAAAACTGCCAGAGCAAAGTAAAAATACATGTAAATGCAATTTACAAATTATTTGAGAAGAAAATCTAAGAAAAGACACATGCAGCATGACAGTCAATCAGATTATCGGGAAAGAATCAGCAAGGTAGACAGGGGCAATTATAAGGGGGCAATATACTCCCTATATATTAGTGATCTGGACCTCTTCTGCAATCACAAATGGCTATAATGTGCATTGTATATGATAGCAATGCCTTAGATGGAATGTCCCCATATGACTAGATACTTGCATGGGGTCCTGCACTCCCAATATTGGAACACAACAAATGCGGTAAGAATAACACGCACATGCGTGTAAAATGCATGTCAGAGTGAAAACTGTGAGGCACAGTGCACTTGGACACCATCTTACTGATTGTTCCAGTTCATAGCCACTAAACAAGGACACGCACAGTGATCAGCTTGATCCTGGTTCTCTTTAGAATCCGAGGCTGCTGGTATATGCAGCCCTCTCTAATGGTCACTATGTGGTGGCACGGCGGGAGACCTGTCTGTAGTTGACTGGTAGGTGAGCCTCTGAAGCCATAAGTATCCCTGCCTGCCTCTGATCTGACATCCCACAATGAAGGGGGAAACTATATGAGGAGGAGGGAAGAGGACATGAGATTTGGAGTGAAGCAGTTTAAGTACTCAAAAAGCCAAAACATTCTTGGCAAATCATTTTTTGGGTGGCCATATGTTCTAATTGAAAAAGGGGTAGGGGGCAGGCAGACAGGAGGCAAATAGGACAAGAGAACAGCACATATATAACAATTAAAAATATTTGTGTCATGCTGTACCAGCACATAGAAATGCATCACTGCGAGACAGTACTGGTCAGAAGCTATGGCCCCGTCCCGCTATGGAACAAGGGATCTCCTCTACATTCACTATGAGGAGCTCTTGAATACTGTGAGCTGGACAGGAGCAGCCATTATTCCATGGACAATATTCCTCTATATTTTATTTGTTTACATCACTCTTTTCTCTTATTGGGCTTGCAGCATTTAGCCATTTTCTTGCCACCTCAACCCATTTAATAGTATCTGGGCTTGCCCTGTCCTTCCACACAAGTAGCCTCGACCCTCGGAAGGCTATCCACATCCCTTGCATGCCTACTGATGAAGCCAGCATGCATACTGGTGAAGTGCATGTCCGGTCCTCTGCTACAGCCAGAGTACAAGGGGGAACACAATTTGACTTTTAGTCTCCCAGTCTGACAGTAAATGTCACAAATGTTTGCTGATCTTGGCAATAAGAGCAAGTAGAGTATCTGTCTTCCTTATAAACTGTAAGCTGCTTATATGCAGTAGCTATTCTTCTGTTGGAGAATATGGGAATGACATAGGTACTAACTTGATTTACTTTTAGTTATACCCTTTATGGAAACATTTTTTGTTTTTAGTATTCTTTTAGGGAGCACAAATACATGTTTAGCTTTAAACTTTTATTTCTTTACATTAAGTTAGATTATAAAAAATCCTACTATCAGGCCAGGTAGAATGTTGTAACAAACATCTCCAGGGCAGGACTGGTGATCATTAAGTATTTTCCTCTACCCCCATGCTTTTTAGAAGATGTTTTTAGTGCTGGACAGTCCACAACGTAGTGATCTCCTATGAGATCCAGCCCTGGCATGCACAAGATTCCCAGGGGTCTAACAAGTCTCTCCTCTCCCATGTAAGCTAATATATGACTCTCCTGTTTTTCAATTCTTGCCAGTGACTGGTTGCTCCAAGAAGCTACAACTGTCAGGAATGGGGAACACTACAGGATATATAGTAGGTGGATGATTTTTGTTGTTACTAAGCCATGAGTTTGTGTTTGGTTTACTAACCGCATATTTGAAGTGGGGTGGCATATCAGGGTCCCCACATAAAAAAAACCTGCTGTAGTGCAGTGAAGCGGGGCTGCCAATTAGTCCCTTAGTCCATCAGCAGCCACCTCCCTCCCCACCAACATGAGACTTCTATTAAGAAAACCTTGTGTTCACAGTTCAGCGTGAATGCTTCCTCAGCAGTAAATGTCACAGACCAATCTGCAGCTTCTCCAACATTAAAAAACAAAGCAAAAAAAAAACTAAAATCACAGCCTTTAGGTAGTAATCAGTCCATGGAGCAGACGGCCTAATATGGCTGCTTGCTACTATGGCAATAAGTTGAAAAAATAAAAAGTAAACGTGGAACCATGAGCCAGATTATCTACTGTGAAAGCAGCTGGTTATCATGCAAATGCTACCTTCACTCTGAACTCCTAGTTCAATACAAAAATATAAAAAATACAAACGCTTGTATTTTATATATATTTATATTTTCAATCAAATAAAACAGGCTAATGAGCTTTTATGGACTGCAGCTCCTACCACACTCATGCTGCATACTAGTGAGGGTGATGGAAATTGCAGCCTTCTAAATAGAGGACATCATTCGTGCAAAAAGGGTACCATATATATGGACAATTTGCATTTTCTACCTATAATTTGTTTCTTTAGCATAATTATGGGATTTAACACATTATTATTTGTGCTTTTCATGCAAAACCCATGTTTAGCTTTGGCTGCTATCTGCAAGTAGATATCACTGCACTAAAACGTAAACTGTTTTATATTGTTGTCACCTTAATCAAATTATATTACGGCTACGAAAACTTGACCTGCCTCCCAACACCTGGCACTCAAAGGGTTAATTCAGCGAAATCTGTTCAACAGGAATCTGCCAGATTGCTTCTTTTCTATTAAATTTAAAACCCACAGTAGCCTTCGGTCAGACGTTGGAAGCTCTATTATGTTTCTAAAATATATTATCAAGTATATCGCAAAATATGTCAAAATGTATTTATTAAAAAAAAGAAACATTTTTATGCTATATATTTTGAAATGCTCGTAACCTACGGTACCATTATCAGTGTAAACAGAACAATGCTATTTGAGGGCTCTTATCAGAACCGTCGTACTGAATTATTTTAGGAGATTTTTTTCAATTCATCAATGAAATGTGTCTAGAGGGAATTTAACTGTAAGGCCATTCAAAAGAGGGAGGGATCTGTGGCTTCCTTTAAGTATGAAATCTCGTCGTCTACTCTTAACATTTGCAAGAATTTCTCCAAAAGGTCTGAAATCCAAAGAACTGGCATCACTCCATGATTTGTGTGAGTTAAATACCCTTATTCATATTTTCATTGTCAGTCTATATTATGAATGCGCTTTGCTGCTGCCTGTATGTGCTTTAGTAGTTATTGGATTCAAACAATGCAGATCAATTACTAATATACCTAGAAAGGAGTTCAGGAGAAAATGTTTGGACTTGAATTTCAAAGTCTTCTTTGCCTTGATTACTGAACCTAAGTTACGAAGAGAATATCACAGAAATCGAGTGATTCTTAAGATTGTCATACTGTATATTTTTGTTCTTGTGTGAATTACTTTTTTGTGTTTGAATTAGTAGTGACCACATGAAATGTCTTGGTACATCTCTAAACCATGAGCTATTAATCAAATGTATAACTATACACATTATAGAATTATCTAGGATCTGTGATTTACAGCTTTAGAACCTCCCCCGGGTTAGCCCCCCCATATTAAATTTTTTTACAAAAGATCATGGCATTTGTTAGATCATTGTTAGATCAGGTTTGATCAACTGTTTTTTTCGTTAGATCTACTCTAAAATAGGCAATATTAACAATCTTTTTCAGGGGGGGCTAACCCGTAGCCAGCCCCCCCTCAACAAAAATTTCAACAAAATGTTACTGATTATGATAGCTCTACGTTAGATCAGGTTTGATCAGACAAAATTTTTGTTAGATCAGGTTTAATTACTGAGATATTGCATATTTAATGAGGGGGGGCTGGCCCCCCCTCAACTGAAATTTTGATTTTTTTTAATGGATCTTGGTAGATATTCGTTAGATCAGGTTAGATCAACTGTTTTTTTCGTTAGATCTACCACGCAGGAGGCGGTATTCACAATCCTATTTTGTGTGCGGGGGATGGGTATACATACGGTCTGGCCCCCCCTCAACTGAAATTTGTATTTTTTTTAATGGATCTTGGTAGATATTCGTTAGATCAGGTTAGATCAACTGTTTTTTTCGTTAGATCTATCACACAGGAGGCGATATTCACAATCCTATTTTGTGTGCGGGGGATGGGTATACATACGGTCTGGCCCCCCCTCAACTGAAATTTGGATTTTTTTTAATGGATCTTGGTAGATATTCGTTAGATCAGGTTAGATCAACAGTTTTTTTCGTTAGATCTACCACGCAGGAGGCGGTATTCACAATCCTATTTTGTGTGCGGGGGATGGGTACACATACGGTCTGGCCCCCCCTCAACTGAAATTTTGATTTTTTTTAATGGATCTTGGTAGATATTCGTTAGATCAGGTTAGATCAACTGTTTTTTTCGTTAGATCTA
The DNA here is from genome assembly GCF_027358695.1 of Spea bombifrons. Taxonomy (NCBI): domain Eukaryota; kingdom Metazoa; phylum Chordata; class Amphibia; order Anura; family Pelobatidae; genus Spea; species Spea bombifrons. The sequence continues at coordinate 30,019,779 of NC_071091.1, forward strand.
CCACGCAGGAGGCGGTATTCACAATCCTATTTTGTGTGCGGGGGATGGGTACACATACGGTCTGGCCCCCCCTCAACTGAAATTTTGATTTTTTTTAATGGATCTTGGTAGATATTCGTTAGATCAGGTTAGATCAACAGTTTTTTTCGTTAGATCTATCACACAGGAGGCGGTATTCACAATCCTATTTTGTGTGCGGGTAATGGGTATACATAGGGGCTGGCCCCCCCTCAACTGAAATTTGGATTTTTGTTAATGGATCTTGGTAGATATTCGTTAGATCAGGTTAGATCAACAGTTTTTTTCGTTAGATCTACCACGCAGGAGGCGGTATTCACAATCCTATTTTGTGTGCGGGGATGGGTACACATACGGTCTGGCCCCCCCTCAACTGAAATTTGGATTTTTTTTTATGGATCTTGGTAGATATTCATTAGATCAGGTTAGAGCAACAGTTTTTTTTGTTAGATCTACCACGCAGGAGGCGGTATTCACAATCCTATTTTGTGTGCGGGGGATGGGTACACATACGGTCTGGCCCCCCCTCAACTGAAATTTTGATTTTTTTTAATGGATCTTGGTAGATATTCGTTAGATCAGGTTAGATCAACTGTTTTTTTCGTTAGATCTACCACGCAGGAGGCGGTATTCACAATCCTATTTTGTGTGCGGGGGATGGGTACACATACGGTCTGGCCCCCCCTCAACTGAAATTTTGATTTTTTTTAATGGATCTTGGTAGATATTCGTTAGATCAGGTTAGATCAACAGTTTTTTTCGTTAGATCTATCACACAGGAGGCGGTATTCACAATCCTATTTTGTGTGCGGGGGATGGGTATACATAGGGGCTGGCCCCCCCTCAACTGAAATTTGGATTTTTGTTAATGGATCTTGGTAGATATTCGTTAGATCAGGTTAGATCAACAGTTTTTTTTCGTTAGATCTACCACGCAGGAGGCGGTATTCACAATCCTATTTTGTGTGCGGGGGATGGGTACACATACGGTCTGGCCCCCCCTCAACTGAAATTTGGATTTTTTTTTATGGATCTTGGTAGATATTCGTTAGATCAGGTTAGAGCAACAGTTTTTTTTTGTTAGATCTACCACGCAGGAGGCGGTATTCACAATCCTATTTTGTGTGCGGGTAATGGGTATACATAGGGGCTGAAAAAATGCATGTACACAGACCTAAACAAAAAGGATCAGTTTTCTGGGTTTTTTAAATAAACAGTTTACTTAGTATAATAAAACTAAATATTGAAGTTATTTGCATGGTCTAAAACACAACTAAGTAAATACTGTAGAAAAAAATGTGCAGTGCTTTTACAACAATGTCTAAAAATGGAAACATGAAACATCTTGAACATGCATAATAAATGCCCATAGTGTACAAATCCTATGTAATTTGGAAAATCAGAAAAACATTGTTTTGGTGAATGTAAACACACATGTAGCTCAATTAAGAGGTGTGGGCCACATTTACATCCCATTGTAGCATGTCGACTGCATTTATATGAAAATGGTCTATGAATGACCTTAGATTAACTTTATAAAGAGTGTTTAAAACTGTCTTACATAATTTGTTACATCTGTTATGTTAACAGAAAAAGCTACACCTTAACATATACAACTACCTCTGAAAGTCCACATACTTTGTTTGGGTCATCAGTTTTTACAGTGCGCACCATATCATCGTATACCTCCCAAAAATTGTCTTTTCTTCTACAACATGAAATGTAATGGCCTCCTTGAAATTATACACTGAAATTATACAATGGAAATTATACACTGAAAGTAGTATATATATATATATATATATATATATATCCCATCAGGGCTGGCCCAAGGCAAAATGCCGCCTGGGGCGAATTTTAAAATGCCGCCGCACCGAGAACGAACAGGGAGACTCGCCGCAGAGGAGAGAGAGAGGGGCGCCGAGCGGGTACTGACAGCTTGGTAAGCAAAAACCACTCGGCGCCCCTCTCTTTTGCTTTAAAAAAAAAAAAAAAGGGCTTGGGGCGGTGAAGTGCCGCCCCTTCAAAAGTGCCGCCTGGAGCGGTTGCCCCACTTGGCTCCATTGTCGGGCCGGCCCTGTATCCCATATACAGTAAACCAATACCCACCTTAACATTGAGTTAGTGGTCACACAGGATGTGTTTCTTTAACAACTGTTATGACTGGAGGGAAATTATTATCCAATCAAAGAAGATGTCATACACAGCATTATTCAGATGTAACTAATATCTTCAGGCTGGACATATGCTGACCTCAGCCCGGTTAGTTCACCAATATTAAAGCAACTGCATCCCCTAAACATTGCTTATACTGTGAATGCAGAGAATAAAAAAATATTGAACGTTATCTATACATTGTGTTAGGCAAACTGCAAGAAAATGCCTAAATTCGGAGAAAAATGTGTTTTAAATGTGTCTGTGGAGTCTGTTATTTATGACATTACCTCATACCTCCCAACATCTCGGCAAATTGGGACGCTGGCGCGCATGTGCATTGCTGCCATCACTCTTCCTAAACTGTGAAGATCAGAGTGTCAGCGTTACCGCGCATGCGCGCTAGTGCTGTCACTGAAGCTGGCAGTGTTACTGCGCATGCGTACAATGCTAAGGTGACCCAGGCACCAGAGAACACGATCAGGACCCGCAGGATTCTGAATCCCGAATTCCATGGAACAGAGGTAGAGCTCAGCGGGACAGAGCCTCCAAATCGTGACTGTACTGCATTAATCGAGACAGTTGAGAGGTATGCACCTGTGGCTTGATCAAAAGAATCAAAGGAAGATTGTGAGTAGATTGTGACAGTAAAAAACTGTTGATCTAACCTGATCTAACGATTATCTACCAAGATCCATAAAAAAAAATCCAAATTTCAGTTGAGGGGGGGCCAGACCGTATGTGTACCCATCCCCCGCACACAAAATAGGATTGTGAATACCGCCTCCTGCGTGGTTGATCTAACGAAAAAAACAGTTGATCTAACCTGATCTAACGAATATCTACCAAGATCCATTAAAAAAAATCCAAATTTCAGTTGAGGGGGGGCCAGCCCCTATGTATACCCATTACCTGCACACAAAATAGGATTGTGAATACCGCCTCCTGCGTGGTAGATCTAACAAAAAAAACTGTTGATCTAACCTGATCTAACGAATATCTACCAAGATCCATAAAAAAAAATCCAAATTTCAGTTGAGGGGGGGCCAGACCGTATGTGTACCCATCCCCCGCACACAAAATAGGATTGTGAATACCGCCTCCTGCGTGGTAGATCTAACGAAAAAAACTGTTGATCTAACCTGATCTAACGAATATCTACCAAGATCCATAAAAAAAATTCCAAATTTCAGTTGAGGGGGGGCCAGACCGTATGTGTACCCATCCCCCGCACACAAAATAGGATTGTGAATACCGCCTCCTGCGTGGTAGATCTAACGAAAAAAACAGTTGATCTAACCTGATCTAACGAATATCTACCAAGATCCATTAAAAAAAATCCAAATTTCAGTTGGGGGGGGGCCAGCCCCCCCTCATTAAATATGCAATATCTCAGTAATTAAACCTGATCTAACAAAAATTTTGTCTGATCAAACCTGATCTAACGTAGAGCTATCATAATCAGTAATATTTTGTTGAAATTTTTGTTGAGGGGGGGCTGGCTACGGGTTAGCCCCCCCTGAAAAAGATTGTTAATATTGCCTATTTTAGAGTAGATCTAACGAAAAAAACAGTTGATCAAACCTGATCTAACAATGATCTAACAAATGCCATGATCTTTTGTAAAAAAAATTAATATGGGGGGGCTAACCCGGGGGAGGTGCTTTAGAACAACAGATTTTAATGTTCAAGCAGCTGTTAAACCAGTTTAACATTTATTAATTTTGGGCAATTAATGCTATTTTTAACTAAAAAATGTTGTTTTGCTAAATATTTCTAAGGAGCTTCTGTCTGTCTGTAAAAAAAAACAAGAAAAAAACCCCAAATAAACAGAATTGATGTAGGTTCCCAGAGAGGATGACATCTTTTTCATGAAAATAAAGGGCTTAGACCCCTTCTCTTGGCTGCTCCCACCTTACTACTCTCAGCAGACCATTAAGTCTGAAAAAGGTAATGTTAGGTTGTAGTTTGTTAAGTAAATAGCTGCCTTTGAAATAATTAAGGAACTGATGTCATTTTAGCTTACATATACAGAGCTGCCAATGGGTTCTGGCAACGACTCCAAAGTATTATTTGCTTTTGGAAATTATGTGTTTGAAAGAAAAATAAACCCAGCAAAAACATTGGAGTTGAGAATCGTTTGTCATGATTTTGAATGTCACCATTAAAAAATGACTCTATAAAAACAAGTTGGATTAATGGTCGCCATGGTATACCTTGGTGCAGTGATTATTTCCAGAACGTATAGTCTGAAGTGGAGGAATGTTAGAGGGAATGGGGTTCTATATGTAAATGCATATATAAGTCCAACACGGTCTTACCTACCATTTACTGACCCTGCAGAATTCAAAAAAAGTATTGGACATTTTCTTGCACAATGTTCCTGCTGGTGACATGACTTCTGCTGTGGGCCCCTATAGTAAACACATGCCACCCAGTAAAGACAGCTCTAGATTTTGGTTTAGTTTACTAAAGACCCATGTTGATACTATTAGTTTTACTAATTGCCATTTGAAAAATACTACCTTCTCACTCAGTGTCTTTGATCCAGTTTAGTTAATATAACCAGAAATATTATCAGGAACAAGCTGATAAGGTTGACCAGCATTTTTGGAACACATTCACCACACCTCGTGGTTTTCAAACAAGAAAAACATCATACAACTTTCAGGCTAATACAACAAAAGGGGAGGCTTTCCATTTATGAATGCTAAATAAAAAGTCTACCACGGTTTCTCAAACAAGGTCTTCTAGTGCACTAAAAAGTGCACCTTCATCGTGAATAAAATGATAACTATGTTAATTGAAAGAGCTACATGTCCCTGTGAAAGGAAAAAGAGAACATCTGCTTTGTTGGAGGCACTTGAGGACGAGAGACGAGAGAAACCTTTCCCGGACAACTAAACCCAGATACATTTACATATCGGTCATGTAAATGGATCTTAATGAAGCATTAAACAAGCTTTCCAGTCATCATATGCACTTTAATGCATATGATGGCTAAGAGGTCCCTTTAAATGTCTGGGGTGTCCCTTTGTAAATGCATGGAGAGATTCTGCAGAATTCAGTTCAAATGCAAGTGCCCCGTTTCTCCATCCCAGCCCTTTGCTGTGCAGGAGATGTGTTTAGCCACTAGACTGGTGTTAGACTGGTGTGACGGGAGCTCTTTCCTGTCATTGATTGGCTAATTTGAGCTACTTTCAGATCATGGTGGGGATGGCGAGCTGTAGCTTCTCCCTAAGGTAAGTAATTTTACAACATTCTGGGTTATTAGGGAATAGCATCCATCTTTTGCTCATCCTGTGTTGGTATCTATCTCAGCATGCATCAAGAATGTCTCATATTTTCACTATTGAAGGATGATGTGCTACGTTATAGTAGGCAGACCATTTTATAATTTTGCCAATGATGTATCTTTGCCATTTAGATATTGGTGCCATGTTCACAACACATTGTTTTGGTCTGTTTCTTTGAAAAAATATGTCTTTACATCCCGAGTCCAGATGCTTTAATCGGTGTTGCCAGCTAGTGTAAGTTTTGGCAGCGTCTGTAAAACAGGATGAAAAATTATTCTGCACACAGAAAGATAACGTTTCCTCTTCTTGATAAAGTCCCTGAGAAAGTGAGCTAGCGATGATAGCATAGATAAGTCGTAAGGCCATGGACTGTGAGCTAGAAAATAAACTTGGCAGAACGTCTATATAGCACTGCATCTCTATTATTAACTGAGCTCCATCCAGTGGAAATATATTTTACAGAACATAAAATTGCAGTTGGGACACTAGACTTCTAATGTTCTATAGCTTATCTTGTGAAATAAATGTGTATAGTAGTGAGATAATAATAATAAGAATCTTATTTTAGGAAATCTTTTTGAGAACAAATGGGAAGAAAATGATGTGACTAAGGAACACATTTTTAAATAAGGTGACACCATTAGGTCAAGTGGTTGTGACTTTACAGTAGCCATAAACCCACATATGTGACTACATTCCCCCCATTTTCAGCAGGCTCCATCCATTTGCTCTAATGGACCCATTTACCAACTTTGTAAGGGAGGAAGGCACTGTAAATCAATTGCCTTAATGAATAAAATATTACAGATTAAGAATCAATCATTGTTCTGTGATTGTATTCCTTGTGAGTAGGTGCTTTTCTAACTGACGACCACCTTTTCGCAGCATGCCAATAATGAAAACAGCCTTTTGGTGACATTGCAATAACACTTCTTTCATGGTTTTGTTTCACATACTTTGTGGAGTAAGGTTGTAACTAAACAAACATGTACTTGCAGTTATTTAAAAATAAAATATATACTTTAAGGAATAATCTTATTCTATCTACATAGAACAAATTACATTAATTTGAAGTGTGTATGTGAGGAACAGAAATACTAATAATAGTTTGCAAGCATCCAGAATACAACATATAATAACATCGGGAATCAACCTGCAGCTATTTCATGTAATGGTGACCATCTGCTGCGAAGAATAAAATATTGTGTTAGGCAAATTCTTTTTGATTACATTTCAAATAGACATTTCTAAATGATTAAAGGGCTTCTTAGAATGAGTGTAATTTATAGCACCAATGACTCAATTCTCTTATTTCAAATTGGAATTTGAATAACAGACAATGATTTCTGCCTGTGGTATTCAATTGCTGGCTTTAGTCTTGTCTACATTCTGGAATATAAATTCTGCTTTCTAGATCACATAAACCTATTTTTCTAGGTACATTGCAATATAATCTTATTTTTTATATTCTAAATGCAACTCCATAGCTAGTGGATTACTGTATTGGCCTGTATGTAAATTGCCTCCGCATGTAATCCATTCTATTACCTTTAGATGTCTTTGGAAATAATAGAAGCATAAAATGTCACAGCAGATAAAAACCATTTGGCCCATTTTGTCTGTCTATTTTTCCTGATGTAAAGACTCAGGCTTTAGTCAGATGAAGGTATCCTTGCAAAACAATAGGTTAGTTAATGGACATCAAAACTAAATATGTATATTCATTTGAAGCCCAAAATGTCGTTTAGGAAACCTTTGTACTTGTGGTTCCTTCACATGGATGTGAGGCTTGCCAAAATGTGTGCGCCATGGCTCTGGCCTTTTGTGGAAGTACTCCAAGAAGCCAGAATATTGCAGACAGAAATGTGGAGAAAGATTAGCATCTCTTACTGTGAATTTGTCTCCATTTTTCTGGCTTCTTAGAGTACTTCTGCAAAAGGTTGGAGACTCTGCCTTTTTGAGGAAGCTCTCTGGATGGCCTGGTCAAAGAAGCTGGGTAAGTGTGATAAGATGAGTAAGAGTGAGAGTGTGTGAGAGGATAGTGTCAAAGTGAGAGGGTGAGAGAGTGAGAGTACAAGAGACATGAGTGAGAGTGGGTGAGAAAGTGAGAGAATGAGTGAGAGCATAAGACAGTGAGTGGGAATGTGGCGGGAGGCATATAAAATAACATGGATCCTTTTTGCAAATTGCGCAACTTGCAGTAGATGTTAAATGTAGCCTGATAAAAAGCAGGGAGCTTCTGTTGAGGACCAATGAGATTTGAGGGCGTTACTTCCTGTTACTCTATATGTGAATTAATGAAACAGTGCAGTACATTAAATAGATCAACAATGTATCCAGGCATTGCGCCCCCAAACCATTATGTTTCCCGACTCCCCTGACAATGCCGAGCTGACGCACACAACTCGTTGAGAGTATTTGTTTTCCCAGAGGTAGCACTAGCAATTTAATTAAATGGCAGACTTACCTGGAGTTATACTTTAACTCCAATCATCTGGCAGCTGGGAATGTAGGAAACAGTTTATGAATGACTTAACTGTATTTTACGTTAGTGCAGCTAGTTTCTGCCTCCAGCTATATGATGAGTCCTCTATATGTACAATAGGGATTTTTTTTATTTCACTTTGATATCAAAGATTTTTAATGTATACATAATAAAGGTTATATTTTATCTACATTGTCGGGTTGGCTTCTTTAGTCATATTTTGATTTCAGATTTTGGTTTTATTACCCTAGCCTTCCTTAGAGCCACATTCCAAATGAACGGCATGGTTTCAGGCAGAAGGGTTAAAGGTCTACGTGTCAGTGTTGTGCTTGGTATTGAAAGCAAATTTCTATGGCTTTCTTACAGGTCATTAAGGACCATTCTGTAATGGATTGGCAGATCTCTTTCTTTAAATGTAACGCAAAAGGTTTTTTATGTGGCGAAGAAATTGTTCCTTTCTATTTTATCCTTTTCCCTGGATATTATCCAAACAATTTGTATACCATTTGGAAAAATGTCTGTTTCTCAGACTCCAAATAATTATCAGCTATTACCGTATATGACCAACATAAAGTAAATATGCAGAGGTCCTTTATTAGCACTATTGGTGCCAGGTGTCAATGTTCACTTTGTGGCCTGGTACTTAAGGGGTTGAAGATAAAACACAACATAAGTAAAATTTTAAGGGTAAACTGGCTAATGCCCTTCATTCCTGACATTTGTACTCACACTTGAGTTGTCATCTTCCACATTTAGGGATTCGTTAACCTCTAATTTCCTGATGAGCTGCAGATAAGCTGACAATGGTCTGGATTCAATGCCACAGATAAATCTACCACAAGTACTGGAATAAGAAAAATGAATATAATTATATTATCATTACTGAGATGAGCAGGTGACAAGCTGCTTCCCTGGGTCTCTTGGTCACCTTACTTTTTATTCCAGACAGGGGAGCCACGTTTGGCCACAGAGCTGGGGCAAGGATTTTTGTCTAAGCAAAATCTCATTTTTCCGCCCCCTTGGCTCTGCCCCTTGTATACCACCCTTGGGTAGGAATAGATCACAGGTCGCGCAGTTCAAAGGACAGCGATGGCACCCATAGCGATGGCACCCAGACTGCACACACTGGACATGGCCAGTACCCAGATAGCGCACATAGGACTGGCCTCAGCACTCAGATTGCACACATACTACCTGCCCCCAAACCTAGATCTCATCTCCCCTTTCTCCCTCTCTCATCTTTCTCTTTATTTATCCCCTACTCTTTGATCCCTTCTCATTATGTCTCCTTCTCTTTATCTCTTCTTTCTATCTCTTTTCTTTCTCTTTACCTCTGCCATTCTCTTTACCTCTCCTCATCTTTCTATTTATTTCTCCTCCTTGTTCTCGTTACCTAAAACCTTTTCCCTATCTTTCACCTTTCGGTTTATCTCTCCTCTTTCTGTTTACCTCTCCTGCTTATTGTCTTCATCTCTCCTCCTCTTTCTCTCTCTTTTCTTCCTATATCTCTTTTAGATCCCTTTTATTTTTGATCTCTCCCCCTTTTCTTTGATTCCCTCTTACCCATTAATTCTCTTTTTTCTTTATCTCATCTCTCTTTATCTCTCCTCCCATCTCTATGTATCTCTCTCTTTTCTTATTAATCCCCTTCTCCCTATCTCTCATTACCTCATCTCTCCCTTTTTACTTTATCTCTCCCCTCTCCCTCTCCTCTATCTCTTACTTTATTTCTCCCCTTTTGGCCACATCTCTCCTCCTACTCATTATCTCTCCCCTCATTGATTATCTCTCCCCTATTTTCTCTGCAACTTTTCCCTATTATTATTTTTCATTCTCTCCTTTTCTTCATGTCTCTTTGTTTTCTCATTACCCCCTCTCCATCTATCTCCTTTCCTTCTCCTAATTATCTCTCCCCTATATCATTCTCTTTGTCTCTCCATGTTCTTACTATCTTTAACTTTTCTCACTATATACCTCTCCACTTTCTTCCCATAACTCACCTAGCTGAGGTCCTGTGGTAGGAGGGCGAGGCATTTGTCTCACTATTGAGTCAGGGGCAGATCCTGACCTCAGGAGGGGCACTCACACTAACACACTACCAGACACACATTCAGACACTCACACCAACACAGCTAGACACTCAGCACTAACACACACAGTCGACACTAACATACACAGACACCCAAACAAACATATCCAGATACTCAAACTAACATAACCAGACACACACACACACACATTGACAAACCCAAACAAAGAAACATGTTCACAAAATTACACATGCAATCAGCTTTTCTAAAATCTAAAACTTTTGTTTTTGTGTGGTGTGACTCAGTCACTGTTTGTATATTAAACCACACAGACTAATGATCACTAGATCCCAAACTTTCACCTACAGAAATATCCATTAACAAATCTCCATTTGTGAACACTAAATCCAATATGGCCTCCTTACAACTCGGTTCCTCAACTACTTGTTTTAAAGATAATCCCAGTAAGGAGTTCAGAATATCTGCACTCCGGGCACAACCAGCTACTTTGGTTTTCCAGTTCACATCAGGAAGATTAATGTTACTTTACTTTTGCCAAATTGTTCTGTAACCCAAACCGACTCTATGTTCTCCTCACCAACTTGTGTTAAGTTAGATTTTATGTTATTTTTCACATATATATTCCACCCCTCCCCCTTTCCTGCCCTTTCTGTCTTTTCTATATAAAGAGTACCCAGGTATTGATATGTCCCAGTCACTTTTTATCATTATAGTATGTCTCAGCCACTTCTCCCTATTATCTGTATAGACCAAGCCCCCAGATCCACACATCCTGGTTACTAAGTAAATCGCCTTCCGTTTCTATACTGTCTATCCCGGTATTTATTCCCTTCCCCCCATTCCTATTTTAAAATCTCCAACCGTCTAGCCGTTCTCTCCCCAAGCACATTGGACCCTCTTGCATTTAGGTGCAATCCATCACAACTATAGAGATCGAACCCCAAAGCAAATCAGCCCAGTGCTCTAAAAACCCAAAGCCCTCCTTCTTACACCAAGACATCAGCCATGCATTTAGCTGCCTAATCTCCCGCTGCCTTTCTGGTGTGGCGCATGGCACAGGTAGTATCTCTGAGTATACTACCTTGGAGGTCCTTTTTTTTTTAATCTTACTCCTAAAATCCCTAAAATTACCTTTTAGGACACTCCATCTTCCTCTTACTATGTCATCAGCAGCTCAATGGCTAGGGCTATCACATGGTGCTTAATTTGGCTTGGCATCTAGGGAAAATGTGAGTGGAAGGTGCTATGTGCCCCTTCAACACCACTTACACATGGCCATGTAGTATAGTCATCACTGGGCAGTTCAAGTCCATATTCGATTTAGGTTTGAAAAATTTTGCTTTGACAGGTTCTATGCTAGTGCTTTGCAAGCATATATGTGTTGCTGCTACTCCCACTGATTTCAATTAAATTTCAACTCCAATTGACTTCAGTGGGAGTGCAGCCGAACTATTTGTTGTTCTTGCAACAACTCAAAACCAAAAAAGGTTTTGCCAATGCTCATATTGCTTGTGAAGTTGTGATTAATGACTGCTGTGCCAAGTTGAGTTGAGTTAATTGACATAACAACATTTAGTGAGTAGTATTTAGAGTAGTTAGGGCAACCTGGTGACACCTCCAACACACAGGTTAAGGGTAACCTCGCTATTGATGTTGCAATACCGTGTTAACTTGAGTGAGATCTGCAACCAATTAGCAGTAAAATACTAAAGACATCTGTAACAGTGTTTTGTCTCAACCAACAGCAAATAAAATTGGAGGTGGTAAAAGATAACTATTTAACACATTACAGGAACATTTTTCCAAAATGTAACAGATGTTAACTGATGAGCTTAATATGCAGGCATCACATGCAAGACAAAAACTACACAACTTACATTAGATGTTAAGGAATAAGTATATTATGTTATATATTATGCATTAGTTTTCTTATTTTAAATAAGGTAACGAGAGATTATTTTCCATCAAGTCCAACCATACCTGGGAATTGTCAGGGCTTGACCCTGAGTCTCAGGGGTGTCCCTCCAATCTCAGAATCTCAGTATCTCAGGGTCACAAGTTATGGAGCTAAGTGATACAATGATAGGATGACATCTAAGACTCCGTGTTAGTCATTTTGCTACCGGTATGTCAGGGCTGATATTTACTCAATAATGTGTATCTTTAAAATGAGTCAAAGTTCTCATGAGAGTCATTTGGATAACACACCTCGTACAACGTTACATGAAATCTGCACGATGGGCCATTAAATGGTTGATATTTAAAGTCTCATGGTGAGCTAACTTCAAATTCCCCACAGCACAGGAAAACCTATTATAAATATAGTTTATGAATGCATATACAATATACTGTATGTACACACAAACATATATGTATGTCCCTCCACAACAGCAGACTTTATGTTTTATAATGGTTGAGGAACTTCAGTGTAGCACATCCACCCTTGTGAAATTCTCTTACACCAAATGCGTATGGCAGTATGTGCTAAGTAGGCATTTCTTACTTGGCAATATTTAAGTCCCGCTTGCTTTACCTAATTCTGTTTCCAGAAGTATAGCCAGCTTCCCAATAAACGTGCTTGTTTATTTCTTATGCCCCACATTGCACTTGGCATGTTATACCCAAGTATTGGTACTGTTAAAGTGTGTCTTAGTATTTTAGTTTGTATTGGCTACTTCAAACAACTAAAAAGAAATGCTGCACATTAAACTTTGGGCTAAACTCTGGAAAAAAGAGTTATTTGGGTTAACTGTAGCCAAAACTCATCACATTTTTTTCTTCAAGGAACTAAGATACATTTCTGAAAGAGCAGATGTACAATAGACTTAATTAAAATTGCTGGTACATTTAATCTATAGATGGATCACTATGAAATATTTAGCGGTATGCAGTGACTGTTTGCATGTTCTAACAAATCCTGCAAACAAATATCCCGCCATATTGTGAGAAAACCAGAAGTATAATGGTTTTTACTATCTCTGAGCTGGAACAATTCTAACCTTCTTCAATAAGGTCACCTTCATAATATTATTGGGTCCTCCCAAGGTTGTAAAAGAAAGACAAAAACAGAGATAACAATGAAGATAGTTGATTAAATATCTAAGGCTGATGTAATGACTCTCTGTAGGAAAACATAAATTATTCACTATTTGCTTATATAGGCAACAAACACCATAGGGGGATACATAGCCACAATGAAGAGCACATCATTGAGATAGATACCTTCATATTAAACCAGTAATCCAAGTTGACCACAAGGACATTAATGGATTTAAGTGTGCTGCTTTCTACACAACCATATCGTTCAATCATCTACAATAATGGTGCAAGCAATATTCGTAAAAAAGTAAGAATGGAATCAAATAGTAGACTCAGTAAAACCAAAGCAAGTTGAAGTTATATGGCAAGTGCAACATGTCCAAACATTTGTCCCACTAGTGAATATATGACTTAGCGTACATAAGGTACATCCAAAAAGTACACTTGAGGGAGCTGGAAGCAATACACAAATAAAAATGCTAAAATTATTTCTAACTATAATGTACATGCATATTTAGTGACCATATCTCATAATTGCTATTTGGGGATTATTCTGGGAGCTGAATTGCAAACCATCCATTTTAAAATCATTGCTAACAGCAAGTAAGATTTCGATTGATCGGTGAATGAAAACGGTTATATTTTGGTAGTATCGATGCTGGTGTACTTTTGAACCCGTATATACTGTATATGAAACACAAGGGGGGTATGTAGAGACCTATGGGGGAAAGATACCAAACCCTATCAAACCCAATCCCTCATAAATAACCATGATCAGAAAAATATAAAATTACCATATTGCTCGATTATAAAACGACACCCCAAAATTTGAATATTACCATAATTTAGGGGGAAAAAAAGAAAAAGCCTGAATATAAGACTACCTATAAGAAAAAAGTTTTACTAGTAAATATATTTTTTCATATTTAATAAAAACTATGCATTTTTGTTTTTAATTTCCTTTTATTTCTCAACCTGCCCCTCAGTTATGCACATCTGCCCTCCAGATATGCCTTATACCCCTTATATGCCACTCTGCCCCCCGTAAATGCCTTATACTCCCTATATGCCACCCTGTCTCCCTGATTTGCCAATATGCCGCCAGATATGCCTTATATGCCACTCTGCCCCCCCCCCGGAAATGCCTTATACCCCTAATATGCCACTCTGCCTCCTAGATATGCCTCTTGACCACCTATTTGCCACTCTTAGTCTTGTAGTCAGACCTCGTCTTATAACCGAGTAAATACGGTAACATTGATAAAATGGTTAATTTCATGGACAGATACAATATAGAAAAAAATGATTGAAAGCCAACTTTATTACGTATTGCTACAAATATCACTTTATTTCCTGTAATTTCTGCAGTAATGGCCTGAGTTCAGAGAAATACGACACAAGCATGGATTAATTCCAAAATAGTTTCAAATATTTAATGAGAAAAAAAAAAAGCTTATTGTGGGAATGATTTGGTATATCCAATGAGCAGATTATAGCATTTGGCTGCAGGAAAGGCCAAACACCTGTTACGTGCAATAAGAAAACAACTTATTCTCTGAGAATGTTTTGACCCATCTAAACATTTTACTGGATTCATGAAGTGGGTATTGTCTGCAGGATAAATAGAACAGGAACTTACAATCTAGGCGGATAAGGGCTGAGAAACAGGAGGTGAGGACTGCGTGGTAGTGAATGATGTTAATGTAGGCCGAGATAAGGGCTGTAAGTGACGTTTTGATGTTTATGTCAGTGGTAGGCTTCCCTGAAGAGAAAAGTTTTTAGGGAGCGTTTGAAGGAGGGTAGAGTTGGTGAGAGTCGGACAGCACGGGGAAGAGAGTTCCAGAGGGTTGGTGGTGCGCGAGTGAAGTCCTGTAGGCGGGCAGGGGAGGAGGTGATGAGTGAAGATGCAAGGAGCAGGTCATTGTTGAATCTTAGAGGGCGGGCTGGAGTATATTTGCTGATGAGGGAGGATAGGTAGAGGGGAGTGGCGTTAGTGAGAGCTTTATAGGATAGAGTGAGTATTTTGAATTTAATTCTGTTATGGATGGGGAGCCAGCGGAGGGACTCGCGGAGAGGTGCAGCAGATGCAGAGCGTCGGGTGAGATAGATTAGTCTGGCAGAGGCATTGAGGACAGACTGGAGGGGGGATAGTCGGGAGAGAGGGAGGCCGGTAAGTAGGTTGTTGCAGTAGTCTAGATGGGAGATTACAAGGGAGTGGATTAGTTGTTTTGCGGTGTTTGCATATATATATATATATATGTATATATATATATACATATATATATATATATATATATGTATATATATATACATATATATATATATATATATATATATGTGTATATATATATATATACATATATATATATATATATATGTATATATATATACATATATATATATATGTATATGTATATTTAGGCATATGTATATACGTATATATATATGTGTATATATATGTATGAATGTGCACTTGTGTGTGGGCATGCATGTGTACTTCTGTGTGTGTGTGTATTTGTGAGCATGCGTGTGTACATGCGTGTGTGTTAAAGCATGGGTGTGTACTTGTGTGTGTATGAGTATGGATGTGCAATTGTGTGTGTGAGCATGGATGTGTAAGTGGGGTGTGATGGAGTTTGTGTTTGTGGAGTATGTGTCTTTTGTGTAAGGGGAGGCAAGGGCCAAAGAAGGCACAGACCAGTTGTGTAGGGGCAATGACGGCACAGACTACCTGTTGAAGTTGGGGGGGCCCTGAATACACGGATGTTGATTCTGTGAATAATGGTGAAAGGTCCATTTGTAATTGGTAAAGCAATTTATCTGGTTAGAACCAAATTATACTCCACAAATCCATCTTTGCAGAGAGACATCAGTCACTTATGGGTAAGCAATAACATTTATGTGGTGTCCTTGTATGTCCATGGCTACATATACTACACTATTTAAATGTTTCAAGTGGTGAAATTTCCATATATACAACTGGAGTCTAGTGGCATTGTTGGTAGGTTCAGTACTACCTAAATAAAATAATTCCGGCTGAACAGGGAATAATCCCTCTGGATGCTGATGACTTTCGTGGCAAGTGTTAATATGTAAGGTGTTTAGAACAGCTGACTATGGGATGACATCACACCCCTGATATCTGCTTGTAAAATGAGATTTTATTGAATTAAAAGGGGACTCAATAAAGGACATCTAAGAATCAGACTACTTGTTGATATAGTGAATTGCGACCCCTTGTTCCCTTCTCCTCATACCGATTCAAAATAGTTTAGGAAGGGATGTGGACTGGTATGGTCCAGATTTGAAGAGCCCTTTCTAGCAAGCTGCTGAAGCATTGAGAGGTATGGAGGGGCAGGCAGGTGGGGGGTATGTATGTATGTTTATATTTATGTATGTATGTGAGCATGGGTGTGTAATTGTGCGTGAGCATAGATGTGTAATTGTGTGTGTGAGCATGGATGTGTAATTGTCTGTGTGAGCATGAATTTGTAATTGAGCGTGAGCATGGATGTGTAATTTTGTGTGTGGCCAAGGATGTGTAGGTGTTTGTGTGTGATTATGTATTCGTAAGTGGGATGAGATGAGAAAGAAAAAAAAAAGGGGAATCTGACCAGGCAATATCACTACTATAAAATGCCAACGTAATGAAAATATTAGTGTTTACCGACATTTTGGTTTTATGCATTATGCTCAAAAATAATGCTCTTTTAAATATCAAATAAAATAAATGAAACCCAGCACTTGTTCAAGCTTAACAGACTTCTTCACAGCTTACTGAAGCCAAGTGGACTCTAGCTAACGTGTACCAGTCTAGCAGTCTTCTCTCCCACTGAGAATAGATAAAAATCTAAATAATGATATTGGATAATTTTCACCTCAATCATAACAAAACAAGATACAGATTGCTTCTCTTTTTCATGGGACAGAATATCATTTTTGGAAAAAGTGAATTTTCACAGAACCATAATTTATTTTGCTTTACAAAGGAAATGACCGAAATTACATTGTTCAGTTTGCCAACTACAGATCATTTGAGTTTGCGGCAATCTGGAACAGGCGTCTGCATATTTGCCAAAAAGTGTAAAGTTTAAATTATTTATATAGTGCTGACATTAACCGAAAATAGCAAATTGTGCTTCAGTTGGTGGTGCAGTTTTCAGAATATTACATGGTTATTTGCTATACATTTTGATCCTAATTCTATAAACTGGCCAAAGCATCTGAAGATCCCATTTTACTATATGCTGTTTAATGTCAATCACATACTTCTCAAGATTTCAGGCCAAAGGGATACACTTTTGTTTTAGGAGGTGTGGTTAGATGGATAGCTAGAGATTTATAGATACTTTTTAATGTCATTTTGTGAGCTACTGAAATCAGTATATGTTTAACTAAATAAGAAAGAGAACAAAAAATTGAATTTTTCAAGAGACGTTTCTTCTCAATGAAGACTCATAGTGAGGTGATATTATGTCAAAAACAGAATAATGTATTTAAGAAATGATGAGTCTTATTAAAAAATACATTCACTCTGATGGATCCCACTATAATCTAGACTATAAGTCTTGGAAACTGTGATCCTGGGGCTTTAAAGCCAGCAGCCACGAATGAGGTCAGCACGACGAATGGCTGTATATGACAGGCTATATCAGAATATGACAGGCCATATCAGTATAATGGGTGGATCGATGATGGGCCCCAGTGAGCCAGATGGCCAGTCCAGTGCTTTAGATATGTGCAAGGTGTTGATAACCTAGGACAATTTTAGTATATTCAAAGTGGCAGTAGTAAGGCCATTCTAATAAGTCATCAAACACTTATTTTGTTTATTCCTCTTACACAGAGATATAATCCAACTGAATTTTATATTTGTATATTCTAGTCATCTCAACTGTGTCTTTTCAAGTGTTCGTGTAATCATTGTGGCTGCAGTATTTTAGACTATCTTGGTTGCAGTCGGTCCTCAAAGCATGGCTGCTGTTGAGGGTTTCTGAGTGGCATCTTTTGTGTAGTGAGATCTATACCAGGATAGTTCACTGTTGAGTTGAAGTGAAGCAGAAGACTACTCATCCGGTAAGTCTGAATCTTCAGATGTATGTGTGGCCAGATAGCGAAAAAAGGACGTAGACTCTATAGTACAGAAGTCACAGAAGTGAGTGTTTCCCTTCATTTGTGAGTTTTTTTGTGTGATTTTTGACAGTTTGGCTCCCTCAAACAAAATCATTATTTTCTGATAGTATTATCGCTTTTACTTCCTCTTATAGCATACTGTTTTATATTAAGTGGCTCTCAAGGGAGTTGTGTCGGCTTTGTTGGAAATTCCCTTCCAGAGATATAGTCTTCACATTTTTTTCTGGCAAACGTTAAAGTAACTTTTTTATGAACACTCTCATTTTATCTAGGCTATGTCATGGGAATAATTAATTATAATAGCGTAATGTATTCTCATTTTATGGTGTATTGTGTTACTGTGTAATAACTGCCCTTCTCTAAGCTCACTCCACCTTCGCCTTAAAATAAGCTACCTATGTTCAAAAAGGTAGTATCCTTGAGAAATGAATTAGATGGTAGACTAGTCATAGATTTAAGTGCATCATTATCATTAAGTTGCATTATGTTGAAGTTTGCACAATAGATTTGTGCATTCAGATTAGAATTTACAGAATTTTGGTAATTTCAGGATTCGTACAAAGCCCTGAGGCCAGAATAAAACAAAGCAAAAATAATTTTTGTCCGAAGTTCCTGTGTTCCTGGGTACACTCTCACCCATTCTGTCAGGACTCGGGTAAGCAGGTCAGGTAGGAGCCCAGTTGCAGAGGATACCTGGGGCTCTGTCTGTACCTTATGATGCATGATACCGGGCGGGAAGGTACAGACAGGCTAAGAGAACACAAACAAGGCTGGATATCTATGAAACAGTCTATATTGGAGTGTGTTGGCTGATCGAGTATTACAAACAGGACTGGTTTACACAGCAGAACAAGGCAAAAACATGATACACGCTGTAGGTGACACATGGGTTGGAAAGTCTCTTGACAGGGAGCTGTGGCTGGATAGCACCTTGGACTCAGATAGAGGACAGGCAGCTTGGAGTCAGATAGGAGATAGGCACCTTGGACTCGCATAGGGGACAAGCACCTGAGACTAAGGTAGCTGGACTGGCAAGGGAAGCCCTCAAGCAGGGCACATGGCAGGAAGCCCTCAGGTAGGGCACACGGCAGGAAGCCCTCAAGCAATAAGACATGAAACCAAATGCGCAGGGAATGAAATTTGTTGCCCGAAAATAAATGGGTCACAAAATGAACCGAAAAAAATAATTTTTGGCCCCTTTACACATGTCTATTGCACAATATATATCAGCTAATACATAACCTGAAACCTTTTAATTGTCCAAATTGGGACACGTGTAGGAAGTGTGAAGAAGCGGGTGGGAGTGGCTAGAGGAACAAGTGGGTGGATCCGAAGGGACAGTGCCTGGACATCGGCACTATCCTGCTTGGCAGGTATGGTTAATAGACATTATTCATGCTTCCAACACTTCACAAAACAAATTAATATTAATATTGAGTTCATTTTTAAAATTAATTCATGGTTGATATCATTTTTAGCTATAATCTCTGTCTTTTAAAGACATGTTGCAAATACAGCTGTGTGTACTAAATGTCTGCATGGTTAAAACTCTTAACAATGGAAAATGGCACTGGAAATGGCAGACATGTTCAGATCTCCGTAATACTATACGGTAGATGTAAATGTAATGTCCTCATTTTAGTTTATTGTAAGCAGTTGATGACTTACCATGCTGTCCCTGGAACAATTAAAGAGATACTGCCATCAAAAATAAAATGTTTATTTGCTTTCAGTACACAGAACACAGGGAAATTATGCCATATCCCAGCGCCCTGTAGTGAAGGTGACCTGTTGGAGCTGCCCTTGGTCAGGCCTAGGGCAGTGCCAAAGGTAAATACACTGCTGGGTGTTCCACAGAAATGAAAGGAGCCTCCAGAGTTACCAGCAACCTTCTTTCTCCATATTGAAAATCACAAACAAAATAGGTTGTGGCTTGACAAATAGCTTTTCCTAGTGTCTAGGTAAACCATGTCTCCTCTCTCATGCTTTTGTTAAAATGTGGTCCTGGAAAATTGTCATACTACCAGCAAAAAAGCTCTGATATCATTTACTTTTTATTTTTTTTTAAAAAAATAGATATATATGTATATAAATAAGTATATAAATCTATATGAAAATGCTATATTTTCAAATATGCAATATATTCATTTAAAAGAAATGATATATGTATATATTCCCTCTAGCTACTTCATGGCTTATTTCTGATGATGCTGCACTTTCAAAATCCTAATAGCAGGTCTCCTTTTACACAGTGCTCATTGAGTATGATAAGACAAACCCACACATGGCCAACCTTAAGAATAATGGGAGAGGACGTCACCAGAAGCTCCATCATTTTGCTGCATGTTCACACAAAGTTATCTTAGGGCAAAAATGACGGGAGGAAAGGATGTCACGGGAAGGTCCGCCCTTTTGGCGAACGTTTATGCAGGGTTATTTTAGGGCAAAATAGCAGGGTGACTTCCTCTACCTTGCCCCTCCAATTAAGGGAGAGGACAACGGTATTTGGTGGAAGTTCGCCAGGGGGTTATGAAGAAGAACAAGAAGATGCAAGACATGCAAGATGAATCGATAGGCAGCAAATGTAGTGAGACGTTCAGAAAGTGTGGGAGTGAAGGAGCCCACAAACTTCGGACTAAAAGTAATAGCTTTTTTGCTTCCGTTTCCGTTTACGTTTCCGTTGATTAATAAAATCAGCAAATTGTGTTAAATTTACAATTCGTACGAATCCTAATGCACAAGTGTAATACAGTTGTGATCAAAATTGGAGAATTAGGAATAGATGTACCAGTTTTGAAGAAAACACGAGTGAGCAGGCAAAACACATTTCTTTTATTTCTTATGGGATTTATATTCAACTGTATGTTATAACAGAATGGCACAATCATAAAACATGGCAACATGGAAAAAAAAGAAATGATCCCTGTTTAAGAGTCTGCATACCATAAGTACTTAATGTTTGGTATTGCCCCTTTAGCATCAATGACAGCATGCAGTCTTTTGAAATAGTTGTCTATGAGGCACCAAATTCTTGCAGGGGGTATAGCTGCCAATTCACAATGGCAAATGCCTCCAGGTCATGCAAAGGCTTGGGTCGTCTTGCATGAACTACACGATTCAGATCTCCCCTAAGTGGCTTGATGATATTAAGGTCAGGAGACTGTGATGGCCACTCTAGAGCCTTCACCTTATTCTGCTGTAACCACTGGAGGGTTTTGGGTCAACTTGTGCTTAAGGTCATTGTTGTGCTGGAAAGTCTAAGAGCGTCCCATTTGCAGCTTTTGTGCGTAAAAATGCAAATTGTCTGCATTCATCTTGCCATCAATTTTCACAAGATTCCATGTACCCCCCCCCAAAAAAAAACATCAGTGAGCCACCACCATGCTTCACAGTGGGAATGGTATTATTTTCGCTATAGGCCTTGTTGACCCCTCTCCAGACATAGCGCTTATGGTTCTGACCATAAAGCTGTATTTTGGTTTTGTCACTTCAAATTACAGTATGCCAGAAGCTGTGAGGTGTACAGGGCATACTGTAACCAGGCCTTTTTGTGGCATTGGCACAGTAAAGTATCGTCGTATTGCGCTCCTTGAAACAACCAGCCCCGTCTTTTTTCAGAGCAG
Organism: Spea bombifrons; assembly: GCF_027358695.1. Taxonomy (NCBI): domain Eukaryota; kingdom Metazoa; phylum Chordata; class Amphibia; order Anura; family Pelobatidae; genus Spea; species Spea bombifrons. The sequence continues at coordinate 30,041,578 of NC_071091.1, forward strand.
CCTGTATTTCTCTTGAGGTTAACTGTGTGTTTTTCTATGTATCCCAAACAATTCTTCTGGCAGTTGTGGCGCAAATCTTTCTTGGTGTACTTGATCTTGGCTTGGTATCAAGAGATCCCCAAATTTTCCACTTCTTAATAAGTGATTGAACAGTACCGACTGGCATTTTCAAGGCTTTGGATATCTTTTTATATCCTTTTCCATCTTTATAAAGTTCCATTAACTTGTTACACAGGACTTTTGACAGTTCTTTTCTGCTCCGCATGGAGCAGTACAAATGCATGCTCACACACACAAGTACACATCCATCCATCCATACATACACATACATACACATATATATATAGAAATATGCAAACACAAATAGATATATCCCAGCTCCCGCCCCCGCTTATCTCTCACCGCTTCTGCAGCTTCCTCTCCAGTTGCTCACACACTGTGCATATAGCCTCGGTTTCACCGCAGGCTCACGTGGTGTCACGTGACTGTCTCCCCGTGCCGGTTGAAAATAGTTTAGAAAGGGCCATTCTGACCTAGAAATGATGTTATATAATATCATTTGTATAATTTTTAGCTTGGAATATTATAAATGTGGAAATTTAATTAAAACATAACACATTTTGGCAATTATGTTATTTTGCAAAACTTTTCCATGTGTCTATCACCTCATCACTCTTGTGAATCCAATGTGACAATTCCTGGCACTCTTAGCTATTGGCTCACAACAGTTTTGTCCTCATGAAATGCTTTTCCAGGGAATTTCTGCTTTAAACTGCTCCGTTATATTATTAACATATCTTTATGTAATTCATTTATCCCCCTCTTCCCAAGTGGCTTTAATAGATTTGCTAAATATTTATTGTCTGAATGAGAAGCTCCACAGAGGTTCAATACTGCTTGCATGTGTATCAAACCACATCAAGCTGTTCTTGAGGGAATGCAACTTGAAATTTTGCGAGAGAAGCTAGATTTTCATATCATGTGACCTCAATTGCAACTTTCCAATATATATATATTGCAAAATGTGTAATAATCAATTCGCTTTTTAAAATTAAACTTAGATTAGCTAATACAACATGTCATTGGAAAACAGAAGTGATGGTTGCTGAAGTATATAAAGTGGTAAGAAAAAGTAAATTAACCCTTTGGAATTGATTTTCTGCTTTAATTGTTCATAAAATATGATCTGATCAAGTCATGATGTGTTTAAGCTAATAACACACAAAAAATGATAATCTTTTGTGACTTTATTGAACATACCTATTAAACATTAACAAAGAATACTCTTGCGTGGGGTGACATAGGACTAGCACCAGAGAACGCATCCAGAAATCAAAACTTTTGCAATCTGAAATTTAGATTTTATCGTGTCATCTTCGTAGAAGCAAACCGTCTCACAAATCTCTCTATAGTCTTGAAAGACAGTGAGTCAAATATTAGCCCTTTTCCATTGAATAAATTTCCCCAAGATGATAAGACTAACCCCACCAATAATGGCATTTGAGACCTAAGATCTGATATCAGTTTCAGAGTAGACAGTGCATCCACATTTCCAAATTTGAAGACTGTTAGGGCTGTCCTGAAGAGCAAGAATGGTACTTTAAAGGGGGACTCTTTGATACCTGTTTCTAGAATGATACTAGTTGAAGTACATGGATGAGGCCCACCAGGATGGACGTGGCCCACCAGCATGGACGTGGCCCACCAGGATGGACGTGGGTTTGTTGATTTATAGAGCAGTGAAAATATTGATGTTTTTTTTCTCTTTTATGGCATACATAAGCAGAACAGACGCTGAGATAACCATGGGGATGTAGCAGCTACTTTTCAGTCATGGTTAACAGATATTAAAATACAAATAAAACTTCTGGCACTAGTAGGGTTAGACCTACAAAAAATGATACAAAATAAATTACCAGTCTCCTATATGTGGGTACTGAAAGGATCCTTAGGAAGCTATAGCAATATAGTAATGTGCTCAATTCATGTTAGAAAAGTAGAGTTAGAAATAAAATTACATTTGCTTTGATTGGTGTGTGATCGTAGTGCCCAAAATAACTTCTATTGGCTTTTTTTTAGTAAAGATCCTTAAAGAACGTTCTCCTAGGCATATCTTCCACTGCAGAGAAAGACAACTAAAGGCTTCCACTTTGTTGACATGAGGGAACATGTATAATAGATGATGATAAAAACCCCCACCCTACTGGTTTCATGGTTTTCATCTCAACAGACATTCGTTTGAAAATGAAATTCTACTGCTTATTACAGATGAACCCTATAGATCAAGACAGTGCAGTTCATTCAGTAGAGGTCAAAGTTTGATACGCTCTCAAGTTAGTTTTGCGATTTGAGTTCATGAAAGTTGGAGGATGAGCCGCAAGACATTTTTCCCTTAGGATTTGTTTAACACTGTATCCCACTACAACATACAACATAATTAACCATCAAACCAAAAACATACAGGATAAAGGCAAGAGACAGGAGCTAGAGCAGCCTCTGTACACAAGCAGGGTAAGGAGGGCATCACTTGCTACCCGGTTAATAGAGGGTCTAGGGCAGGCATGTCCAAAGTCCGTCCCAAGGGCCAATTGCGGCCCGCGTTCCGGACTGATAAGGCTCCACAGATAAGTTGCCCAAATATTGATCCGTTTTTTTTTATATTAAAGGCAGAGTGATTTAACACCTGTTTAGATTTGTCATCCAAGTCACAAAATGAAAAGTATGCCGTTTTCAATAAACTTTGCATAAAATAGTTAATTTGCATTTAATTTTAATGGTTCAAAGAATGTCAGGCAAAATGGTCGGCCCTGGCACATGTTCACTTCATCAAATCTGGCACTCTTCGAAAAAAGTTTGGACGTGTCTAACACTGGCATTACATCTTATATATTCACTAATAAATGAGTTACTTGCAAGTAGTGTGCAATGTGAGGGCATGCAGGCTGGCTTGCATGTCTTTGACTGAAATTTGGAAAACCTAGTTTCCTGAAACAAATATTCCAAATATTCTAAAATAAATAAAAAAAAGTTCACACAAAATGTATCTTAATTGAACCTAATTTTTCAATTACTGTCATGTGGTTTGGCAAGCTGTGGTTTTTAGTCGAGAAAAAACATTTGTTGTGAGGTATTACGTGCACTAAAGATGAATTGGACCAAAGCTGGATAATCTATAAACAGCATTATATGAACTTTTAAGTGAAGATAATACTGTGTTGCTCTCCAAGGTTCTGAAAGTGTTTGTACGTCATATGTTTTGCAAAACTTTATGTATAAAGCAGCAGTTACTTAAATGCATGCGCCTTTATATTAATATGCATATCAATCGTATATGATGCAACGTATCCACCCAAAAAAACATGGCGTGCTTTGAATACTGTGAGATATCTGTGATGAACCCATAAAGTTCTGGCACTCAGCAGTGGCCTCTTCTTTTGCTTTGCCCCAGAGTTGCTGCGGTGTTGCCTTGATAAGTGTGATGGTTATTTGCAAATTGTATGAATGTTATCACAAGACTTTGTGTAGTAGGTTTTCTAGTATGTTAATCTATGTTGGAATGTTGATGTACATGCATATACATTCTTCTTGTATATTGTGTGACGGTGAAAGTTTAGCCCATCTGAGTAACAATAGAAAGATAGACTGTAACACTTCTAAATATAAATACTATGTAAGTTATGAGTATTGGATTACATTTGCTGCTTGCATCAGTTTTGCGGAGTGGCCCTGAGACTGGATGTACTCTGATAGAATGGTAAATATACACTTTACATTTCGGAGTACAATCAGTCTCAGGAACCTATTTTTTTGTATTATACCCCTAATTCTATAGAGACCATAGGTTTTGGTAAACAGCTCTAAACTAATTTTATTTTGCATGATTTTTCCCCTTTCAAAAAAATTTAAAAAATTAAAATCAGGTCACTCCGTGAACTCCAGAACATTTTAAAGAATTTCCCCAAAATATTGAGATGCAGAAAAATAAAAAAACTATTAGACTAAATTTGCTATTGATGAAAGCAGTTGTTGTTGCTCAACTTCAGTGCCCTCGACTGTAACAAAATGTAAAGTTGCTTTCCCAATAAAATTGTCATAGTGAATGAAAATACCAGCTGTTTAGTGAGTATTAATATGAATTAGTATTTTGTCTGAATACATTAATACAGAAATGCATATTCAAATATTAAATAATATGTCTAATTACATAGGAGCATAAATTTTCACATATCCACAATTTTTGGAAACCTATCTTTCAGCCACAATAAATAGTCATCTCACATGACATAAACATCATTATAAGACTTATGAAGTATAATAGTGCAAAACTAACAAAGACAAATATACTCTAAATAATTAACAGTGGAATAATTAATATATACGGTACATTTTCTGCTATTTGTACAAATGGTGTTGTCATTCATACACACTATGAATTCATGCACAGTATTGTGGACTGCTTGGATAACGCCAGCCTCCTCATCATTAAAAGCATCCCTTAGACCTTTGTGCTTTTTGTTATCGGCCACAACGTTTTTTTAATTATTGTGTTTTTTGTCACCAAAAGGTAACTGCCTAAACATGAAGATGTTCTTTGTTCTGGTTGTTGTGGTTAACTGCCTGCAAATATCCATGACCCAGACAACAGGTAATCTGAATTTTGTAACGAGCGGATTACAATAAAATAATAATTTTTTGGTTTCCTTTTTTCATGTTTCCTTACCTGAGTAAAAAAAACTAATTGCCAGAAATGTTCAGAAGGTGAGTAGAAGGAAAAAGAAGTTAGTGGTGAAGAGCATCTACATAAATTTGGATTGAATTGGAGACGTATAATTATAACTAAGTAATGATGATTTTGTAGATCCTATCATATTAAAAAACATACCATATGTTGGTTCTAGTAATGTAATTACCATAAGTACAATAGATCTTACGTTAGCGTCTGGTAAAAATCTACCTTAGGTTCAACAATGATTCTATGTACCCAATAACCTGGCTGGTACTTTTTAGAAAAAGAGCGTCCCTCTTTAAGCGCTACCTTTCATTGGGCCAACACGAGACCTCTGAGGTCCCAAAAGTTTATGTGACTTTACATTTTTTTCTATATTGGTTTAAAAAAGATATGACTTTTGGCTAAATACTCTGGCAAATTAGGGTTATACATACATTTTTTCTTGTTAAATCCTTATTGACTTACTGAGTTATATGAAATTTCAAAAACAAAGATAAAGGAATCACCAACACTGGTAATTTCTTCTTCTTCTTTGTTTTAAGAATCATCCCATCATCCCACCAAACACATCATTTGAATGACTTCTTGTCTGGGTTTCCATTCTAGTTATGGGGTGAAAATACAGCCATGGGAGATGGGGAGAAATGATTCAATGTCTCTAAATAAACCCACAACGTGCATTTATGATTTCAGAGTGATGTGGATATCATACATGCCATGGATGTAATTATTTCTAGATTTTTCAGTAATGTTTAACTATTATTACCTGTATTTAAAGTTGGAGTGTCGAACCTCACTTCATACGAGTAGAACATTGTGTTTTTTAACACTGCCTAAGAATGTATAGATATATGTAAGAATAATAGATATCTAGTATTTTGAGTGAGTTCCTATTTTGCTTTCTTTCCCTACAGCAGACATCGAGTACGGAGATGTTGTATTTCTGGTTGACAGCTCCAGCAGCATGGGAAATAAAGCCTTCAACCAGGCAAAAGCCTTCCTTGCCAAAACAATTACTCAGTTGCCAGTAGGGTTGGACAAATTTCGTATTGGCTTGGCACAGTACAGTGATGACATGCATGTTGAATTTTTGCTAAACACATATAAGACAAAAAACCCGATTTTGAATTATCTTAAGAAAAAATTTAATTTTAAAGGTGGATCTTCACAGACAGGTAACGCTATCGCAAAGGTACATGAGACATTTTTTAAAGGACTTAATGGCAGAGACAAATCTCAATTTCCACCTGTTCTTGTTGTGATTCTGTCTGGATCTTCACTGGACGACATACGGGTCCCATGCGCTTCTTTACGAGACAGTGGTGTCCGTGTCATTTCACTGGGTCTACCTGGGACTCCTGTAAGCCAGCTGCATACCATTGCTTCAGATCGTAGTTTTGCTTTTCAGATGGAAAGTGTTCGGGAAATGATTGAGTTTTCTGATGAAATGGCAAACAAAATTCATGATGCAGTAAAACCGGCATATTCCATACAAGCAGGTAACAAAGACGTAGTTCTTACTTATATGTGATAAAATACACTTCACTCATCTGCCACTCATTGTTTTATAAAATATGTAATTCTCATTATTACAAAGTTCATGTTTTTTGTGTTGTCATGAGATGCTACAATAGCTAGTATTGAGATATCCTCATGAATTGATTCAGCAGTCTTAAAGAAACACTGGAGAAGCTATAGAAGGCATTACATTAATATACTTATTAGGAAGTGATTTTTTTGGAGGATTATTACAATATTTCCCTGGCATGCTTTGTGTGCAAAGTATACAAACTTATGGCTGTGCTAGACTTGAACTGTAAAATTACTAATCCGTTGAAGTTCTTTGGGTTGACTTTCTTCATAAAAGCTGGTGTTTGTCAAGGTATTATATTTAGCCGATTCTTTATCATGAAATTGTCTCCTTGTGTATAGAGGACACAACACTTCATACAGCATTTCCTGCACTTGGGAGCACAACTGATTTTCCTGACCTTACCAACAAAATGGATACAAATTCTGCAGACGTCAAACAAAAGTACCGTAAGTTAGAGGGGACTGTCAACATTTCATCACAATTAAGGGGTTTTCGTTTGTGTTTATAGGTTCTAATAACGGGCATCATCTATTCCAACTCCATCTTGCACTGATGGACTGATGGATTATTAATGACTTCTTCACAGATCCACCTACTCTAGTGAAGCGACTAGCTGTTCTTGCTGCATCTTGAATCAACTCATTATGCCCACAATGGGAAATTTAAAAAAAGAACTGCAACTGAATATTGTTTTTTTTTCTTCTCTCTTTTCTAAAGAACCAAATCTCTCTCTCTCTCTCTCTCTCTCTCTCGCTCTCTCTCTAGTCTATATATAGATAATTAAATATGTGCTTTTTTCCTTGTTAGATTGCAAACGAGGTGTGGCAGCAGACATAGCCTTCCTGATCGACACATCTCGTCACACACCGGCAGAGAGTGAGAATGTGAAAAAATTCCTAAATGAAATCATATCTGGCTTAGAAATAACCAGCTACTGTGTCCACGTCGGAATGGCAACATACAGCAGCAAAGCAAACATAATAGCATCCTTCGCCGAAGGAACAAATAAAACGTTAGCTTTGCAGTTTGCAAATGACATTTCTCCTATTGATGAAGACACTGTAAATACCGGTGCTGCCATAGATTTCACAAGAGAGTTCCTTTTCGATGAGGAAGGTGCTAGTAGAAATCTCCAGGGAATTGAGCAGATTGCAGTCTTGGTGACTCATAGTTCATCTTCTGACAGTGTTTCTGAGGCCGCTCATCTCCTTCGGAACAATAATGTAAGAGTATTCGCTGTTGGCATAGCAAAATCCAACAAGACCCAACTGAGTCAGATTGTCTCTTATCCTACTGATCGCTACCTTGTCGATGTAAAGACATTCGCTGACTTACCTTCTCAAGCTGAAACGTTACTAAAGAAAATTCAGAATGTAATTGAAGAAGACATAATAACTTCTGCAAGAAAAACTGACCTGCTTAAAGACGGTAATAACGCAATTATATGTTATAAGTTTGATTAAATTTACAGAGTTCAGTACAGACCCTTATGAGATTAATATTAATTATTGATATAAATAATGGTATCATATCCCTCAGTACTGTACAATGGGATATGTTGGTGTTCTATTAAGTTAACCAATTTTTTAATGAATGGTGTCTGGCGTTCTGTGCAGTAATAAACAGAAGACATTTTTGCTGCTGTGTCTGGGAAATTCATTAGCAATATTTTTATAACCCCAGAGAATTCTACAAGTTGTTGGTATATTTCTTCTTGGGTATTTAAATCCCCATTTTTAATCTTATTCTTCCCATTTCATCTTATTCATCCGTCCCCTACATAGTTTGCTTTTTCTCAATCATGCCATAGTTTGTTTACACTTTCTAGTAGGTAAGCAGTGGTTATAGTAGTGATTTCTTCTGGTTATCTTATTGAAGAAATAAGTGCGGCCTAAATACGGGCGAATACGTTATATATGGGTATATATATAATCTAAAATGTATTTTATGTGTATGTGATGGTGCATATACACCTGTGTGTGTAATCGCATCCGCTTCACAGTATGTGTCCCTAAATGCCAGAAATAAAATGTGGTCACCCTAGCGGCAATTTGGCACATTCCCCCATAGATTCTTTCTGGGCTTCCTTTAAAAGTAGGTGCTGGGATATGACATCATCTACCGATTCCCAGAAGTAAGGATAGAGGAGCAGAGGGCATAGTAGGCATCACTTCCCTGGGTATGGGCTGTGAAGGTAAATACATCACTGCATGAGGTCCATGTGAGGACAATATTTTCTGGCTGTTTCTTGCAGTTGATAGATTATGATCAACCTGTAACGAATCTTATGATTGAAACATAAAAGCTATAATTTACAATGCTTATGTTTCCCCAGGATGTTTGGCCACAGAACTAGCTGATTTGTACTTGCTTATTGATGGTTCAGAAAACATTCATCCCGATGACTTCAGAAGCATGAAGATGTTTTTGATGGAGCTGGTAGAAATGTTTAATTTAGGACCTCACAAGGTTCGAGTTGCTGCTGTCCAGTATTCAAATGTAACCCAACTGGAATTTGGCATTTGGACTGAATATAGCAAAACTGACTTAAAATCAGCTCTAATAAACATTAGGCAGCTGAAAGGAGAAGCCTTCACAGGAGCAGCAATAAATTACACCCATGAAATAATAATGGATCCAAAGAATGCTAGAGAGGTGAATGTGTCAAAGTACCTGATTGTTCTTACAGGTGCAGCATCACAAGATAGCGTCAAGGAAGCTGCTCAGATTGTGCACAATGACAATATTAATGTTTATGCAATTGGAGTGAAAGACGCTAGTGAAACTCAACTATTCGAGATTGCACACAACAATAAAATGGTTCACTTTGTACAAGACTACGATTCCTTGAAGGACATCAAGAACCAGATAGCACGTCAAATCTGTTCAAAGGAAGGTAAGATTTTCTGTTATTTCTATGAACTAAATAAAGAAAAAACAGTTGCAGTAAATATATAGCAATTCTTCCACCGCCTTTAGTTTTAACAGGATAAGATTTTGGAAGAAAGAAGAGTTTTTCATGATCACATAACTTTGTTTTCATTGGCTAAATATTTTATGCTGGTAAATAGCTGTAAGCTTTTCTTATATTGTTAGTTCTTTCAATGAGTGAAGAAACAATTCTAGGAATAATGGTATTGTTGCAAATATACATGACTAGAATCCAGCTTTATAAACTAGTCTGAGACAGCACCCTTCCCGTCTCCAGCTGTAGACATTCTGCTTGCATGATACATTTACTGTACAACTTGCAGTGGTTTAAATCAAAAAAGGTCCTTTTGTAGCACTGTTTCTCAGTGTTCAGTACGAACTGTCTCATACCCCAGCAGTTTAGTTGCTGTTGAATGGTGGAAGAGACATCATTTAGAGACATTGAGAAGAAAGCCTTGGTTGCCCTTCATGGTACCGAATCCTAGGGTAGAGTTATCAGAGTACTCCCTCTTCAGAAATTGTGGCTTTAAGAAGGGAAGACGCTAGCCACACAGCATGAGAGTGGGACAATTCCCAGGTATGATGGTGATATTGTCTTCCTAGGTTGCCAATTTGAGTGATAGCTGTAACTACACTACAAGGGAGGAAGAGAAAATCAAAATCAGTACTGGTGGAGAAAGGATAGTGGAAGAAAAATGAAACTGAGTCATTTCAGTAGTAGTTGTTGCTTTACATACTTTATATATACATGAATGCCTTTATTGGTTGTATTTTGCCTCTACTGATGTACTACATAAATCTGCACCATGTAACAAGTCTTTTTTTCCATTTCTGCAAAGCTTGCAGTGAACTTCAGGCTGATGTCATGTTCCTTGTGGACAGTTCTGGGAGTATAGGAGATGCCAACTATATAAAAATGAAGACTTTTATGAAAAACCTGGTAAATAAAACTGAGGTTGGGCCTAACAAAGTACGATTTGGAGTAGTTCAGTATAGCGACAAACCCAATGAAGAGTTTCAGTTAGACAAACACCTGACCACAGCTGAAATTTTGGATGCTATAGACAGCATGTCATACATTGGCGACACCACATATACTGGAGAAGCGTTGAAATATTTGCCTCCATATTATACAGCGGCTAAAGGAGCAAGGTCTAAAGTAAAACAATTCCTCATATTAATTACGGATGGAGTATCACATGATGAAGTAAAAACACCCGCGGATTCCCTTCGAGACAGCGGAGTGATCATCTTTTCTATAGGTGTTTTCAATGCTAATAAGACACAGCTTTATGAAATAAGTGAAAAGGCTGAGCGAGTATTTTACTTAGAGTCATTTGACACTTTGAAGACTATAGAAGAAAAACTATTTTTTGGAATATGCAACCCTCCCGAAGGTTAGTATATTGCATTCTTGAACCAAGATGAGTGAATAGAAAGCTTTAGTAAATTCACTCTGGAAAAAGACAAATTGACATTTTTGGCACATCTTTTCATCTGTATTTCTGATAGCGGGGGAGGGGTTGCTACCGCAGATGCACTGATACATGATACCCCTTCGCTATAAATATACCATATACATTATATATCAAATGAAAGAAGAAAGACAGAATTCAGAGTGATCCAAGATTAATATTATTGTTAAAATGCCCTTTTATTTATTAAGTGCCAATACATTTTACAGCACTGTACAATTTAAATGGGGCAGTTAATACACACATAATAAATATATATTAATAAATACAGACACATCAGGAGCTGAGAACCCTGCCTGTGAAACATTTAATTCCCTCATTCACAGATACGCTTTCATTCCCTCATTCACAGATACTAATCATTCACAGATACTCATTCATTCCCTCAATCACGCATACTCATTCAAACAAACTCCCCCACCCCCTTACCTAAACAGCAGATTTCCCACGCACTTCCGCAAGGCTGCCTTCGCGTTGCTCGCACACAGCGTCTCTTCTCTTGTCCTGCCCAGGGGAAGCAGGAACTGAGCAGAGTCATGTGACGTGACGTAAATTCACATGACTCCGCTGGGTTCCTGGGTGGAGCAAGAAAAGAGACGCTGTGTGCGAGCAACAAAGGCAGCCTTGCAGGAGTGCGCGGGATTCCATCGTAAATAAATCAGACATTGGTCCAAATAATGTTCAGTTTGGAGCCCTTAAATACTCAGATGATCCAACCAAGTTGTTCTTCCTGAACACGTATAGCAGCAAATTGGATATTATCAATGCAATTCAAAGTGATATTTCAAAGGGAGGCAACACGTACACAGCAAAGGCACTAAACTTTTCTGAGATGTTTTTTTCAGAGAAACATGGCAGTCGGAGGCCTAAAGTCCCTCAGTTCCTGATAGTAATCACTGATGGTGAATCCCATGATCGCGCTAGTCTGAAAGAAGTATCAACATCGCTACAAAACTTAGACATAACCATATTTGCAATTGGGATTGATAAGGCAAATACTGAGGAGTTGGAAATAATGGCAGGGACAAAGGGCAAATCATTCCTTGTCGATTCCTTTAGTGGCTTAAATGACATTTTTCAGAATGTATCACAGGCCGTGTGCAATAATACAGGTTAGTCTAATTTATTTATTTTCACATTACCAATGTATATAATGGATATAAACACAAAGATGTCGTCTAAAATGAGACACACGTCTTGACTATATAAATATGTGTACAGTAGAGCAAGTTAATTAGATATAAACAGACAGGTGAATACAGTAAAACATAAAGGGCTATGACTTTGTATCAATAGTTAAAATATATAGACAGTACATAAATAGTGGATCTCAAAAACATAAGCACACACAATCTGAATTGATATGCTTTTGGAGTGTACATACATACACAAACCTTGTCATAGTGTAACTTGTTAGTCTAGCAGGGTACAGCCTAGTGTTAAGGAGACTATGAAAGGACTTACACTGTATACCCTGCCCAGCGCAGCACCAAAAGGTCTGTCAATGGTGAGCAGGGGGCTGCTGATTTTGTTGTGGCTGGGTTTGCTGGATAGAGTTGGGGAATGTCTTGTAGACAGTGTTGTGTGCAGGTATGGGGATCAAAAACAGGGAAAGAACAGAGGGTTGACAGGAATGACAAAGAGGAAGAGAAGACAGGAAGAAAGAGATAGAGAGAAGAAAGATAGAGAGGAAAAAGAAAACGAAGAAAGGGAGGAAGAGAAAAGGAGAGAAGAATATAAGCAAGTATGTATAGCTTGGAGGTATGTAGAGAGGATAGAAACAGGTAAACACTCAAAGGAGGGAAGTTTGTTACAATGAAGGAGAAATGTTAGAACAAGAGGTCCTAAGCTAAAACTAGAGGGTATGAGATTAGATGTAATGTAAGAAGTTTTATTTTACTGAGTGGTTAATAAATTGAACAACCTCACAACAGGCAGAGGCTAAAAAAGTGTAGGAATTTAAGCATGCATGGGATAGGCATAAAGCTTTCCTAAATCTAATCCGAGATCAAGGACTGATTAAGGTCTGAAAAATAGATGAGCCAAATGGTCCTTACCTACTGTCAGATTTTATATTTCTGAGTAAGAAAGTGGTAGCACAAAAGAAGAAGATGGGAACATTAGAAAAACACATGTAAGAAAACCCTACAACGATACATAATGATTCATAGATTTATTTTAATATTGTATTCTATATCTTTTCAGAATGTAAAATTGAAGAAGCAGACTTAGTTTTCCTTATCGATGGCTCCACCAGTATTTCTCCTGGAGATTTTGAGAAAATGAAAAAATTCATGATATCTGTGGTTTATGATTTTGATATTGCCCCTGGTAGAGTTCATGTGGGAGTTGCTCAGTACAGTGACCTTTACAATCTACATTTTAATGTTACATCATTTATGAAAAAGGAATTGGTAAAGAATGAAATTGAAAAAATCAACCAAACACGTGGGAACACCCATATTGGAAAAGCATTGAAGGAAACCGAAACTACACTGTTTGGTCCGTCATCCAACAGCCGCATTAAGGAGGGCGTTCACCAGCTGTTGATTGTGATAACGGATGGAAAGTCACAAGACGACGTTTCACAGCCTGCACAGGCTCTACGCAGCAAAGGGATTGATATATATGCTTTGGGCATAGGGGATGTGGACAACACACAACTTGTTCAAATTGCTGGATCCCCGCAGACTGTATTTTCTGTTGCCAACTTTGCTGAGCTTCAATCTATTAAACGACGAATTGTCCGGAATATATGCACACCAAAAGTTACAGCAAGTAAGTATTATTTATGTTTTTGATGTCTTTCCACTTAAGCTAATAATTAACGTTTACAATTGGAATTATTTTGAAATTACATTTCTTACATTTGTATACAAACAATCTAAAGATTTTACAAGGAGCCTATTGTAATCCTTCAAATCGCAGTGGTCAAGTGTCTTAACCACCATGCTTGGACAAAAAAATTGGTTGGCCACTGGACTAAGAGGTTGGTTCATGAAAGTGTGCGTTGTGTTGAGTTGTTCAGGCTAGCTTGACTAAGTTGGCCCAAACTGATCAACTCATCTATTCACTTGTACCACAGTACAAGTCAACATGAGTGTCATCTAGCAAGAAAATGCTAGGGGGAAAAAACGTGTCGAATAACTCAAACTTTCCTTGACTTTGAGTTCAAAAGGGACTGTGATTCAACAAAATCAACTCTTCTCCTCAAAACTTGACTAATCTCAACAACAACTCAACCTGAATTAATTGAATGGTTTCTGTCTGAGTTGGCTTGGTCAGCTACTCAATTGGTTTCTATTTAAGTAATACCAATTACCTATGGAACTTTTGTGAAGTGCATAGCGTTTTTGGCGAATGCCAGTGTGTATCAGAGTAAGTTGACCAGTCAAAAATAAGGCTTTTGCTATAGTTTCTGTGCCAAATTTTGAATTGCTATATAACTTAGCAGTTTGGATGACATTCAATCAGTGCTGTGCTATTTAGAAGTTTGAATTCTATAATGTAACATTTCAAAAGAGAGGTGATCGTTATGTAACTCTTTTCTCTCTTTCTTTATCAGATTGCTCAGTTGATGTTGTTGTGGGCTTTGACATTTCAACACAGTCCAGAGGTGCCGCATTATTTCATAGTCAAACTCTTCTGGAAAACCGCCTTCACGATATCTTCACACATATTACGTCTTTGCCAAGTGCAAGTTGCACTCACGGAGTAAAACCTCAAATCAGCTTGGCATTCCATGTGCAAAATGCAAAGGAGTATATCTCACCGAATTTTCACATCTACAGCCCCGACATAGTCAAGCACTTAAAGGAAATTGAAATCAGTGCCCCTTCAAATCTTGACTCTAATGCTGTCATGTCCATGTGGAGCACTTTCCAAAATGCAAACAGAGCAAAGGTGCGTATATTTTGCCACCTATAAAATAATAGCAAAACATAAAGTTCCATTTCATGTTTCTAAATATTCAGAATTTCCTCTAGATGCTACTTATCTTCACTGATGGACTGGATGAGGATACTAACCTCCTTCAAAAAACCACGGAGGTGCTCAGAAGCAAAGGTAATGAGCTGTGCTATAGACACCTGTTATAGTGGTCACTTGTTAGCCATGATGTGTAGTACTAAAGTGGGAACTTGGTGGGAACCAGCAACTATTATAGCACTAAAGAATCAGTTTAGTTCCCAAGGCTGTATTGCTGTTTTTTTGTATCATTTAACTTCTAAAGCAATGGTAAGCAGGAAGAATACTTCCTTCACATCTTCTGCATATCAAATGAAGGCAGGCAGGTCTATTTACTAAAGTGCTTGCGAGATGGCAAAAATGTGTTTAAAAAAAACCCAACTCCAACTTCAATAAAGACAGCTTGCATGTACACCTACAAAACAAAATAAACTCCACAATCCACATATACTTGCACAAGGTGTATGTTAGGTGAAAAAAGCAGGCAACAAGCAAATTCATTAACCTGCAAGTTGCAAATGCTAGCTGACTGCGTTGGAACATGCATATCTACAACTCTATACCCCAGTGTTTGGAATATGGTTCCCATAGACTCTAAATATGTCCATAAACTTGAATGAAGTAAAGAATCATGAGGTGTTCAGAAATGTCAATAAATCCGTGCAGTTTTATTTCCACACGACTGGCGACGTTTCAGCCCAATAGGGTTTTTCTCAAGCCATTGGGTTGAAACGTCGCCACTTATGTGGAAATAAAACTTGAATGAGGCACATTAAGGTCACTGGAAGTAGCAATGCATCATCCAAGTGCTAAAGCCACCGGTGCACAAGAGGAAACCTGCACAGCTAATGCTGTTTTTCAGTCAATGCCATTGTATTTTTTCAGGCCATCATTGAGCTTGCATGCCCTCACCTAAATCATGCAGAATTTAAATCTGTATGCCCTTTAGTTCATTAACTCAAACCCAGCCTGAAATAACTGAACACTCTTTTGAAAATACAGAATAACAGAAATCTCCATAATCAGTTATGCTCAGGAAGCAAAGTAAATATTCTGAAAAAAATCTCTCCCTACTTAAATGTAGCGCTTTTTTTAAAAGCAAATGTTATACATACATTTCATAAACTAATTAATAAGTTACACTAAATTTACACGTCTGCAAAGGCGATTATACAAAGAATATGGTTTCAAAGAGAGTAAGAGAATCATAATCCCTACATCAATTAATCAAAAACAAGTAAAAAGACAAAATCTATTAAAAATTGTGACAGTACTTTTAGTAATTCCCTAATCTAGATTACTCCAATAATTGGCGAAGGTTACAATGTAAATATATATTGTAATTTAATGCACGACAATTAGCTGATTATTAAGTCAACTTTAAAATTACATAAGCATTGAAAAGCATTTTCAAGATTTTAATTGTTAATTCAATTGATATCCGTCTTAATCTAGTAAAACTAGATTTACGATTTGTCTAATTCTGCTAATAAGTATCAGTGGATTTCAGTTCCACACATCTAAGCAAACCTAAAAGGGGTGAAAAAATAATAACTTATGCATCCATGGAGTTTACAGCAAATTGCAAAAGGGTCCTCAGCTTTGTAAATATAATACGTTTCTGTATGACTAGAATGGGCAGAAATAACATGTCAGATTTGTCCTTTGTTCAATCCTAATCTGTATTGTGGTCTAGATGGTAATAACCTTATCTATTTATTTAGGACTGAATGGAGTAATTACTGTTGCATTAGAAGGCACAAACAATTTTCATGACATCAAGCACATAGAGTTTGGCAGAGGCTTTAATTACATGGACCAGTTGCATATTGGAATGTCAAACATTGGAGAAATGATAGCTAAACAGATGGTGAGTGCTTGATTACTTCAGTGGAGCCCTGGTGCATGTGCTACAAGTAAGGCGCCACACTAAATGATAATTACATATCGTACGTAAGCATAGAGTTTGACAACGCATAGTAAATGTTCAGTCCATCTAATCCATCTAGTTCCTGATGTGAAGTATCAGACCTTAAATAGTCCTTGGTCTTGTTTTCAGGGCAGCTTTATGCCTATCCGATGCATATTTTAATTCCATCTAAATGCTACCCTTTCAGTAAAGCAAAATGTATTTGTGACTAGGGAGATGATATAGTAAATTTGATCATAGTCTCCACATTTGTATTACGATTGATCAGTCTGAGGGGATAGCTAGAGGGTTTTCTGAATTTCTAAGGTGTGTCAAAACCTTCTATGGCAGTTAAATTCTTTCAGTGTGCTGGTTCCCAACATCCTTGTGGCATGCTTCTCATTGATCCCAACATACTATGTGGATTATCATAAAGATTATATTTTCCAGGGTATCCAAGCATTCATGTAGACCATATAGCTATAATGCCCATTGCATGGATAGTGAAGTGATTCCTGTTACTTTTTAACAGTCTCATGTTGTTGAGAAGACATGCTGTTGTGTGCTTTGCACGTGCCATGGCGAACGAGGTGCTGCCGGGATATACGGAGACCCTGGGAAAAGGGTAATGTATTTATTAACTGATTTTCATTAAATAAATTCCTGTAACCTCCCTGCGTCCTTTCCATTCACTACTCTGATAGCCTAGCCTATATACAGCTACTCAAACAGCCCCCATCTCTGAAAGAAGCAGATTTAAGACAATTTTGAAATAAAAGAGAAAACAAACTTTTCCTTGAACTGTGCTAAGAAAGGGAATTCTGAAACATTAAGTAAGAATAGTACTATACAAATTTGTATTCTAAAGCGCAGCAGTTGCACAAGAAAGAATAAAATAATGAATTTCCTTGTGAACAGACCATATAACATGGCACTATGCTATTCACAGCCATCAACAAACAAAATGTAGGGGCAATCTTTGGCAGACTTCATTCTTAACTTCTATATAGCATTAGTAGCAGATTATAGCAAAGTCTTCATTATAACAACCTTTATCTTCCACAAGTAGACATAAATGCGTATTTATTTATCACGTACGACAGGGTTCTGAAATGAAACATAGCCATCGCCTTCCTAAAGGTCCTACCCTAACTACCATTAGTTTCCTCAATAGTAACAATTATCAAATCACACTTTTTTATCATTTAGGGTAACAATGGGGCAAAAGGAGAAAAGGGACATGTCGGAGAAGAAGGTGAAACGGTGAGTACATTACACAACAGAGACTTTGTAACCTTAGTCTCGTAAGGAGAAAATGAGGACCTCTCAACTGCTCATATACAACTATCTATCCTGGAACATCTCTTTCGATTGCTTGTGTTATGCGTTAGTACTCATCGTGGCTTGGTGAAAATCATCAAAAAGTTGCAAACTCGTGTAACCCTTTTTTTTTACCTTGCTCCGCTGTCAGGCTGGTAGTTACATATTTCAGTGACGCTGGTGACAGGAAACCTGAGCCTCGCAATTGCTGGGAGATCGGGACATCTTCTTTCTTTATGCAGTGCCTCCACTCAGTGATTTGTACTATGTTGAGTAGGGGAACCCACCCACTGAGAAATGGCCCCTTTCACACAAGAAAATAACACACACAACTAAAATGCAAATTATTTATAGACTATATTGAAATAAACAGGTATTATAATATAAGGACCCAGCTGCTGTGCCTATGAAGTTCAGTTCTAGCAGTGGGTGCACAGTCCTGATAATATATATATTTAACACAGATAACTGCCAACACCCGCTCCCCCACCCCAAATGTAGGTGTTCTTCCCACCCAGATGTCCCAGTGTTGGTGCACTGTTGGGGCCCTTGATGCAGGTAGCGCTACCCGGGGAGAAAAGTATATATATGTTGATATATATTAGTTAAGTACCTCTCCTTAGTGTCTTCAGGCAGCTCTGGGATGCTGCCCCTTTAACCTCCTGGCTGAGAGTATAACTGTCTTCCCACACAGATGTCTGTCTGCAGCTCTGCTTTCACCTCACTGGTACAGGATGCAGGACTTGGACACTCTGGGTACTTGCAGTCTCTCACTATCACTCAGGAAGCATACAGCACCATGCTGTATTCTCTGCACACTTCTACTTCAATGTACTGCTTGGATGTCAGCAGTACACACACTAAAGGCAGCAGGCTTATTTCAGGCCTACTTACAGGGAGGACAGTCTGTCTCTATTCCTCCTTCACTCCCCTGCTTAGCTCTGCTCTTTCAGAAGTTTCTTCCTAGACCCTCTCCTCTGATAGGCTGAGAAACATTCCCTAGCTTAGGAAAACTGACATATGTCCCATAGAGATACTGATTGGCTCAGAGGAGACAAGTAACCTGGTGCTGGAAAGAAAGGTCAGTATCCATGACAACCCAGCTGTAATGTTATTAGACAAAATAACTGCACTGGGTTACACCTGGTATCATGAAAGTCCAGTTTTACACTACAACTAATTTTTCAGAAACCTTTAAAATAATCATAGAAAATATACTGTGCACATTTGCACCATGTTTAGCAGAGTTTTCCCCAAGATTTCAACTTAGTACATATAAAACCTAGTGTGGTTGCAGGCAGACCTTAATGTAACTAAGCTTTATGACAGATAATACAACATGGATTTCCACAAGCCTTGACAAAAACACTACTGTCTCTAAATTGCACTGTTTACATACATGTTGGATGCTTGTACCTTTTCTGTGACCCCATTACACCATTGATTTAGAACATTGAAGCACAGTGCAGTCGTGTTTGGAAGTTTAAACATGTCCAATGTGTTTATTCATTAATACCATCTCAACTTACTTATTCGTTTATGTCCATTCAATTGTCCATTGGCAGTTTTGGTGAGCTGAAAAGTAGCATTTCACTGTCCAACCTTTCTGGCACCAAAGAATTAAGATTGATATCATATTTCACATCCTGGACTGCAACAAGGTTGAGGCAGTAGATAAAGATTTAACCCTAACCTGTTAACTACTGACCCCATCCCAACGTATGTAGAATATGGGTAGTTTGGTTTCAGACTTTGCACTCAGGTTAGTATGATTTAACTACCAAATAAATTGAAAAAAAATAAACACATATAAAATTCAGAAGACGCTTTCACATTTGTTAAAGTTTTTGGCAGTTCTAGAAACATACAGTTCTGAGTCTGGAATCTTTAAAAGATGGGAAGCCCCAACATGGGGCATTAATATTCTCTTAATTGGGTTGACATTAAGAGTGGTTTATTTTATGTACAGTTTTCAACCTACATTGCCTCATTCAAGAGGCAAAATTGTGTAGCAAGAATATTTAACCTGTGCGTCTCTGGTGCATCTTTATGACTTTGCATTTCATTGTAGGGTGAAAGAGGTTCACAAGGTTTGGCGGGAGAACAAGGAAGTAAAGGATGTTTAGGAATAAAAGGGCCTAAGGTAAGATTGCAATTGTTAGTGTAATTAACATCACTCTTACATTATGCCAAATGTTGTACCAACATGGTTGGTTTACAGCATTGATGTCAAAAGATAAAGTGGAACTCCCAAAGTGTCTTTTTTTGGGTACCTAGTAATGTGTGCAGTCTAGTAGGTAGGTGCAATCTAATGTTTTGCATGGTTGTCCTGGTTCCTGGTCCCTGCCTTTTGGACACCCTGCAGTAAATCCTTTCTTCACAAGTCTCCGCTGTTGCCTCTCTCTAGTGGACTAAGTGGGGCAGTACTATCCTGAGCTTACGTCAGACACCTCATAAGTGGAGCTGCAGATTCCTGAGAAAACAGCATTTTGAAGTCTTTTCGTCAAGAAGCAGTTTGTGGATGACGTTAGGTAGCATTTGCGGCATCTATATTGATGCTATATTGTGTGTGACACAATCAAAGCAATGTTCTGATCTCGAGAAGGCTTCCAGGTAGCTAGGACAAGCTTCAAAAGTAAAACATTTAGTAAGTTGCAATTAAATAATTATAGAGGCTAAAGCAATAAGTATGTATTACTTGCAAATTTAACGCTGTGTTAAAGAACTATTGTACACAAGTATTAAATACAGGAGGACACCAGTTTTAAGAGGTATGTACTATAGTTCTAGAAGTAACAGTGAAGTGTATAGTCGAAAGGTAATTTTTATTGTTCCAACAAAATCTTTGTAACAAAATCTTTTGGGACCTCAGAGATTTATTCTTCAAAAGTTAGAGGTAGTTGAGCTGAGCCAGGGCCAGGTCTTACCATCATATATAAGAGAAGTCAATGCACACATTTGTGTTAATGTGTGATAAGACACTAAGTTGATAGAAGAGTTTGAGCCGGCTCAACTCTGATTTGCTCCCCTCTTCTCTTAGGGGGCAACTCTGGCTCATCCAGCTATAAAAATGTAGTTTCCGTAGCTGGATGAGCCAGAGTTGCCCCCTTAAGAGAAGTGGGATGCAAATGAACCTTGAAACTGGAATAGTCATATGTTTTAAAAAGTTAGGTAGAGTGAATTATCTACTAGGTCATGTCATTCAAGTACAAATTAGATAGTCCGAAATAACTCCTATTAACCATAGTAGGCAGCTCCTTGGAGTCCAGTGACTGAGAAAGCAACACTAAAGCACTATTTTATTTAGCAACTGGTACTTTTTTTAATGAACAAATAAACCTATCTTCATGAAAATGATTTCAAACAAACTAGTAGATCATTTAGTAATGATGTAATGATTTAGTATGTATGTTTATTGTTTTTTGTAATTGTTCAATAAAAAATGGTACAAGTACAATAAAGAATATAGAAATATTGTGTACCATAATATATTGATCGTATACAATACATACCTTAATGTGGTGCAACAATATTGCAGGTAACATTATACCAATCTTATACTAATCACAACTGGTAGGTTATCTAATAAAT
Source organism: Spea bombifrons (assembly GCF_027358695.1). Taxonomy (NCBI): domain Eukaryota; kingdom Metazoa; phylum Chordata; class Amphibia; order Anura; family Pelobatidae; genus Spea; species Spea bombifrons. The sequence goes on from NC_071091.1 coordinate 30,063,093, forward strand.
AGTTAAAGATTTTTAATCTTGTTGTGAGGAAAACTGATTTTCATTGATAGACATTTGAGAGTCAACAATCTCTTATTGAGTGAAAGAAAGCAGATGGAATTTGATTTATTTAACTGAATTAAAATGTAAGACAGAACTGGACTCTTTAGTCTGGAATGACAAAAAGCTTATTGTAAACTAATTTAGTCCAATGTAGGTTCTGGAGCTAAGCCGGTCCTGAAAAGTTTCCTTGACTTTCAATGGCTGGCACACAGAAAAAGAGCAACTATTGAAAGTTATTGACTTTCACTTTCTCTATCGTAGAATGTCAGTCAAATGTTTGTCTGATGAAATATCTGATTTATTTTCAGGGCTACAGAGGAATTACCGGGGACAGGGTAAGTACACTCTTTATATAGACGTTATAGACGTTATATACGTTATAGAGAAATACATTTTTCAATAGTTTCTTTTGGTATATCTATACAGTGTTTTTAATTATTCATTTTGTTATGTAAATTTAGGATGTTTAATTAAGGTCCCATTGTTATAAATTGTTATACAGAAATATTGCATTCAACAATATAATTTTTATGAGAAAATGATCCCAATGTTATACAACAATATTACGTTTAACAATATACTTATATTTAGTATAGTTAAGGAAAATTACTTGGCCATACCAAAAACATTAATCGTATCTATCATGTCTATCACTAAATCCTAGCTCAGAGATTAGGAATGTTTCCCCAAGCTGTTTTTCCTATTTAATTATTCTGAACTTGCTCTAACAATGCCTGGTACCAAATTGCTTGCTTCAGAAAGTGTCAAATTCGGAGATATACATATATCTTATTTGGTGATAGTGATAATAATTGCATTTGTTTTCATCAAATTAGTTCATCAAATGAGATTAATTTACACCAGGAGAACAACTGATTTAGCCAAGCAATCCCTATTTTGACCCAATGAAAAAGGCTTAAATTGGGATTAAAATGTGACAGTTTAGATAACGAAGTGGCTGAAGACAATACAGAAAAGTTGAGAATTTTGCTTACACCCTTTCCTTGAGTTTCATACAAGGCCATGATGGCCTCTGTTAATTTAGGTACTCATTATAAGTACACAAAGATAAATAGAGCTTCTGGAGTTTTTTCCTGATGAAGCCAAGACACTGTATGTTGGGAGACCTGGCACATTACAACTTGTACCATTATAAGGGCATGATTAGAATAATTGATATTCACTGTCCCCAGCCCCCTGACTGCAGAGACATCTGGAGCAATGTAGTAGAAGATCTCGCGTTTTAGTATTTGCAAATAAAACATACCATAATGACTTGTAAGTGGGTATGAGTAAACGGATGGCGGTTTAACTTCTCAGTATATATAAGTGAGAAAGCCCATTCATTTTTAAATATAGCATACTATCTATCCAAATGAGTTAGAAAGAGGGCCATGTTTCTAAACATTGTTTTATTTTGTGTTCATTTTTTTCTTATATTAAATTTGTGGATAAACAGACAGGTTTTCAAAGACATAAATAGCTAAGTATTAAAGGTAATTATGCCTTCAATCATATGGGAAAGAATATTTGAGTGCTTAGATCACCAGGGGAGGAGAAGCCAATATTAGGAGCCCCATGTCTCTTTTTACATAAGCCACTCTTAATATGGGATTTTGAGGTCCTTTCCATTAACATATTTTACTTTAAAACACATGCTGCACAATACAGAAGGTAAACAAAATCTATATTAATTGCATAACAAAATTCATCGGGCTGTAATGGGTCAGCATTGCACCCAGTAGAAACATTTCCATCCTATAGGGGAGAGGCGACCAACAACCAACCAACTACTACAAATGTGTCGCTTATTTTTCTGCTGCAGTCCCTGTAGTAGAGGGTTGGTTGCTGGTCACCTCTCCCCTATAATGGAAGTAGGAAAGATACAGTAAAATAATGAAATAATTATAAATAACATAAAACATGAGGAATGCTAAATCCAAGTTATTCTTAGCTGGGAAAAGATTATGATCAGAAACCTATGCAAAAAAGATCATAAACTTAAACTAAATACACAAAAGTACTAGGAGTACATCCACACATGGGCATTGTTACAATTGAACAAGGAATTATCTTTTAGATATTATTTAGTTTTATTAATGCCCATTATATAAATAAATCAAGTTACAAAGTGATGTCCCTTTAGTCAAATAACATCTTAATGGTAAAATTATAGGTTAACTGTGAAATGTATACATTTGCTCTATAGACCTTTGTTATCCATCTGGTTTGTTCTGTCCCTCTTTTGTGACATAAAAATTGATCTTTATTTTCATTACTGTGTTTTAGAACATACCTGGAGATCCTGGCCTGGATGGGCTTCCTGGTGAACAGGTGTCGTATTTACTATGAAATATTTTATTGTTTAAATCCATGGATTGGTTATCTTTCCTAAACTGATAAAGATGTTCTCTTGAAAAAAAAAATCCAAATTATTTTTTTCTCATAAATGTATTTCAGGGAAATAAAGGACACACAGGAATCAAAGGAGAGAAGGGTGAAAGAGGAGAAAATGTAAGACGAATACATTTTTCCTTGTCTGCTTATTGTCTGTTCCATATGCAGATTAGCTACATATATTACCGTAAACAAGGTAGATTTCATAACTCCCCTACATCTTAAAAGAGTACGATCTTAAAACACATTTGCAATCATCAACTGAATGTAAAAAAACATATTACAATAATACAATGGAATAAAGAAGTGTTTACATAAATGAACTAGCAATATAAACTAGCAATATTAGATATGTAGGAAATCAAATTAGAAAATAGTTTTTTTTAAATAATATATGTTAATCCAGTTTTATGATGGTGACATTAATAATTAACCAGCTTTATGAAGTCTTGTATTGGCCACACAAAAACTCTCCCTTTTTCACAAAGAGGCTAATGTGGGGTCTATGATACTTACTGGAGATTTCACTTTTATTCTTAAATCTATCTACATTTAAAGGAGGAACCTATAATCACGTTTAGAGTATATTTGACCCATATACGTAGGACCAGAAAAAATGAAAACGTACTATTACTCCGAGTATTAAATCATATATTATTATTATAATTATTATTATTATTATTATTATCAGGGAAGCCATGGGCGCAAAGGAGAACCAGGACATAAAGGAGCTAAGGGACTTCGAGGAGACTTGGTATGACTTCTCATTTAATATTTTAAACCATGGCAACAAACATTTATGAAACAATTGTTTTATTATTTTTTTTGTCTTATTAACAATCAGTGAGTTATGCATTGTTATCATTAACATTACAGCCTGTAATATTAGTAATATTTAATAATAAGTGGATAAGCTCCACTAAACCAAAGCAAGGGGAACTTGCTGCAGCAAGACTGGCATTCAATTCCATCTGAATTCAGCTACAGGTAAAAAGATACCCCACTGAAGGTGACAGTGCAGCCAACGTATGCACTTTAATGCATATAAAAGCCGAGTTGCCCCTATGATAGCAGAATTGCCCATCTGCATTTGCCTGTTACACTCTAGTCCCCCTCTAGTCATGCAGGAGATGCGTTTAGCTGAACACATCTGCTTCCACTCAATATACTAATTGCCAGTCAGTGGATCAAAACACTGGACTATAGAGGAGGCAGGGAGCTGCTGCTCCTCGATAAGGTAAGTAATTTACTTTTTTATGTATTAACCCCTTCAGGACCGGCATTTGCGTACTGCGTCTTCCCTTGAAGACCGCAGTTTTAAAAAAATATATTTTAATTCCATGCTCGTGATTCGCTTCAAAGCGATCACGTGCACGGAATTGAGGGGGAGTGGCTGCTGCGGATCGCTGGGGACACCCAGCGGTCAGTAGCAGCCGCCCCTCGCGATCCCAGGGTTCATAGCGGCGCTGCATCGCGCATCATCGATGACGTACCTGGTACGTCCCGGTCTGACGTGACCTATGACCAGGAAAAGTTACGTTTGTACACATTAGGGAAACAGCATCTTAGAGGGGTTCTGTTAGTGTTATGTAAATATGTGCAGGGCCCATACAAAGGGCTCTTTAAAGACCTGTTTATTAATAGAACATTACAAAGGACAAGAGGTCACCCGCTAAGACTAGAAGATAGGAGATTTAGCCTACAACGGCGGTACGGGGGGTTTACAGTAAGGACAATAAAAGTATAGAATCCACTGCCTGAAGAAATGTTGCTACCAAATACATTAGATGCCTTTAAAAGGGGGCTGGATACTTTTTTTTAATCAAGCAGAACATAGAGGGATATGTATCATAGTATAGGAATTGATATATATTTAGTAGACTTGGGCACCAGGGGGCTCTTCGTGTTCGTCTTCATGCTCGTCTTTGGGGAAAAAAAATCTTCGTATTCCGCGAATATTCGCCTGGTCCTGTCTTCTCTTCGGGCGAATATTCGTGGACATTCTTCGTGTTCGTTTTTTCTTTGTTTTTTTCCGGTTAAGAGGTTAATACGGGGTTAACGCGTACCGCAGCAGCTCTGGCGCCAGAAGTTTAAATGTCTGTATGAGCAACTCTATTGGTCGTCAGCAGGGGGCTCGTCTGCCAATGGTTGATGGCAGATGAGCCCCCTGCTGGCGACCAATAGGATCGCTCGTACAGACTTTTAAACTCCTGGTGCCGTAACTTGTCCGGCAGATACCATTGGTCTCCCTGTTCTATCATTTAGCTGATAGAACAGGGAGACCAGTGGGATCTGCCGGGCAAGTTGCTGCATTAGCGTTTTAAAAGTCTGTACGAGCGACTCTGTTTGTCGCTCGTACAGACTTTTAGGCTCCTGGTGCCGTAACTTGTCCTGCAGATCCCACTGGTCTCCCTGTTCTATCAGTTAAATGTCCGTACGAACGACCAATAAAGTCTTCTCTTCGGCGTGTCTTCGGAACGTACACAAAAACGCACTCTTCGTGTTCGTTTTCATGTTCGCCTGAAGACGAATGCACAAGTCTAATATTTAGTGCTTGTTGATCCAAGGAAAAATCTATTTTTTTGGAAGGATTTTTTTTTTTTTTGTGTGGATGGGCATATTCAGCCACTGGCCGCACACTACAGCACACGATCCGCCATTGGAGTGGCAGACAGGGTGAGTGCGTGGGTTTGTTGTCCACATACAGAGGGGCACACGTTTACGTTACTTAATTTAGTTGGCCATACTACAAAATTGTATAATGCGTAATTAACTTAAAAATGACTGGCAATTAGTATATCGAGTGGAAGCAGATATGTTAAGCTTAAAAATGTGGCATTTGGGAAAGTAACAGCTTCTTTTTAAAAAGGAAAAGATGACGGTGTACTTGAGATTTTACTGCACTAAAGATTTATTGTTACGGTGTAAAAAAAGTTGAGTTTGTCAAGTGCAACGGCCTTGTCAAATTGCCTAGATTCCACCAAAACTCTTAGTGAAAGGACATATGTTTGTATGCACAGGGCGAGCCTGGAACCGATAATACAACCTCAGGCCCCAAGGGAGACAAAGGAGATCCAGGAAGTGAGGTGATTATGCTTTATTTGTTTTATATTTTTCAGTTTTGAATATTAATTATCTTCCATACTTCAAGTTGCGTTTCCCATTAAACTGTCACTTCAGTAAGACACTGAGCAGTGCAGCATTTACCTCAGATGAATTTATCAGTGAAAGGATACCATGTCTCAGAGTTATTCTTTGAGTCCGTTTCAAGCATGTAAATTATTCTCATTGCACAGATAGCGCCTGTCAGTGTAACTAAGCAAACATTTCAGTGAGTTTCAAAAACAATATTCACTTGGAGAAAAGCTCCACGATCTGCCCTTTAATCTACTGGGAATGAGAGATGTAATCCACTTGCTGGTTTGCATTTCCTTCTCCAGTAAAACCCCCATTTGTTTTCGTAGTAGAGCAAGCATTTGTGGGATATACTGGTAGTTTATTTAAAAATACCTACTAAAAATACATACAATAATTCAATTCTATTGATTAAATAATTATAAAGTCTATTCTGAACATGCAGCCTTGAATCTGGAGATCCTGCATATGCAAGAGTAAAGCTAGAGAGTAGAGCTGGGTAGTAAAATCCAGGCTTGTCCATATGGAACTTTCCTTACATGCAGACATGTCCATATGGGATTTTCCTCATGTGTAGGATGTATGAAGGAGGATGTTCTATGTAGTGCACATTTTTGTTGTTATTGTTTGCATAAATAATATATAATAAATAATATAAATAACATATTTCTGTATTTTAACAGGGTGAACCTGGAATTGAAGGAGATATAGGAATACTCGGATCAAAAGGAACCGGAGTAAGTGCTACCAAAAATATAATTTAACCAGCCACGATGAGTTAAACAGCAAAACATGGGCTTTCCACACTTTCTACTTTTTTGGTATCGGTGGTAGAAATATTAATAAAATGCAGCAAATGCTGTAGTGGATATAAATCAATAAATTCACTGCAAGCATAATCTGTAAGGTAATGTGTATCTTGTTTCATTCTAATAAATTGACCATACACTTTATAATACGACCTTCCAGTTGGGCGACCACATTGGCCATGTTTTCCAGGACACATATCATTTTTACATATCGAAGACCAGCACAGGTAAAGTGCTGCCCTGCAGTATGCGGGATGTATAGACTCGTGAAAAGGAACCAGTCAGTTATACATGCTCCATACTGCAGGGCAGCACTTTACCTAGGCTGGTTATCAATATGTAAAAATTATGTGTCCTGGAAAACATGGCCGATGTGGTCACCCTGGCTTCCAGTGGTAAAACCAAATCCCTTCGCACCAGTGCTCCCTCTTTGGTTGTGCAGGTAAACTCTGTATTAATTAACTGCACTTTCCATAGGCACAAGGAATGCTAGGTATAATCCGTGTAGCCAAGTAATTTTTTTAATTCTCTTTGTGCTGGACTGGTCACTGAAGATGGGATGCTTGAAATAAACCATATAATAATACTATAACATTCAAAACTGTGAGTTTGTAGTCATAGTAAAATAGTCCTAGTGGCCTAGCTTTATCATTTTGTTTCATGATGTTTTTGCAAAAATGTTGAGTTGTTGTTTTATTATTTTTTTTTTATTTGTAGTCTTTACCTGGCAGAAGAGGAATTCTAGGTCCAAAGGTATAGTTTTTTCTTTTCAGAATTCTGAAAACATGCATGCAAATTAATGATTGTTAAGCAAACACCCACAAAAAACACCTCTTGCTTGTGCAATAAAATAGAACCATGATGATTTAGGCTTTAGGCTTTTTTTTTTAATAAACTGCTTTTCTCTCTAAAGGGAGTGAAAGGAAGTGATGGGGAACCTGGATTTGTAGGTGACCAAGGACTCAAAGGGCATGAGGTAAAGAGAAGCTTTATATATTCTGATATTCCTCGGGCCCAGGCAGCAGAATGTCACGGGTCAGCCTTGTCTTCATTGTAATGGGACACAGGTGAAGTCCATGGTTGCACATAGTACAAGCTTGCTAACATCATCATACAGGCTGCACAGTTGGTCACAGTTGCTACACAATGGGCTGGGAAATGACCCCACTTCCTGAAATGTGTGAGTTTCTACTCCAAAAAACATATAATGCTCAAGCTAGAGTGAAATTTTACAGCAGAAAGCAATTCAGGAAGCATTAATCTTTGTTATGTTCTTCTCCCCAGAAAAATTATCACTGCCCAATAAACCAGTGTTTTCATGTCACTAGTACTAGGTCATAAGGAAAGAATAAAAAAGGAAAATAGTAACAGTGCGACTTTAAACATCGCTATCAACAAATGCTTTAGATTTATAAGATCTAGTAAATCACTTTAAGTAACTTAGCTATTTAGAAAAGCTTTCATCAGGAAATAAAATAATATGGATGACCTATTTCCCACAGTACAGTAACTGATTAGCGGTTGTCATTCCGATGAAGACACACTAGCTGTAACAGTCCAGCTTCCTGGCAGTCATTTAAGGGATGAAGACCTATATTTTTCTCCAATTATGTAACAGAAATGTTGATTTAGGGAGTTAATAGCTATTTTAGACTGCTTACTAGCAATCTTCAGCCCATAATATGTAAATACTTTATTACTTAATGTTTGTATCTCCGAAAACTTCTGCTACTACCCAAGTAGACAATGGGTGGGACAATTTGCCTCGGGCACAAAAGGAGCTAGTGACGGCTCTGTGCCGTCATATTCCATTGTCCTGTGCGATGGGCAAACAGATGCAGGTTAAGCGTTACATAACAATGTGGGTTTACAGAAAGAAAATGTAAAGAGGGCCTTAATCAAAGAAGCATTTAATCTTGAACTGAATGAACATAGTTTGAGTTTTCTTAAAATCTCACATTATGTTTTCTTAACCACTCTGACCCTGTTTCTGTTTAATTTCATCCATGTAGTGAAAATTATTTCTCTTGGAAAGGACTTGGTAACAGTCAAGACTAATTTTGCTGTAAACTTACTTATTGAATGGTCTGAGATTCCACATCTCATGACAAAAATAACAGAACATGATATGCAATTAGCCCTTTTTTTCCAGTCTGGGAGCAACTTTTTTATTTGTTGCTCCCAAAAAACTGTTCCTCACAGACCCTCTAAAAATGAAAGCATATTAAAGTACTCTGTGAGCACTTTAATATGCTTTCTTCAGTTTAAAAAAAAGAACTGACGCAGAAGTGGCAGCTCTTTTCTCCTGCTGAGTGGTCCGACAATTCTTCTGACTGTATCCCCCGTTGAAACCTCAGGGTCGCAGGTTCAAACCCCGGCAGAGTCATCTCAGCCCTTAATCCTTCTGAGGTCAATAAATGAGTACTATTGATCGGGTAATAATAACATCTGTTATTCAGCTGCCGGTTTAGTTAATTCAGAGAGTGTGTGCTTCCAATGGGAGAAAGGAGAAATATAAATACTAGTTGTTATGTTGTGTAATCTGTGACAGGAAAAGCGCTCCCATTCAAACCAATGGAATCACTTTCTGCACATGCGCCCAGGCGTATGTATAAATCCCCACCCAATGCATTCATTGAGTCAGAGCTGGAACTTACTGGCAATAAGCCTATCACATACACGGAGATGCATTAGGCACATTTCTTGCATGGAAAATAGCTGGGGTATGGGGCAGGAAAAGTGGGCATAGAAACATAGAACTTGATGGCAGACAAGAATCATTTTTTGCTGATGGGCAATGTGTTTTTGGGGTGGTGACTGACTGCTCCTCCCCCTAGCACACACATATCACAGCTGCCCCTCAACCATGACATCCCATGAGCCCTCACTTGATACTGAGGGGGAGAGAGTCAGCCAGTTAGGAGGACAAAAGGGGAGGGGCTTGTGGGGTGGAGCCAGGGGCGGCAAAATTATGTTTTGCCTAGGGTGGCAAAAATCCTTGTACCAGCCCTGGCCAGAATTAACCAGGACTTCGATGTCCTCCCTTTTGTTTGGTCCTGTTCCTTATATCTGGAAACTGTCTATATGCAGTGACCCTGAGAGTCTTTCAAATAAATCCAGTCACAAAGCGTATGATATAGTGACTTGCTAATGATGACAGCCAAATGGTTTAAATAATGGTGAAAGGTAACATAATATGGTGCCTAATTAAATGTCCATATATACGGTATGTAATTATAATCACAAATATTCCCTTCATAATCAATTCTAAAAGACTATTATAATAATTAAGTTTAAAAAAATTTACATTTCACTTTATATAGCATGATTCCTATGTGGAAATTCAAAAAATATGTATTATTCAACTTAAACATCACAAGGATTATCTAGAATCCGGAACAATGAAAAACTGCCACACAGCTGCGTGCTGATCACATCTGGATATCGTGCATTTTACAGTTGAAACTGTAGAGGTATTTTATGTTCACGATGTGCCTGAAAGAATCGGATGCATACTGAAATAGCTGCATTTCCAATGGCGTCGCAGAAAGGTGCGGTTAAAGATGCTGTTCCACCTACTCTGCTGTAATTTACACAATTTATAACTAAATGCAGTGTCGGACAAATAATTCCTAGTTTTGTTGATTGTATTCACCCTTCCCAGAAGTAATTCTTTATTCAAGTCTCATTCATAATTTTCCTGGGAACACTTGTCACGTGATGAGCACTAAGTTGTCCTCATAGAAACTGATTTTCTCAAAGATTTCTGTGTTGTTTCTGGTATTAAACCTTCAGATGGAAGAAAACCACCGCTGATCTCCGAAGATTTATTTGCTAAACAAAAAGATTATGAGATGAAAAATAAATGCTGCTTAGTTGAAAGCGTACAAATCTACTCAAGCTTTTATACAGTAAATAAGATTCCCTGTAAATTATACATTTTAGAATAACGTTGAGAGAGTTGAGAGTTTAAGTGCAGGCACAGTACAACAATGTGGCAAATGATCAAGCATCAAGGCTTTTTGGTGATTTAACGGTATTTAGTTGCTACTTACATCTATAATTCATTAACCATCAACCGGAACTGTTGATGTGCCAACAGATTAATTATGGAAATGAACACTTTCCAGATTCTCTTGCTAGGTCAGTCTGTGAGTACAGAGGAGATACTCAACAAACAGTGAACAGGGAAACATGCTCACTGCTTCAAAAGCTGTAATTACTGATTTTCCTGTACCCTGTACCATCACATTTGGGTCTGTCTTGGCATAAAAATACTGCATTACACTGAGCACAGGCACCTTTGCATTTTAACTAGGTATGTATAACACACGCACAGCCTAAACACTTTTAAATAGGCTCCAAAGTACCAAATATCTGTACTGGGTAGCCTAGAGCTCAATGGTGCAGGGTCATGCAGAGTATGTGACCACGCCCCCTTTAGGCCCCACCCCCTTTGTCTTAGGACGGAAATGTTGTTGCGTAATGTTATCTTTGGTCAATACTTATCCTACTGACGTTACAGAACAAATTCCAACCATGCAGGCAAAAAGAAAGGTCTGTCACTTAATACCGCTCATCATTTGTTGTTCATATTTCCACAGGGAGAAATTGGTATTCCTGGAATAAAGGGTGAAAAAGGATTGAGAGGACCAAATGGGGTTCCAGTAAGTCATAACAACAATTCTGTACATACAAACCAGGATTTATAATATCATAGTAATGATCAGACATATGTGTTTAATTGAATGCTTATTACAGCGCCCTTTATTTTGTGTTGGTAATATGATGATGCAAAAGATTCCTAGACAGGGGGTTTATTTACTAGAGTTGTCAGGAGAAATTGCAGAAGAGTTGTGGTTTCTACTCTTTGACTTCTCTCTACATGAGGTTGTAAGGGACATGAGCATAAATTCATATACATAAATACCTAACCAAATAACTACACACACTGATAAATAAAAACAAACACATGCTTGGATGAAACAGGCCGTGGCTTTTATTTAGTTTATCAAACATACATACTTCAATGTAACGAAATAACCTTTCAACCATTGTAACATAAACATAACAAGCCCTTGGCACAAGCCCAGGGCATCCGTAAAATCACATAATCTTGCCAACCGCCATAAAAGCCAGCCGGCATAACTTAAACTTACAGTTCCCCCTAGAGATATAGGGTAACTATACCCCGATAAAAGCCACGACAAAGAACAATAATATAATACAGGGTGGGTGGGAGGGCGCATCTTCATTAATTCCTCCATGGAGTCTTCAGCTCACCAGCCTCGCCACTGCTCACCAGACTCAGAGGTCAGTGCAGTATCGGCTCAGCGGTTCGCCAGGTAAGTGCGCAAAACCCCTCACAGCAGCCCTATTTATAGGCGGTTTTCCCGCCCATTGCGCAGCGCGAGGCGCCCGCGAGGCAAGCACGCGGCAGCACGCGACCACTAAAAAGCGCGGCAAGGCGCTAACGCATGCGCAAACGCGCAATTACTTACATAACCTTCTAATTTTTTTTTTTTTATATAAACTTCTGACCTTTCCCTGACCCCACAGCCTATCCCTAGCACTAACAACCTGACCTTTATTTGCCCCCACAACCTCATGCCAGCCTGCCTTATGGTTGCAGGCTTTATCATTATGGAAGTCCAACCCCAGTGAGGATCTTCTGTGGGAAGAGCTTGGCTAGACCTGTATAATACATAGTTAAATCAATAGTGAATAGTCTATTCATAGTGTCCTCTGCCATTAAGGACCAACTCAGCCCTTCCTGATGGAGAAGAATTCCAGCATTTGCCCTTCATAATGCCAAATTTAGGCAGCGACACTCCAGTGACCTGACGTATGCTGCCATCATAATAACCCTTTGTGCTTATGACTCTAAGAAACAGATAGATAAAAGAAGTAGTATAGGCAGACCAGATAGCAGCCATTATGGATAAGATGAAATGTCTTCATGAAATTCATGTGCAGTTCTTAGCAATATATTTGGTAGTTTAGTGATTTATCATAAAAGCTACATTTTAATTCCAGAGGTGAAACATTTCTATTGTATAATACATCCTTAATATCTCCTTTCTCTCCTTCTTTCCTTTTGATCTGCTCACGGTCCCTACCAACGCCATTCTCTACAGCCAACCCTGGCCTGTTCATCGTACCACCTCTACCAATCACTGTTATGTTCTTCTTTCTCACCTCCACCTTGCTCTTCTAACTGTTATTAGAGGATCAAACTAACTTTGACAAACCAATATGAGATAGAGTATGTTCTCTGGTCATAGGGTAACACAGGCGGATTAATGTGCCTTTCTAGGATGCTAAGTTTTCTGTGGAGTGTGTGAATCTGGTTTTAATGTGTATATTCTGTATATTGCAGTAATAATATGGACATATTTAATACTGTTACTTTTTTCATTGTAATCTAACTTAGGGTACTTTTGGGGCCGAGGGCAGTAAAGGAAACCCTGGGAATGCTGGTGCCAAGGGAAAGACGGTAAGTGAAGTGACATTTACTGTTTCTCCAAATCAGCATTTTATTGTGGATATTTGACCTCTGGTAGCTTACTTGTACATATGCAATTCTAGATCAGTGATCATGCTTTGAGTGTTAAGATTCATTCTGATTGGCTCAGTTAACATCAGTAAGAATATATATTTAATTTAAAGGGGCAGGTTACTATCCCCGACTGCCCTACTGGGGTGAACCCCAAGAAATCCCCAAAGGGTCAAATGTCATGCAAAAAAAGATTTGAGATTGACTCACCAAGGACAGACAGCCTCTTAATAATACTCTAACACCATGCGCTCACATACATGCCAAGTATATATACATATTTCCAAGTTTTTTTTAGATCAGTTCTGTTTATTTCTATGACAGGGAGAACCTGGAGAACTTGGCGATAAAGGAGACCCTGGACCAATGGGACAACGAGGACCTGAGGTTAGATAATGCATTCAGAACTAATCTACATTATTTTACCATTTGAACATTCCAGAACCCACATAGGATTACCAACATATACATAAAACATTCATATTCCTATAGACATATACACATCCACATAGTCTCTCACAATAACGTATACTAACACATTCCAGCACACATATGCAAACACATTCACAGGCACTCTCCATTACACAAATGCTTCCTCAAACACATACAGACAGGGCCGGCCCAAGACAAAATGCTGCGAAGTTTAAAATGCCCCCCTCCATTATCTGCCCTTCCTCTCCCTGCCGCCCCCCCATTATCTACCCTTCCTCTCCCCCCCCCGCCCCCCCGTACTTACCTTTCAGCAGTCCTGCGGTGAGTCTCCCTGCTCGGTCTCGGTGCCGGCTTGTAATGCTGAGCGCCGGAAATGACATCATCTTCCGGCGCTCAACATTACAAGCCGGCACCGAGACCGAGCTAGAGGGCTCGCAGAGGAGAGAGAGAGGGGCGCCGAGCGGGTACTGACAACTTGGTAAGATAAAACCACTCGGCGCCCCCTCTCTCTCTTCTTGGCTTTAAAAAAAAAAAAAAGTGCCGCCCCTTCAAAAGGGCCCTGCATACAGACACATATAGTTCATCCGTATTAAGATTGGTAGTGCGGGGATTTGGTGAACATCCATGATTAAGCTGGCGACCACATATAAGACCACATTTGCTTTGTGGGCTGGTGGAGAAAGACTTATGTAGACCATTTCTTTTGGTCTGCCTAGATTTTTAAATGGTTAACTTGGAAAATGTGTTATCAACAAAGCTAGGCAAACCATTAACACATGGGACGATCCCAGGTCTGTAGATCATCTCTTGAGACTGACCATGAGCAGATGAGCTTGACTGAAATTGGGTGGTAGCAAAGCAAATCTAGAAGTAACATTATACCTGTTTTAACTCAAACACTGATTTTTCAGCTTCCTAAAGTATGAAATTAGTTGACAAAAATTGTTTTTCTACTTTGTGGCTCTTCCAAATAGATAACAAAAATGTAAATATTAAGTTGTTTGTATGACTTCTGTATAACATCTTTGTTCACAGGGGGAAAATGGCAAGCTTGACTACGGAGGAGTTGGAAAAAGGGGAGCAAAGGTGAAATCATATCACACTTGTATATACACTATGTCCCAAATTAAGACAGCAAATATAACATTTTATTGTGTTGATAATCTAGAATAGCTGTTTTATGGAACACGTCACTAAATATTTGTGAACTAAGTGTTTGCTGATGGGCACTTACATCATGTAACAGAAAAGAACAAGATATCTTTGTGCACATAAAATAGATAGTAAGCCAGTGATATGCTCACAACAATAGTGTGCCTATTCTACCGTTTTTGGAATGCACAGTGCTGACGTGGGATATTATCTGTGATACTATTGGCACACTCTACTCTTCTGGGAAGGCTTAGAGTGTGTTTGTGGGAATTTGCCCATTCAGCCAAAGAGCATTTGTGAAGTCAGGAACTGATGTTGGACCAGAAGGCCTGACTCATTTCAATTCATTCAAAAGATGGTGAATGAGGTTATGCTCAGAGCTATCTGTACATGCCACTTGAGTTCCTCCACCCCAAATGTGTCAAACAATATTTTTATAGATATTGCTTTTTGCACTGTGGAACAATCGTGCTGGGACAGAAAAGAGTTTTTCCCAAACTGGTGCCACAAAGCTGGAAGCATAGAATTCTCTAAAATGTTTCTGTAGACATTTACATTACCCTTCATTGGAACTACGGGGTATGGCCCCAATCCTGAAAAACAGCCCCATGCCATTAAATCTCCTCCTATTTTGGCAGGTAGTAGACTTCCAGATAGTGTGATTCATCACTCTGGAGAACATGTTTCCGCTTTAGAGTGCAGTGGCGGTATGCTTTATACGACTCCAACCGACACTTGCCATTGTACATCGTGATCTTCAGTTTGTGTTCAGCTGCTCAGCCTAGAAACCCATTTCTTGAAGATGACGCACAGTGCTTGTGCTGATGTTACTTCCACAGGCTGTTTGAAACTCTTTAATTAGTGATTCTACAGAGAACAGTTGATTTTTGTACTTAAAAACACTTAATGATGAGGAGGGGTGTGCACATTTTGTTGCATAGTGTGTGAACAGCACACTTTTGTGTAATATAAGACTCTCTGGTTCTGTATATGAATGACCATAAAGGCTATATTTGTTGACTTCAATAGCTACAGAAACATTACTAGCATTGAGTATTGCCTCGCGAAGTAGTTGATTTTGGCTGTTTTATTTGGGGGTGTTGATTTTCACAAAGATTGAAATTAGTATTTACTTCTAATAGCTCATTTAATGTTTTATTTTTATGTACTACTGTGAAAGTATCTAGGAATCCTCTAAATCCTTTATTACCTGGTCCTACTTTTTCCGGACAAAGAGCCATAAGAATACTACCACATTATTTTTTATTTATAGTCATAACTTATTCAAATATTTGCATTTATTTTTTGCATAGGGAGATCGGGGATATCCAGGATATAGTGGTTTTAAGGTATGTATTAATATTCTGTGTGTCAATATGTAAATAAAAATTCTGCATAGCACAAAAAGATAGCTACGTAGTAGTTTAAAAAAAGCTCATCGTGATCCAGAAGGCAAAAAGCCCACATTGAAGCAAATTACAATGGGAAAATAACTATCATAATTATAATTTATGCTGAACCATCCAGAAATCCTAATTATAATGAACTATAATTATTATTATAATTATCATAATAGTGATTTCTGGATGGTTCAACATAAATCAGCAGAGTTGGGCTGCTGTTCTTGAACTGATAAATAAAAAGTCAAAATTATCGCACAAGCGGTTCAGTTACTGGTAACTTGGGTGTGAGATCATTGAAAACCAGACACAAAGTCGAGTCAACCCAGTGCATATGCTACTACAAACGCGTTCTAGGGGAATGTATCCCATCACAATATGGATGACTTTTCATATCCCCCTGGTGTCTCTCCTTTAACTAAAAAATGTAAATATTTTTCTTACTTCTTGTTGTACAATTAAAGTAGTGAAAACTATTCTGTACCTGTGAGTATAGCGGGTTTCTTGTGTGTTCGTAGACTTGATAAAGGCATTCTTCAAAACATGTAAAATTCAGTTGACTTATGAATTACTATTGCTTAATAATGCTGCATGGTTTTATTATTTCCAAGGGAGCACGTGGAGATCCTGGAGTGACAGGAGATCCTGGGAAAAAAGGTGTTGCTGGAAGATCTGTAAGTATATATGTTTATTTGTATAAAAAAAGACCACATCACCAACATCAGCATCATGTGATCTGCAAGACTGTCTTTACTATTCTCCCAGGTGTATCTAAGTCCTACTTATTGTGCCCAATGTGCCAACCATGCATCTCATATGTGTTGGTACTTTAAGCCATCCTTAACGATGTGGTGATATGATTCGATTATGAGATACCACTTTAAAGCTATTCTACCTATTCTGCTTACTTTATTACTTTTGTAACTTAATGCAGTTAAAATTGATGTTTTTCATTGAGCTAATATTCCATCAGTATAAGAGATCTGTTTGGGTTGTGAGGGTTTATGTGGCAACTTTTCCTATGCTAGTCCAATAAAAGATTTTAACTTTGGCTAATGACATCTTTTCTTGGAACAATATGGCTATATATTCCTTGTTATAACTAAACGCAGCATAAAACGCAGCATCATTCTAGCACTGATCAATGTCCAAACCCTTCCCAAAAAGAATTCTTTAATTATTTTTTTTTAAATGCATCTGTGCTTAAAATGCTGAACATTGATATATAGTTTTAGTTACTTAAACCATTAGGTTAAATAAAAAAGATAGCCTATGGTTTACTTGACAAATATAATAGAGAGTGCAATTTATGTGTTGTTTACGTGACACAATGTCTTTAGTACATTGTTCATTTCTTTTAGCCCACATTTAATTTACCTAGTCCAATAAATTTAAACGTAACCATTGACTATTGTTTTTCAATTCTGTTCGAGGTCCATGCACATGGAGGTGGTGTTGGTGATCCAGGAGCACCAGGACCTCAAGGCCGTAGGGTAAGGTTGTTAACACAATATACAATTGTGTTGTATGAATATTCCTAATTATACTGAATATACTGTGTTTAAAGGTGTTAAACAAAAAATAAAATGTATACTCAGTTTTAATTTTGTGAATGAAAGCACATTTTGAGGTTGAGAGACAATGTGTCCTGTCTGCTTAGATATTGTGTCTCTTATGATACATTTTAGTAGACCAGCGCTCACGGCTCAAGGCCTTTAAAGCATATGCAAGTCTACAGTACATCGTACTCTATGAACATCCACTAAGATGTATTTAAGACTTCTTTGGATCAGGCCCTGACAGGCCTTTGGGCAAACCAGGAAAATGCCACTTGGGCTGATGGTGCCCACACTTAAGTTAACAGCCACACGCTACAAGCGTGTAAGAGCGTAGCATGTGACATATTTATTTACTGTGTGTCTCGTCCCACAAATCAACCTATAGCAAAACTACATAAATAGGCCCGACCGTCAGCAGTCAAACAGTTAAACACCCAATACAAAGGCTTATTTCAGAAAAGTGACAGATCCACATTGAATTGGTACTGTTAGGTTATTAAATCATGTAAGTTGCAATTCAGTAAGTGAAATACTAGTATGTAATAAAATACCTTGTTCTAATATAGTGTGTAGATTATCTTAACAAATATTTATACATGATTATGTCTATCTCTTTCATAAAGATATAAACTTCAGTAAAGACAAATTCTGTGACAAGTAGTTAGTTTATTCACAACACAAAAAGCCCCCAATGAAACTTTAATTTTACTCTTAATTGCTTTATTATTACTAACATGCTTTATTTTTATTTTAGGGTAGAAAAGGACAGAAAGGTTTCACTGAGCTGTCGGTAAAGGCTATTATTTTATTTTTTATTTGTTGTGTGACATTTCACTCCTCTATTTCATAATTTCTAATTAAGCAGCCATCTTGTTTTCTGAAGGTTCCAATATATATTCTCATGGTGATGATATAGCCTTTTCCAAATAACATTAATTGGAAAGTGTTTTTTTTTTTAAAGCACAACAGTAATCTCATCTTGGTGTAGTATGTCTTGAAGAAAAAAGGTAAAAAAGTGTGGTAAAAAAAAGTGCAAGAGAAGAGAAGTCTAAAGGGTCTTAGCATGTGTAGCTTGGAAGAAGGATAAGAGAAATCAATATAATGGAACACATAATGGAACTGAGCTGGTTGTATGTGTGAAGCAGTCTTGCAGCTATGGTAAAGATTATTACAGCCAGGAAACGTAAAATCCAACGCATTAGGATAAGACTACCCTGGATGTAGGACAAAGCTAAGGCAAACGAAAAATAAGCAATTAGATGGGTAGAGTGGCCTTTATATACCATCAAATTACATGTTCCATGCACCTTTCTTGGGAGGATCAATGCACTGGAGATAACTGTAGGTGAACCATAAGTAATAATATATAAGTATGTGAAAAACCCCCACAACTCAAGCAGTTGCCACAGAGTAGTAGCACTCAGACTACAGGACAGCTGCCATATGTATAGATGTTGATGCAGGAGCCGGTAAATTAAAGTAAATGTTTTTTTATCATACAGGAATGTGATCTAATCAATTTTGTCCGTAATACATGCTGTAAGTATCTCTATCTTTATGTATCTTTATGTAACTTTATGTTTTTAATTCTTATGCTCATTTCTAGTTATAAATTTGGTAAAAGGTGATTTTAAATATCATATCTAAATTATTTTATTAAATATTTGAATGGAGTATATTGACATTTAGCGGATCATCATCTCAACAGAGGCTCACGTTAATAGAAAATGTTGAGGATGCTTGGTAACTGGAAGTTCCCTTTTTAGACAGAGTGGTCAAAAAGCACAGAACTTTTTAAGATCCAAGCTTATGATTAATTACCCCTTAGTTTGACCAGATCAAGGGGAATCACACTATGGTTCAACCAGGTAAAAGTGTTCCACTAAATTTTTGGTGGCACTTGTGCACCACTGATATAATCTTGCAGCGCATGTTGGCGCATGTAGGCATGTGTTTGTAAAAGAAAAACAATGATTCCTCCAGAGAAACACTTATGTTCCGTATCTTTATTGTGCAATTATTAATTATTTTTACAATATATTTTGTAGCTAATTGATAAATGTTTCCTCTCTCTGTTTCAGCATGCTATCAAGGTAAGAGCTATGGTTGTATTTTTTTTCTAATTTTAGTAGTCTTTGTTTTATCCATTCAGATTTAACAATAACCTTACCATGACTCTCCAGATCTTTACAGAGCTAGATTTTATATTTTCATTTGACACGGTGGTATTATGTATTAAAGGTGATTCTTCTGCAAAATGCTTAACATGGTATTTTCACCATAGCAAACAAGGAAATGATTGGACCATTTCGTTGATTTCTAGAGTGATCAGGAGTCTTTTCAAAGTTTGCACCAGATGTTCTTTTAATACATAAACCAGTTTTTACAGTTGACAAATTCCAGGAGCCCTTTTAGGTCAATGAACATCCTAATGCTAATGGTCTGTGGCACCAGGGCAACCCCAAGGAAGTGATTGTACAAGGGAGAAAGAATTCTGTGCCACCTCTGGCGCGGACCTCTACAGGACCAGATGACCCCACTGTTTACTTATTTATTAAGGAGTTCGAAAAATTCAGTAGCATTTTCTTTTTTCTCAGCAGATATGCAGGGTACGTACGTTTTTATATAAATGTTATGTAGTCAACAGCAGTACGTCTTATCTGTAACAGTGAGATAAGATTCAAGTGACATTAAACTCTTTTGAGTCTTAGAAAAATAATTATGCAAATCCTGCATACGTTAACAATAAGGTTTGCAGAAGAATTACTTAATAGTATAGATAAATAAAGTCAGTTTATTTATGTGATACAGTACAGTAAAGTAAAAATGCAGTCTTTTTTCCCCTTTCTTACGATTGTTCTTGGCTTTTAGGAAAACATCTGTGCCCTGCTTATCCAACTGAACTGGTATTTGCTCTTGATGTGTCTGCTGACACCACCCCAAAGATATTTACAAAAATGAAAGATATTGTAACAACTTTATTGGAGAACATGACTATCAGAGAAAGTAATTGTCCAATTGGAGCCAGAGTATCTGTGGTATCCTACAATCTAAAAACCGACTATCTTATACGCTTTTCTGACTTTCATCACAAAGAGAAACTGATAAGAGCTGTGAAGGACATCGCTCTGGCTAACACAGCTAAAGGTCATGATATTGGTGGTGCCATGAGGTTTGTAGCCAGGAACATTTTTAAGCGCTCTCTTAAAGGTGCCACTGTCAGACGAATTGCAGTTATTTTCAGCAGTGGACCCTCCAATGATGTGGTGTCCATCAACACAGCCATCATGGAATTCAGCGCGCTTGGAATAATTCCAGTGGTCATTGCGTTCACTCCATTACCAGGACTCAAGCATGCTTTTACAGTAAGACTTTCCATAAACTGCATATCTTATTTTAATATGCTAACATATAGATAGATGGATGGAAGCTATAGCATATTAATTTATTGTATTTCCTGAAGTATTTCAATTTAGCTAATAAGATAATCATTTTTATCTCATATTTGTTACAGTGTAATTAAACACCCTTGTGAACAACCTCTGTTTAGACAACCCGCCCTGTACATTCTAAACTAGAAGATTTTGTGTACTGCAATGTTAGTCATTTGTGTTTTTTGTTTTCTAGAAAAGAGATTAAGGAATATGCCCTATTAACATACTTAATCATTTACTTTAAAATTAACATTGTGTTGATTCCCAACCTATGATCTTGGGAGAACTTCACTGCACTTATGAAATTGCATTCAGTAGATTATTATTTTTGTCTAGACTCCAAAAACTTGTAGAAGACAAATTAATATAGATGTTTCCTGTTAGTCCACAAATCCAAATTGCATTAATCTTGTTTATTAAAAAGTTACTTCAAATAAATAAAAAAAATACAATTATAGACAGCAAGAGGGTTATGTCCAACTAATTTAAATCTAGTGTAAAGGGTATCTATTCCCACTGAAGCATAATTGTCAAAAGGCAGTTCTATGATGCCCAATATCTATTCACTACCAAATACTGATAGCTCAATATTCTTTGCTCATGTTACGTACATATTGTAGTTTATTTGAATAGTTCCAGCAGGTATGTTGCAATCATAGTCCCTATATATTGTCATAGATACAAAAAAGCTATATTTTTAATTCAAAATATTTTTTTTCTTTTATACAGATGGATCTCACTGGAACATTTCAGCTGATTGATATTGCTGTAGATGAGGACTACAATCCTCTACTAAAAACCATGCAGTTGTGCACCCTCTGTTTTGGTACGGTATGATCAAAATATTATATTTTTCATTGGATTCTGTGAGACAATGTGTATGAGAATATACAGAAAATCATCGCGTATGGCATTAAGTGTTGTCACAGAACATACAGTCCCCTCCACTGATATTGGCACTCTTGGTAAATATGAGCAATACTGTGAAAACGTATTCTTTATTGTTTAACCCCTTGATCTTTTCTTTAAAAGAAAACACATACATATGCTCTACTTGGATGGATATTAAACAGTTGTGAAATATATGTGTGACACAATTATTGGCACCCCTAAGAATTCATAGGAGAAAAATATATGTGCGGCAAAAGGTTGTTGAGGTTCACAAAATGGGAAGTGGCTATAAGAAAATAGCAAAAGCATTGAAAATGTTATGAATAAATCTGGAAGAGGACGTGTGTCTATGCATGTCTCAATGGACTGTGAAGAGGATGGTTCAAGTGGCCAAAAAACCTACAAGAATCACAGCTGGGGAATTGCAGAAGTTAGTTGCATCTTGGGGTCAGAAAGTCCCCAAAACTACAATCTGACGTCATCTACATCACCAAAAGTTCATCCAAGAACGAATTCAACCGTCTTCAGTTTGCCAGACAATACTGGAACTTCAAAAGGGATCAGGTTCTATGTTCAGATGAAACAAAAAAAGAGCTTTTTGGCGATAAACACCAGAGGTGAGTTTGGCGCACACAGAGAGGTAGCCATATGGAAAAGTACCTCATGACCATGGTTAAATAAAGTGGTGGCTCATTAATGTTTTGGGGCTGTTTTTCTGCCAGAAGACCTGGACATTTTGTTAGGATACACGGCATCATGAACTCTACCAAATAACAACAGATATTAAATGAACACCTGACTGCCGGAAGCTTTTTAATGGGCCATGGTTGGATCTTCCAGCAGGACAATGATCCAAAACATCAAAATAAACACAAAAATGGTTTACTGTCCACAAAATCAAGTTCCTAAAATGGCCGTCCCAGTCCCCTGACTTGAACATCATAGAAAACCTCTGGGGTGAACCAGCATCGACTTTGGAATTTTAAGGATCTGGGTAGATTCTGCATGGAGGAATGGTCTCAGATCCCTTGACACCTATTCTCCGACCTCATCAGACATTATAGGAGAAGACTCAGAGCTGTTATCTTGGCAAAGGGAGGTAACACAAAGCATTGATTAAAATGGTGCAAATAATTATGCCACACATATATTTTTTGCGATAAACATGTGTTGTATTTGCAATTGTTTGCTATCCATGACAGCAGAGTATTTTTGAGTATCTTTTGAAGAAAAGATCAGAGGGTTACACAATAAAAACAAATTTTCACAACATTCTTTGCTTATATTTACTAAGGGTGCCAATAGTAGTGTAGGGCACTGTAAGCAGTAGTAACAGAGAACCGGCTAAAAAATGGTGGCTGAAGCCACCAACTAGAGTGCAAGACCCAGCCATTGCAGTTAGATGCGTATGTGCTCACTAGTATATCAGTATGCGGTTAAGAAAACAGTCGTGTCGGAAAAATTATATTATCACAAGTAAAACACTCTGTAGTACACCTGAGCCTTATTTGCGGCATCTGTTTCCACAGACCCATGAACTAGATTGGTGTTGAGCTTTTGAATGTGAAGAGGCACCTACCATGTGGCAGTTCATAATAGAACTGATGATGCAGTCTGATATTTAAGACAGATTATGACTGTAAAAACCCCCCTGAAGGCTGTATCTCACCTCCAGTCCTTAAGATGGGTGATAATTTAGAAAGAAATACGTAATACTTAAATAAAAATATAAAGTAACTTGAATTGATTGCATCCCCCTAAAAGTTTTTATTGTTTTAGATGCATGTAAACCAGATGCCCTGTGTGTTGAAAGCAGACCCCGTCAGATAAGGTCATATATGGACATTGCTTTCCTTCTGGATAATTCACATAACTTGAAAGATGATAACTTTGATGAGGTGAAGAAGTTCCTGAGCACGGTAATAGATCAGCTTGAAATTTCATCCGAACCAAAGACTTCTAACACGGGTGACCGGATGGCTATAGTGACCAGCAGCTTTCGCGCGTTTAACCAAACCCCTCATGTTGAGTTTGACTTATCGACCTACATTGGCAAGAATCAAATCAAGAGTCACTTAAAGGAAACAGCTTATCTTCTGAGAGATCCGCCTGCTTATGGCTTTTCTTTGGACTGGACAGTTGATAACATTATGTCAAAGGTTCCAAATCCGAGAAGAAATAAAGTCATCATAGCAATTTTATCTGGAGAGACGAGTCTTTGGGATAAGCAAACACTTGAAGAAGCCTCTCTGAAAGCCAAGTGCCAGGGTTATGCTATATTTGTGCTATCACTTGGTAGACGGTACAATAATACAGAACTGACAGAGCTTGCTAGCATGCCATTGGACCATCACCTTCTTCAGCTTGGCAGAACTCATAAACCTGACCTTGATTATGCTGTTAGATTTATTCAGATCTTCCTAAATTCTGTAAGAGGTAAGTGTTTTTCAATGGTTTATTTTGCAATGATGTTCATCACTGGGATTTCATTAAATGACTTGTGATTGTGTTTTTCTATTTTTTTTTCCATGTTGTAGACATGCTGTTTTTAAGGTATTTTGTACTAATTTGATTAATAACTAGGAATTCTTGAGTAATCCTACTTAATTAAGACATATGGCTAAGAAATGGATAACGAGTCATTGAACTTTTGAAATACCGCACCTTTGGCCTTTGATAGAAGCCAGATACTTGTCATCATTGTTAGAATACACAGTACTTTCAACTGATGATGCATCTGATGAGCTGTAGATGCTCACTGTCATAGTGTGTCTCAAATATTGAAGTATATTGTAAGCACTCCTGCGGTCTACATTTGGCTCCAGTTTTGGCTACCTGAAGCATCCAGTCACTGCCAGCTGCATTGAGGGTCTCTCTAGACCCCCTGGAAATCTCATCAAAGCCAATACTGGTACCGGCTGGCAGCGAGTATGCACACTTGTTGAGCAGGGGATGCATGCTACATAATGTATTTCCTGTGAGCCAAAGAGCTGAACGGCAGGGAAACCGTACAACTGCAAAGAGGGGACTCGTCATTCATTTGCACATGAAAAGAATGTTAACTAAAAGGAGGCACTCAAAATGTGTTAAATAAAGGCTAAATGGTAGTTGTTTGGAAAAGAGATTAAAATGCTGTTTTATGTCGTCTTAACAGGGGCCATCAACAAGTATCCATCTGAAGAGCTCAAAAGCAAATGTTCCAGAGTTACCTCACTTAACAGTAGCAGAGACAAAAGGAAGGCGTGAGTGTCCTACATGAGATTTTGACTCTGTAGGCATGTCTTTTTTGTGTGGTAGAACATGAAATTACTTTAAAGGGACACTCCAGCCATGATCATTGATCGCAATGGATTACACCACGTTGGACATTGAAGGACAGACCACATTGCAGCGCGTAGCCTGCCTTGTCGTGTCTGTTATGATGTACAGAGATAGAGATTATCATTCCCCCAATGTTTTACCTTCCTATCTGTCAATCCATTTTGTAAATCATACTCTACTAGCTCTACTCAGGTTATACTAGATGAAAACGTTCTTATTGTCTTCTGCAAACTTTTTAACGCAGAGACTGTGCCATTTCTGTTATAGTGTGGAGGAGAGGAGCGCTGGTTACTCTGTATCCGGCGACTTCATATGTGAAATTACATGAAACTTTGGTATCACTTGGCATAAAGTTAAATAACATTTTATATTTAGTATTGGCCAATTCTAAATATTTTAAGTTAAAGAACATAATGAAAAAAAAAAAAAGCTTCCTTTTTAAGCTATTTTACATTTACCAAGAGGGTAGTAGATAAATAGAACAGGGTCCCATCAGACATGGTTGAGGCTAACACAATGAAGGAATTTAAACATGCATGGAATATGAATAAAGACTATAAACCAATGAGATTTTATTTTTTATTTCCTTATTTGTTTTATTTGATTTTACCCATACATTACTGAACACTACCTTTTAGATAACTACCTCCTCTATGTGACATGATTACTGTAGAATCCTGGGTGCAGATGAAACTCAGCACTGTTGGCGGGTTTCATTGTCACTGTTGGTTTTATGCACTTTAAGGAATAATCTAGATGATGACAAATCCTTTGGTGCAGCTCAACGAGTAAAAACTGTTACTGTTATCTTCATGCCTTGCTGCCTACTACCTTATAGACTATTGCTAATACCCTTAATAATCTGCGTGTCACTAAAAACAATATCGAAATAAAATATATATTATTATGTGTTGAATGTATACCTGCTCTTGATTTGGGTAACAAACAAGTGATGAACCAGATAAAATAATCCCTCTCTGTGATGCCGAGAAGTGTTGTGGTGAGAGATCCCTGATATACAAGACACCTGCTGGATTACCTGTACAGCAATGGTTATCAGTAGACCTATTCTTTCATATACCTTTTGCCTTACTGGTGCGCTTCCAGTTTCCTGCCTCTAATAAGCTTCTCACCCCAAGTTTATTTCCTGCTAGTTCTCAGAACACCTTTAGATGATGCCCAACAGAAAGACTAAGGCTAAAGTGGAGTGCAGCCCAGAACTGGATCAGCCTGCCTACAGCCATGCATGAATCTGAACCTGCCCCTGCATCGAGACACCTACTTGATCCGGCACGATCAAATCCGGCTTGATTCGAGACACCTACTTGATCCGGCACCCAGTGCCGAAATCCCTGTTCCGCCCAAGCCGAGTTGCTCAGAACGGTTGTCTAAGTCTGTGCTGCCCTTCAATGGTTGATGCAAGAAGAGGCTCCTACTGGCAGCCAATAGAGTCGCTCTTACAGACCTTTAAAATCCTAGCAGCAAAGCTCCATATTAACCTCTGCTAAATAAAACGAATAATGTACACATATATTTGCCAGAAAAGACGGGCACGGGAACAGGCAAATATTCATGGAATACAAATGTGTTTTTTTTTACACATAGACGAACATGGGCCGGTGCCCAAGTCTAGTTATCTGTTTTAAACTATTATAGTAATGATTAGTGAATCTCTGCTTAAAGTGGTTCTGAGTATCATTGTATTTAAAGTAAACTATTCTGACCATCCTTGTTTCATGAAGAACTTTTGGTATTCTGAGTTTGATGAAACTTTTTTTCTACATTATGCTGTTTTGATGATTTTCTTGAGCCGAACTTCATGGCTCCATCATTGGGATTGTAGACATTTTGCTAGCTGTCTGGCTAATTGTACTTAATGATTAGCTTTGACTTTTGGATACATGTTTGCACATTTTATTATTTCACATGGAATATTGCTACATTTGTCCATTTTTATGTAATTCAATCTTTACACTTTGGTATTTATCCCATCATTTGAAGTCAATTTACACCAATTTACTAAGCAATAATAAATAACAAATCATGAAATATCTCATTTTTATTTATTGTTACAGATTCTGCAGCGCTGTACAAAGTGTATACAGGACATAGCAATAAGTATGTAACACAACAAGATATACAGAAAAAACAGGTCAGAAGAACCTTGCTCAAAAGAGCTTACAACCTAGAGGATCATTAACTCTTTGATCCGTAGCGAGTGGATCTTCGTATTCATTGTTAGTTGTATTACATGACTGTGGAGACTCCATGCGAGTCTGCTCCTCATAATTAAAATATTTTAGTTACTATTAGCAGGGAGCTTGTCATACTTAACTGATACTTCACTATCATCTGATGTAATAATGTAGTGTGCAGCCGCTGTCTGGTGCGCATGCATCCTGCATTACCTGTGGATCCCTGGCTTTAAAACGTCTATACTTATTTCATGACCCAGAATAGATTTTGTTTGGGAAAATAAAACAAGAATACAGAAGGAGATTATGTATTTATTTAGGTCACATGGAGAGTCGGGAGAGTTTGACCCCGTTATTTTGAACACAATAAGAGTACTGGGTTTCCCGTTACACCCTCCCAATTGGAAATTCTGCTTTAAGATTCGCAAAACAGGAAAAGTGGGAAAATACATCATTATAGAGGTGCAATGTTGATCCTACAAAAAGATTGACAAACTATGCTTCATGTTTGAGTAAGGATGAATCGTTTTAAAGTGCTTATGAGACAGGATTCAAAGTCACATGAAAAGTTCTTCTTGAGCATGGAATAATATAGAGTATTTGTCAGGATTCTGTAGGATCCTATGTTACTAAGCCATACCAGATTAATTTACTACTCCCTATCCTACTACACTTTATTTAAGATCCAGGTCAGAGATTCCAAAGAGCTAAAAACCCTCATTGAACTCCAGAATAAGATTCAGTCTTTGCTTCAAGATTGCATGTTCTAAGAGTTCCTATCAGTAATTCTGGAAACCTGAACCCCTGACAGAAGCACCCGGTGAGAGGAATCCATGTTCACTCTGAGACTCTGAGTTCCTTCACTGTATGGAGGAATCTTCTGTTCCAAAAGTGTTTTTGATTTAAACATTCAGAATCCCTGCTGTTTCTGGGAAACCTACATCTGAAAGCGATACTTATTTCTTCCACTTGTAACATTGACCACTTCCCTGCTTCTGTTTCCAGTATCTGCTGAATCTGCAGTATACCGTATTGGCTCGGATATAGGCCGCACCCTAAAAGTTAGGTGCTTTTTTAATGAAAAAGGTTTCTGTCCCCCCCCAGATATACTGCCACTCTGTTCCGAAGATGTACCCCCCCCCAGATATGCTGCCACTCTGTCCCCAAAATGTCCCCCCCACACCAGACTTACCGGTGTAGACTCCACGGGGTCTTGCAGGCCGGCAGGGGACATCTACACATAACACTTCAACTTCCGGTGCCGGCACTTCCGCCGTGGGAAGTACCGACAAGGAAGATTGTTCACGCAGATGTTCACCGGTTCAACCTCCGCTGCCGGCACGTCTGCAAGATGTGTTTTAAAAATCTCCCTTGCCGGGACTCCCCCCGTGGGAATTCCCGGCAAGGGAGATTGTTAAAGCACATCGAGCAGACGTGCCGGCAGCGGAGGTCGTTCACGCTCATCGCCGCTGCTGGTGAACGCCTGCGTGATGCGCTTGGACAATCTCACATGCCGGCACTCCCCCCGTGGAACGTGCTGGCAGGGGAGGCTGTCTGAGCACATCCGAGAGTAGGATACAGGTCCCCTGCACCGCTGCCGGGGATCTGTATCCTAACCACGTTGCCTGCCCGGCGCCCGGAACTGCATGTCTCGGGCGTCGGGCGCTAGACCCCGAATATAGGCCGCACCCCCACTTTAAAGACTTAAAGTGGAGGAAAAAAGTGTGGCCTATATTCGAGCCAATACGGTATATAGAGTTGAATCAGTGAGTTGTGATAACCCTGCAATGTCTGCATGATTTCTGGGATTATAGACAAGACACCTCACCTGTTAATATTGCCATTAATCTAGGGCAGGGGCGTCCAACATGCGGCCCGCGGGCCACAGGACCTCGAGGTGCGGCCCGTATGAGATCGGCAGCCAGGATCACAAGAGCCCTGCTGCTTACTTGTGGGAGGGTCTATCGCACTGCACAGAGGAAGCGGGAGGCCACGCCCCCTGCTGAAGTCTGTGAGCGGCATCGAGAGCTGTAGTGCAGGTAAGGGGGTGGGGGAGGGTGTTTGAAATAGCATGCGTGATTGAGGGAATGAATCTGTGAATGAATGAATTTGTGTGTGTGATAGCATGGATGTGTAAGTGCTGGAACCTAGGCATGATGGGACTGCCAAGTCAGCCAGTACATGCTGAAACCTGGCTAGGTGCCCCCTTGTGTATTGATGCTGCCAGCAGTATGGGGTCTGCACTTACAGCCACCCTGTACCCGCATGTACTGGCTGACTTGGGATGATAGGAGTGTGATTGCTAACAGCAATCTGCTAACAGCAATAACAGTCCCATCATGCCTAGGTTTCAGCCATTACTGGTTGTCTGGGTATAAAAGAGTGTGTTTGCTGTTAGCAATCACACTCCTATCATGCCAAGTCAGCCAGTACATGCTGAAACCTGGCTAGCTGCCCCCATTGTGTATTGATACTGCCAGCAGTATGGGGTCTGCACTTACAGCCACCATGTACCAGCATGTACTGGCTGACTTGGGATGATAGGAGTGTGATTGCTAACAGCTAACAGCAATCTGCTAACAGCAGTCACAGTCCCATCATGCCTAGGTTCCAGCATTTACTGGTTGCCTGGGTATAAAAAGAGTGTGTTTGCTGTTAGCAATCACACTCCTATCATGCCAAGTCATGTTGTTGATTTTTTTTCCAATTGTGGTGTGTTAACGCACTAAAATTGTACAAAAAATACAATAACTATTAATTTATATATGATTGTTGACAGCAATCACACTCCTATCATGCCCAGCTAACCAGCACATGCTGGAATCTGGGTATGCCTGAGATTGCTGTTAACAATCATAATATATAATTTGTTTGTACAATTTTGGTGTGTAACTTACTTTTATTAAAAGTGTGGGATTTTTTAAAATTATTTTTAAAGGTGAGGGGTCATTTTCAGTTTCGACTAAGTGAACCCTGAATTTTCGGTTTTGGTCCAGAATTTTCATTTTAGCGCATCCCTAAAATAAATAGAACTATTTCATTTTTACTTATCCAGAATCCTGAATTTGTAGTCACAAAATTTTCTAGGCCCAGAAATCAGTGAGAGGAAAAGTAAAGGTTTTGTGTCATTTACTTTATTTTAATCTGTATATCTTATTAAAGGCCATATTTTCTCACAGTGAAAAATGAGTGTGGACCTCGCACGTATACAATTCTGATGAAGTGGCCCACTGCAAAAAAAACTTGGACACCCCTGATCTAGGGTATTCTTCATCTATCATAAGAGACATTGATGAACAATGAAAAAAACCTTTTTACTACCTTTTTTCTTCATATTTTGCTTTAATTGGAAACCTGCCAATTATTTGTTTCATTACGTTCTTGTACACACTTAAGAAACAAGAGAAATTTAAGAAACAAGAGAAATAATTATATCATGGACTTAGTTGGAGGTAATGTTTGAAGCCACATTTTGTCAATTATTCTGTCAAACACCGTGCATACTTGGTTTCAATCAGATATTACATTAATATAGGTTAGCATTGACACAAACCTGTTTCAATCATTTTTATTCTAATAAGCTTCCATTGTTGTCAGCCATGTGATACTTTGGGAGAGTTGGTCAAACGCCTAATGTATCTGTTCCTCCCAGGTGAGAACAAGACATTGTGCTGCATGGGTCCAAGGAGGAAATGCTGACTCTCTCACCCACCACAACCTAACCATGCCCACATCCATTATGTTATATCAATAAATGAATAAATAATACATTCACTCTTTTAATGGGTTTTTGGGTAGGCCCACCAATATCTCTGTGGTCCTTTACCCCAGTTACCTCTTTGTGCTCTGCAGGCCAATCCTGAGCCTCCACCACCTGGGAGTTGGCCTGCAGAGCACTCCACAGTATGGGTTGAATTATATTGGAAACTTCAGTATGTCAGTGCCCTCCACAGTCTGCAATCAGGGCAGTTCAGCCTTTAACCTCTTCACTGCCAACTCTGCCGCAGCAAACAGCTCTGTATCTTGGACTGTCTGCTGGAAGATTCTGCCGGGGCATGGGTTTCTAGCAGGCCTCTGTTCCTAGGCCTCTCTCACTCTCCCTCTCTCTCAGTATGGGTCCTTCACCTCTGGCATCCAACTCTGAACTCCTCTACCCAAACTCCAATGGCCCCTTTTATTCACCTCATGCCATGTGGTTTTCAGTTCGCCATCTGCTGGTCACTCCATAAGAACTGCAGGTGAGTCAGTAACAGCAGCAATCACTAAAAACCCTTGAGGGGTTACACTCTCTTTTACATTCCCATTCAAACATTCACGCTTAAGGACAATACTGTTTCTTACTTGTATGGTGGGACAATGGTTTTTTTTAACATTTTTCAGTGTTGCTGTTTAGCTGTGATTTTCTTCTTTCTCATTTCATGCTCCCACACATATTATATATTGTTTCTTTCAGGACAAACATGGCTTTCTTTCGATACCATTATTTTTATCATATCATCTAATTTACTATAAAAAAAAATGATTAAATATGGTGATTTTATGTTAAAAAAATTACTTTTCTCACTTTTTAAACAAAATACTTTTACTCGTCTGCAAAAACTAATGAAAAAACCTGCTAAATATATTCTAATATTTGTCCTGAGTTTAGAAATACCCAATGTTTTTATGTTTTTTTCTGCATATTATGGGGCAATAAGTACCAGTAGCGTTTTGCTATTTCAAAACCATTTTTTCCCATTCAGAAAATTCCTTGTAACCCACTTTCAGCCTCTACACCACTGTTAATCAAAGTGGTGAAGAGGCTATCCAAAGACAGTAATACATTCAATGAATATGTCTATTTAGTGATTTGTGACAAACCAAATATTTGTCTCATTCATCTTATAGTAGATAAACCACATGGGACATGGTAGAGTTAGCAGCACACGATAAGGACATCCAGGAATCCTTTGGAAAAGTCTGCAAGTTTTTATGTCTGAACCTCTGAAGATAACCTGGGTGGTAAAGAAACAAGTCAGGGAAAATTATATAAAATGTCAATAAACAGGATAGGAAAGGCAGAGATAAGTGAGATAATTCTTTATTTCCTTGTATTAGTTTCTGATATGTATTCCCTTTATGGTCTCAGACACTGAAATAACCAGAACAGCTGAAACGTTGTTACTTTGTTACCTGTGAAGCCTCACAGAGAAGGAACATGAATGGCCACTGAACAGGGGCAAGCAGAGATAATAGATACAACCACAACCCCACCAACCACCCAAACATTTCATCTTAAAGACATTCATATGAAGTCCAAAAGCAGCTGGCAGGGAAACTTTTAGGCATCCGATTTTACCACCTACCAAGAACATCATTCCCGTGAGCTGAAACGCCGAATGCGTGAATAATTATAATACATCATGGACACCATTGGCACTGAATTTTTTTATATGATAGCTATAACAATTTTCCCTTTATATAGATATATAATTATATAACATATGATGATAATGGTGAAAGCAGAAATTGTAACAAATGAATTACTGATATAACAATATATTTTATTATTCAAAATCAGAATTTGCTGCTTCCTGTGAAAGAATGTAAATAACCCTGTTGTAAATAGTAGAGATGCAGTAGATTTCTCAGAATATACATAAAAAATCTTAAATATATCCTGATCCTGTCCCATGTGGAGGCCAAAAATAAGATTTCACTTGGACCCTACATGTTACACGTTGTCTTCTTTGGATCCTAAACCAAAAAATGCAACGGGGAACACAACTGTTATTGGTGAAGTCATTGCAAAACGCATCTCCTTCCTTCAATCTGGTCAGGACGGTGGAGCGATTAAAGTGAAGGTCGTTACAGCTGCCTCTAGGGTGCTGCATGGGTGTAATGCAATACCGATGGAGGAAGCCGGTTATGGATGTTCAGTTTTATAGATGTTGTATATATATATATATATTAACTATAAATAGTGTGCGTGTGAATAAGATGTATACATACAGTATGTAAGTACATCATCTCATAAATAGAGACATGTATATTTCCACATAGACCCATCAGACTGATGTACTTACACATATTGTAATGTGAAGATGTTTGTAAATGCATATAAGTGGCTTAAACCTAAATCAGTATTTCCTAAAATAAAAAGATGTGCCTGTCCTGGGCATGGCTACATCCCCTTATTGTAATAACCTAAACCAAATTCTGCTGTGAGGCTGTTCTACTTGTCTTACCACCCCTAAGTACATTTTCTGTTTGATGATGAGCGTGTTCTGCCATATTTGTGAAAAATATATACAAAAAAGAGAAAATCAATGAGAAATCTTGAAAGTTGACTCTTTATTTAAACTATAAATTATCCAAGGCTTCCTAAGCCTTACCTGATGGCTAAACTTGCATTGTGTGCTAACATTGTCACTGTGCTGTAAACTGCAGCTTTAGTGAATAAGTCACTTGGAGATTAAAAGTCTCCAAGGTCTATGTAACAGCCCAAATAGTGTAATTTGCTTTCTGTGTCCAAAAAAGCTCAACAATATCTCATAACTTTATCATGATCATTATAACCGCTATAATCTCTTTGGAAATATTCTAAGCTGTGGGTAAGAATACTGAATCATAATAAACTATCTCCATTTCTTCTGCTATATTAAACATCACCTCAGAACTTATAATTCCTATTGCCCCCAGGCTTCTCCTATTATATTTTTATTTACATGGCATATCCATATGATGTTAACATGGGGATCCTCATGCACCTCTGTGGGGTTCTAAACAGTTATGACATCAGTTGCCTGCCAACTGATGTGTTGACCGCTGCCACCAGACTCATTTTCTGTTTATCTGAGGAGACAGCAGAAGCGGTTTGATAATCGTGTGAAAAATGTGGCTGAACGTCATAAACAGTTCCATGATGCCTCCAGAGGCCGGGTAAGAGAAGAAAGGGTTGCAGGGAAATATATTTTAGGATGATTTTTGAATCCTGTGCTGTGGGAATTGTATATTCGGGGCATCATTTTTCCATCAGAATATCACGTGGGCAGATACAATACATCTTAATTTAGCACATAATATGAGAACTACATCACATTTTAGTTACAGAGCACCAGCAGGTTCTGTGGTATCAACACACGTTAAATAGTTTCAATGGGTTTCTGCAAAAGAGATAATTGGGACAGATGAATGGGACAAACAGCAAGTGACGCGAGTCCCACCATCTCTGAAACACAAATTCATCACTAATTCTTTTTTGCCACTAATGGCAGTAAAATGTATAAACTTTTAAAGGAAGGCTTTGGCGTTTAGGCAGATAGGTTCAATGTTTGTTGTACAAAACATGGTTGCCATAGCAAGAAATGGAATGTTACAAATGATATGGCCATTCCCATAGCTTTTCAGAAACATCACTTTTTATACATAACCCTAATTCCTTCATTATTAAGGCTATGGTGTTGCCAATTCCAATGAGATTTCTTCTATGGATGTTCAACCCTGAACCCCTTTTTTACTTTACAGAAGAGACAATAAAACTAATAAGAAAACATGTCAGCAGGGATCATTTTCCTACGTACTAGTAACATGAACTAATATATCAGCTGGCAATATGCAGACAGATGTTTTTTCTCATTCTTCAATTCTTACAGACAATTCCTGGGGCTGTTGATATCTAAAAAACATCCTTGTAAGGGGTTCATAGCAATTATTTATACCAAAGCAAGCACAACAATATTCTATTCACTCTATTTTCTAGGAAAGCTAACAATGGGATCAAATCAGTCCTAAGGGCTACGCAGCTCATTTACCCCAAGTAAGTAATCACTGAATGTTTGCTGATAAGGGTTTACTTTGAAATTTGGAGATGAATACGGTGCAAACATTTACTATTCCAATGTACATATAGGGTAGATTCAACCCTGATCCCCTATTTTACTTTTAGTGTAACCCACAACAGATAGAGATTCTGTGTTATATGAATAGGCCAACAAACCGTTAAACACCACAGAAAATACAATAAAACAAATCAGAAAACATTATTTATTATTTAAGACACATCAAGACACAATATTCTATTCACTTATTGTTTTGTTTTTCCCTTCAATAGAAAAGCTAATGATGGACTTAAACCAGTCCCAAGGGCTCCACAGCTCATGTGCCCCAGGTAAGTAACCAATAAATGTTTGTTCTTTAGGGTTTACTTATAAGAAACATTCTCGTAATGGGTTCATAACAATTATTTATACCAAGGAGCACACAAGAATATTCTAATCAATCTTTCTTCTGTTTTTTCCCTCAATAGGAAAGCTAAAGATGGGTTCAAATCTATCTTAAAACCCCCGCAGTTCATGTATGACGGGTAAGTAACCAATGTTTGTTCTTTTAGGCTTTACTTGTTTGAAATGTCGAGATGTATGCGCTCAAAACTTTTACTATTCCAATGTACATATAGGGTAGATCCAGGCTTACTTTATTAATTCCTATTAAACTCATAAAGCTCTTTAGGATCTTTTATGGCCCAGTCCAAAACCCTAGAGATTTCTTCTTCAAAACTGATCCCCTTGCTTTTTTATTTTTAGTGTACCCCACAACAGATAGGGATTCTGTGTTATATGAATAGGCCAACACAACTTTTAACAATACAGAAGATACAATAAAAATAATTTGTTTTTCTACTTACTAGTCACCTCAACTAATGTATCAGCTGGCAATATGCAGATATACCTTGTTTTCCTTTAATTCATTCTTACAGACACATTCTGTGGGTGTTGATATATAAGAAAAAATCTTGTAATGGGTTCATAGCAATTATTTATAACAAGGAGAGCACAACAATATCCTATTCACTTATTGTTTTGTTTTTTCCCTCAATAGGAAAGCTAATGATGGACTTAAACCAGTCCCAAGGGCTTCACAGCTCATGGACCCCGGGTAAGTAACCAATAAATGTTTGTTCTTTAGGGTTTACTTATAAGAAACATTCTCGTAATGGGATCATAACAATTATTAATACCAAGGAGCACACAAGAATATTCTATCCTTTGTTCTGTTTTTGCCCTCAATAGGAAAGCTAAAGATCGGTTCAAATCTATCTTAAAAGCCCCACATTTCATGTACGACGGGTAAGTAACCAATGAATGTTTTACTATTCCATTGTATATATAGGGTAGATCCAGG
Organism: Spea bombifrons; assembly: GCF_027358695.1. Lineage (NCBI taxonomy): Eukaryota > Metazoa > Chordata > Amphibia > Anura > Pelobatidae > Spea > Spea bombifrons. Next base: position 30,099,578 of record NC_071091.1, read on the forward strand.
CTTACAAGGAGCACACAAGGATATTCTAATCAATCTTTGTTCTGTTTTTGCCCTCAATAGGAAAGCTGATGACAGAATCAGACCAGTCTTAAAGGCCCCACAGTTCATGTACGACAGGTAAGACGGGTAACAAATGAAACAAATTTAGGCTTTACTTATTTGAAATGTCACGATGTATGCACTCAAAACTTTTACTATTCCATTGTATATATAGGGTAGATCCAGGCTTTCCCTGTTACTTCATATTAAATCCATAAGGCTCTTTACAAGCTTTTATGGTTCTGTCCTAGACATTGCCCGGTTCTACATGTTTCATAAAGATTCACATAGAAAAACACCTTGGGCTAGCATGCAGCTCATTTCAGAGGCATATAATTGGGCTATAATTCTAGCCTATTTATTCCCCATACATAATAAGACAACAAACACAGAATGCTCTATGGATGTCTATTTCTATTAAAGAGAATGGTAAGAATATCTAATAATTCCAAACTGACATGGAGTTTTTGCGTTCTTTCCAGTAACATCTATAGCTTCAAGAACCCAAAACCAAGGTAGGTTTTCCATCTTTTTGTGGTTATAGCAAAAAGGGTTAAAATTTGTTTGTTTCCATTTTATCACAAACCTTCTTCTCTACTGTCTTTCTCAGACCATTGGATCCCGAAGAGCCGATGGAAATCGATATGTAAGTGTTATGGACACTTATAATTTTAGGGTAAAGGTCTAAGATACATATCCGATTATTAGTTTATAAATCGAGCCGCTACTAACCTCTGACTCTACTGTCTTTTCCAGACAATAAATGCCTACTTATTATTTTCTTTTCCAGAATGTGCGAGGAGGAGCCCATGGACACTTCATAGGAAGAAATGCTTGGGGGGAGGGGGGATATTATATCAGAGGGGATTAAGATATATAAAATTTAAAAAAAATCTAAAAATGTTGTAATCATGATTGGTACTTTAAAGTCTCCACAAATAACATGATCATTGATCACCATGGATTACGCCACGTTGGACATTGAAGGACAGACCTCATCGGAGCGCGTAGCCTGCCTGGTCTTGTCTGTTATGATGTACAGAGTTAGTAGTTTGCTGCTTACACAGTATTATCATTCCCCCAATGTTTTAACTTCCTATCTGTCATTCCATTTTGTAAATCATATGATGTAGTTCTACTCAGGTTATACTAGATGAAAACTTTCTTATCGTCTTCTGTTTCCTGCAAACTGTTTAAATTTAATGCAAACTGTTTAAAACTGTTAAATAACATAATGAAAAAAAGCTTCCTTTTAAGCTGTTTTATAGAGGTTTAGAGGTAATGTAAGAAAGTTTAAATTTACCAAGAGGGTAGTAGATAAATAGAACAGTGCCCCATCAGACGTGGTTGAGGCTAAAACAATGAAGGAATTTAAACATGTATGGAAATTGAAAAAAGGCTAATTTTTTTTTATTTGATTTTACCCATACATTACTGAACACTACCTTTTAGATAACTACCTCCTCTATGTGACATGATTACTGTAGAATCCTGGGTGCAGATGAAACTCAGCACTGTTGGCGGGTTTAACCCTGTCATTGTCACTGTTGGTTTTATGCACTTTAAGGAATAATCTAGATGATGAGAAATCCTTCGGTGCAGCTCAACGAGTAAAAAACTGTTACTGTTATCTTCATGCCATGCTGCCTACTACCTTATAGACTAAAAACAATATTGAAATAAAATATATATTATTATGTGCAATAGGGTGTTCTCAGGTTGTTTATGTGTTGAATGTATACCTTCTCTTGATTTGGGTAAAAAAACAAGTGATAAAATAATCCCTCTCTGCGACGCTGATAAGTGTTTGTGTAAGAGATCCCTGATATACAAGACACCTGCTGGATTACCTGTACAGTAATGGTTATCAGCAGACCTGTTCTTTCATATTCAGGAAATCATGAAAAAGAACCGAATAAAGTAATATGGCGGCGGGTAAACGTACATGAAGACGAAGAAGCACAACACAAAGAATCTTCATTCTCATATCTCCTAGCTAATCTCCCTGGTCCCACTGGCTTTAGCCTACCTTCTCTATGCAGCCTGAGGGCTTCCAAGTCGTCTCCCCTGCCAGTGGGCTTTCAAGCTGTGTGCCCTGCCAGAGGGCTTCCAAGCCATGCTCCTACCTATTGCCTTACTGGTGCGCTTCCAGTTTCCTGCCTGTAATAAGCTTGTCACCCCTTGTTTATTTCCTGCTAATTCTCAGAACACCTATAGATGGTACCCAAAAGAAAGATTAAGGCTAAAGTGGCGCACAGCCCAGAACTGGATATATCATCAGCCTACCTACAGCCATATTCTGAATCTGAACCTGCCCCTGCATCCCGACTCCTATTTGATCCGGCACCCAGTGTCCTTACACAGTCCGAAATCCCTGTTCCTCCAAAGCCAAGTTACTCCGAGTGGTTGTCTAAGTCTGTGCCAACCGTTCTGAGCAAGTTGGCTTCGGAGGAACAGGAATTTGAGTTCCCCCGGTTGATGAAAGAAGAGGCCCCTGCTGGCGACCAATAGAGTCGCTCTTATGGATCTTTAAAGACCTGGCGCCAAAGCTGCTGCATATTTTTAACGCATTAACCCCATATCAACAACTGTTAAAAAAAAACGGCACAAAACGAACACAAAGAATGTACAAGAATATTTGCCCAAAAAGAACACGGGAACGGGTAAATATTTGTGGAATACAATTTTTTTTTAAAACATAGACAAACATGAAGATGAATACGAAGACTTGGCCGGTGCCCAAGTCTAGTTATACGTTTTAAACTATCACACTAATGATTAGTGAATCTCGACTTAAAGTGGTTCTGAGTATCACTATATTTCACAGAAGTTATTCTGACCATCCTTGTTTCATGAAGAAGTTTTGATATTCTGAGTTTGATGAAACTGCCAGTTTTTCTACATTATGCTGTATTGATGGTTTTCGTGTCCCGAACTTGATGGCTCCATCATTGGGTTTTTAAAGATTTTGCTAGCTATTTGGGAATATTGGTGCATTTGTACATTTTTATGTAACTAAATCTTTAGTATTTATGCCATCATTTGTAGCCAATCTACACCAATTTACTAAGCTATAATAAATAACTTTATCATGAGATATCTCATTATTATTTATTGTTTTATATAGCGCCAACAGATTCTGCAGCACTGTACAAAGTGTAGACAGGACATAACGATAAGTATGTAACATAACAATATGACATCAGAAAAAGACAGGTGAGAAGAACCTTGTTCAAAAGAGCTTACAACCTAAAATATCATTAACTCTTTGATCCGGTTCATTGTTAGTTGTATTACATGACTGTGGAGACTCCATGCGAGTCTGCTACTCATAATTAAAATATTTTAGTTACTATTAGCAGGGCGCTGGTCATACTTAACTGATACTGCACTATCATCTGATGTAATAATGTAGTGTGCAGCCGCTGTCTGGTGCGCATGCATCCTGCATTACCTGTGGATCCCTGGCTTTAAAATGTCAATACTTATTTCACGACCTAGAATAGATTTTGTTTGGAAAAATAAAACAAGAATACAGAAGTATACAGGAAATTATGTATTTATTTAGGTCACATGGAGAGTTGGGAGAGTTTGACCCAATTATTATGAACACAATAAGGGTACTGGGTTTCCTGTTACACCCTCCCAATTGGAAATTCTGCTTTCGCAAACCACTAGAAGTGGGAAAATACATCATTATAGAGGTGCAATGTTGATCCTACTAAAGATTGACAAACTATGCATCATGTATGAGTAAGGGGGATAGTTTTAAAGTGCTTATGAGACAGGACTCAAAGTCCCATGAAAAGTTCCTCTTGAGCATAGAATAATATAGAGTAATTGTCAGGATTCTGTAGGATCTTATGTTACTGATCTATACCAGATTAATTCACTACTCCCTATCCTACTACACTTTATTTGAGATCCAGGTCAGAGATTCCAAAGAGCTAAAAACCCTCATTGAACTCCAGAATAAGATTCAGTCTTTGCTTGAAGATTGCATGTTCTAAGAGTTCCTATCAGTAATTTTGGAAACCTGAACCCGTGACAGAAGCACCCGGTGAGAGGAGTCCATGTTCACTCTGACACTCTGTGTTCCTTCACTGTATGGAGGAATCTTCTCTTCCAAAAGTGTTTCTGATTAAAACATTCAGAATCCCTGCTGTATCTGGGAAACCTACATCTGAAAGCAATACTTACATTGTAACATTGACCACTTACCTGCTTCTGTTTCCAGTATCTGCTGAATCTGCAGTATATATAGAGTTAAATCAGTGAGTTGTGATAACCCTGCAATGTCTGCATGATTTCTGGGATTATAGACAAGACACCTCACCTGTTAATATTGCCATCAATCTAGGGTATTCTTCATCTATCATTAGAGACATTGATGAACATGGAAAAAACCCTTTTGACCACCTTTTTTATCCATATTCTGCTTTAATTGGAAACCTGCCAATTATGTGTTGCATTACTTTCTTGTAGACATTTAAGAAACAAGAGACTTCTGAAAATAATTATATACATGGACTTAGTTGGAAGTAATGCTTAAATCCACATTATTCTGTCAAACACCGTGCATACTTGGTTTCAGTCGGATATTTCATTAATATAGGTTAGCATTGACACAAACCTGTTTCAATCATTTTTATTCTAATAAACGTCTATTGTTGTCAGCCATGTGATACTTTGGGAGAGTTGCTCAAACACCTAATTTATCTGATTATTTATGGCAATTCTAAAGACTGTTTCTCCCAGGGAAGAACAAGACATTGTGCTGCATGGGTCCAAGGAGGAAATGCTGGTCCCTCCACCCACCACAACCTAACCATGCCCACATCCATTATGTTATATCAAGATTATTAAATTCACTCTTTCACTCTCTTTTACATTCCCATTTAAACATTCACTCTTAATATCTTTCTACCTTCTCCACAGACTGCTTCTGTATTTGGCACCAGGGGCAGATACTATACTTGGCAGCCACCCCAATGGCCCCCTGCCCCTCTCCTTGTAACCCAGATACACTCTGGCACACATTTTATACACATTTGCAAAGACTTACATACTCACACCAACACACATGCACATACAAACACTACACTCTGGTATCTGACCCCTCTGGAGAAAGACGATAGCATTCTCGGTGAGTGGGGTAAAGTCTTAATTCATTAATAGAGAAAGATTAGGTAAACTACATATATATTATTGTCAATCACAGATAATTGTTTCAGAGTTTTTACTACAGCAGGTTAATGCCGGGCAAATCAGTCACTAAATGTGGCACAGATAACATTATCTAATTCTTTTCCTATCTTGGTATAATGTTTCCAACCCCTTCCTTAAACCCCTTCTGTACCGATGGATTTTAGTATTGAGTATTGTTTTTTCATCCAATAATCACAGAAGCAGCTAAATATATTTATAAATATCACTATATTAGATTGCATACAAAACAATGTTGCAATGAAAATAGAGATAACGCGAAATATAGAGCAAATAAATTCAAACACACGATTATTAGTTGATATTCAACAGATCAATATAATGAAGAAATACAAAAAACGCAAATACATGTTCAAATATTAAATAATAATTACACATCAAAAAAATCTTCTACACAGTTGGTTGCACTGCTGAACAATAGCCCAATTTATATTAATTACTGGAATACCCCAAATATATATTTTTATAGCAACATCCATCTCTTAAATAGTACCCTTTAGTGTACTATTTTAATACTACTGGCTTAAGAAGTTTTGGGAGTAGTGAAGGTATATATATATGTATATATATATATATATATATATATATATATAAAACAAAGTTTGTTTTTCTCTTCATTATTATTCTTTTTGTTTGCACTGGTATTAGTTCCATATGAATAGGGATCATTTGGGCATCTATCTGATATGTTATGGATACCAGATATATAACGGTGACATCAGTGTGCTCACATTATAGTATATTTATTTATTTTGATAATTCTTGTACTTTATGTTTTTTTGTCTTCACTGTTTGAGATGTGCAAGGGTACAATTGTGCATTTTTAATTGATATGTCCACTGGTACAACATGTATGGACCATGACAGATTCCATATGCTGACCCATATCATGGAACAAGAAAAAGAAAGGAAGCCCATGGTAGCCCTGTTAATCAAAGTGGTGGAGAGGCTATCCAAAGCCAGTAATACATTCAATGAATATGTCTATTTAGTGATCTGGGCATTGTCAAACCATGGAAAACAGACGAAGCAGATATTTCTCTGATTCCACCGACAGTAGATACACCACATATGACATGGTAGAGTTAGCAGCAAACAATAACATTACCCAGGAATCCTTTGAAAAAATGCAGCAAGATTTTATGTCTGAACCTCTGAAGTCAAGGAAAATGACATAAAATGCCAATAAACAGGATATGAAAAGTGTAATCGTTCTTTAAGCCCTTCTATTAATTTCTGATATGTATCCCTTTATGGTCTCAGATACTGAAATAACCAGAACAGCTGAAACGTTGTTACTTTATTACCTGTGAAGCCTCACAGAGAGGGAACATGAATGGCCACTGAACAGGAGCAAGCAGAGATAATAGATACAACCCCAACCCCACCAACCACCCAAACATTTCATCTTAAAGACATTCATATGAAGCCCAAAAGCAGCTGGCAGGGAAACTTTTAGACATCCAGTTTTACCACCTACCAAGAACATCATTCCCGTGAGCTGAAACGCAGAATGCGTGAATAATTATAATACATCATGGACACCATTGGCACTGAATTTTTTTACATGATAGCTATAACAATTTTCTCTTTATATAGATATATAATTATATAGCATATGATGATGATGGTGAAAACAGAAATTGCAAAAAATGAATTACTGATATAACGATATATTTTATTATTCAAAATTAGAATCTGCAGCTTCCTGTGAAAGAATGTATATAACCCTGTTGTAAATAGTAGAGATGCAGTAGATTTCTCACAATATAAAGGAAGAATCCCAAATATATCCTGATCATGTCCCATGTGGAGGCCAAAAATAAGATTTCACTTGGACCCTACATGTTACACGTTGTCTTCTTTGCATCCTAAACACAAAAAAACAGTTTCCTTTCACTGTCAACGGTAAAGTCATGGCAAACGCATCTCGTTCCTTGTGCAGTGAAGGTCGTTACAGCTGCCTCTAGGATGCTGGATGGGTGTAATGCAGAACCGATGGAGGAAGCCGGTTATGGATGTTCAGTTTTAAAGATGTTGCATATATATATATATATTTAGTTTTTGTTTACTATTAAGAGTGTGCATCATCTCATCTACAGAGATGTTTATATTTCCACCTAGACCCATCAGACTGATGTACTAACAGATATTGTAATGTGAAGCTGTTGGCAAATGCATATAAGTTGCATAAGTTGACTTTTTATTTAAACTATAAATTATCCAAGGCTACCTAAGCCTTACCTGCTGGATAAACTTGCAATGTGTGCTAACATTGTCACTGTGCTGTAAACGGCAGCTTTAGTGAATAAGTCACTTGGAGATTAAAAGTCTCCAAGGTCTATGTAACAGTCCAAATAGTGTAATTTCCTTTCTGTGTCCAAAAAGGCTTTACAGTATCTCATAACTTAGGCTTTATCATCATCATTATCTCCGCTATAATCTTTTTGGAGATATTCTAAGCTGTGGGTAAGAATACTGAATCATAATAAACTATCTCCATTTCTTCTGCTGTATTAAACATCACCTCAGCACTTATAATTCCTATTGCCCCCAGGCTTCTCCTATTATATTTTTATTTACATGGCATATCCATATGATGTTAACATGGGGATCCTCATGCACCTCTGTGGGGTTCTAAACAGTTATGACATCAGTTGCCTGCCAACTGATGTGTTGACCGCTGCCACCAGACTCATTTTCTGTTTATCTGAGGAGACAGCAGAAGCGGTTTAATAAGCGCCTGAAAAATGTGGATGAACGCCATAAACAGTTCCATGATGCCTCCAGAGGCCGGGTAAGAGAAGAAAGGGTGGCAGGGAAAGATAATTAAGGATGATTTTTGAATCCTGTGCTGTGGGAAATAAAATGGCAGTAAAATGTTTAAACTTTTAAAGTAAGGTTTTGGCGATTAGGCAGATAGGTTCAATCTTTGTTGTAGAAAACATGGTTGCAACAATATTATATCCACTAATTATTTGTTTTTGCCCTAAACAGCAAAGCTAAGAATGGGATTAAATCTGTTTTAAGTGCCCCTCAGCTGATGTATCCCGAGTAAGTATTATCTTATTTGAAATGGCAAGATGTATGCGGTCAAAACATTTACTATTCCAATGTACATATCGGGTAGATCCAGCCTTATCTTTTTAGTTCTTATTAAATCCATAAGGCTTCTTAGGATCTTTTATGGCTCTGTTCAAAGCCATAGAGATGTTTTCTATTGTTGTTCAACCCTGATCCCCATATTTACTTTTAGTGTGCCCCACAGCAATGTTTAACACTACAAAAAAAACCCCACATTTATTTTATGTCAGCAGGAATCATGTTCCTACGTACTAGTCACCTGAACTAATATATCAGCTGGCAATATGCAGACATTTTATTTCATTCTTAAAGACAAATCCTGGGGCTGTTGATATTTAAGTAACATTCTTGTAATTGGTTCATAGAAAGTTTTATTCTATTCACTCTATGTTCTTTTTATGTCCTCAATAGGAAAGCTAACGATTGGCAGAAATCTGTCCTAAGAGCTGCACAGCTGAAGTACCCCGAGTAAGTAACCAATGAATGTTTGTTCTTTAGGCTTTACTCGTAATGGGTTCATTAAAAAATATTTCTACCAAGGAGCACACAAGAATATTCTATCCAATCTTTGTTCTGTTTTTGCCCTTTTTACTTTTAGTGTACCCCACAACAGATAGGGATTCTGTGTTAAATGAATAGGCCAGCAAAACGTTTAATACTACAGAAGATACAATAAAACATATAAGAACTTATAACACGGGGGACACAACAATATTCTATTGACTCTTTGTTTTATTTTTGTCCTCAACAGAAAAGCTAATGATGGACTCACACCAGTCCTAAGGGCCCTACAGCTCATGGACCCCGGGTAAGTAACCAATAAATGTTTGTTCTTTAGGCTTTAATTATAAGAAACATTCTCGTAATGGGTTCATAACAATTATTAATACCAAGGAGCACACAAGAATATTCTAATCAACCTTTGTTCTGTTTTCTCCCTCAATAGGAAAGCTAAAGATGGGACCAAATCTGTCCTAAAAGCCCCGCAATTCATGTATGATGGGTAAGTAACCAATGAATGTTTGCGCTTAACAAATCTAGGCTTTACTTACTTGAAATGTCAAGATGCATGCCTCCAAACCTTTGCTATTGCAATGCACATTTAGGGTAGATCCAGGCTTACCTTGTGAGTTCCTTTTAAACCTATAAGGCTATTTAGGATCTTTTATGGTTCTGTCCTAGACATTGCCCGGTTCTACATGTTTCATAAAGATTCACATAGAAAAACACCTTGGGCCAACATGCAGCTTTTTTTCAGATAACAACAATATTCTATCCACTTATTGTTTTTTTTGCCGTCAGTAGGAAAGCTAAAGATGGGACCAGATCTGTCCTAAAAGCCCCACAGTTCAAGTACGACGGGTAAGTAACCAATGAATGCTTGCTCTTAACAAATTTAGGCTTTACTTATTTAAAATGCCGAGATGTATGCGCTCAAAAGTTTTACTATTCCATTGTATATATAGGGTAGATCCAGACTTACTTTGTTAGTTCTTATTAAATCCATAAGACTCTTTACAAGCTTTTATGGTTCTGTCCTAGACATTGCCCGGTTCTACATGTTTCATAAAGATTTACATAGAAAAACACCTTGTGCTAGCATGCAGCTCATTTCAGAGGCATATAATTGGGCTATAATTCTAGCCTAATTATTCTCCATACATAATAAGACAACAAACACAGAATGCTCTATGGATGTCCATTTCTATTAACGAGAAAGGTAAGAATATCTAATAATTCCAAACTGACATTGAGTTTTTGTGTTCTATCCAGAAACATCTACAGCTTCAACAATCCAAAACCAAGGTAGGTTTCACGTTTGTCATCATTTTGCTGGTGTTAGCACAAAACGGTGAAAAGTTGTTTGTTTCCATTTAATTACAAACCTTCTTCTCTACTGTCTTTTTTAGACCATTGGATCCAGAAGAGCCCATGGATATTGATATGTAAGTGTAATGGACTCTTCTATTTTTGGGATATAGCTAATGTTCAGTTGATATCACATTGGTTAAGCTAAAGGTCTGACATATTCCTCTGATCAATAGTTTATACATCTCTCCAGCAGTCAGATGGCTGCTTCATATGAAAAGAAGTAGATATTAAATAAGTGAAGTAACAATAAATGCCTACTTATTATTCTCTTTTCCAGAATGTGCGAGGACGAACCCATGGACATTTCATAGTAAGTTTCATTGACTTGTGAATTTTTAATTATGGATGCATCTTTATTCTTGATGATAAGCTCATTTGAGCAGAGCCCTACTCCCCATTACAGTCTGCTCGGCCAAATATCACCGACAAATGATGGGGTTGGAGTTCCAGAGACAATCTCTGTTTATAATTATAGATGTGTAAATACCTTTATATATTATTATAGCGTCTCTTTTATTGATTTCATTTCATGTCTTCTCTTTATCCACAGGTCATGCGATTGGAGAAGAGATTGAAGATGAGGGAAGAAATGTTTGGGGGGAGGGGGGATATTATGTCAGAGGGGATTAAGATATATTAAATTTAAAAAAATCTAAACATGTTGTAATCATGATTGGTACATTAAAGTCTCTACATATAACATGATCATTGATCACCATGGATTACGCCACGTTGGACATTGAAGGACAGACCACATCGGAGCGCGTAGCCTGCCTGGTCTTGTCTGTTATGGTGTACAGAGTTAGTAGTTTGCTCCTTACACAGTATTATCATTCCCCCAATGCTTTAACTTCCTATCTGTCAATCCATTTTGTAAATCATATGATGTAGTGCTACTCAGGTTATACTAGATGAAAACTTTCTTGTCGTCTTCTGTTTCCTGCAAGCTGTTTAACGCAGAGACTGTGCCATTTCTGTTATAGTGTGGAGGAGAGGAGTGCTGGTTACTCTGTATCCGGCGACTTTATATGTGAAATGACATGAAATTTCCACCAAACTAATAATAACGATTGGGATCTTGGGTATCTCTTGGCATAAAGTTAAATAACATTCTATATTTAATATTGGCCAATTCTAAATATTTTAAGTTAAATAACATAATGAAAAAAAAAGCTTCCTTTTAAGATATTTTATGGAGATTTAGAAGTGGTTGAGGCTAAAACAATGAAGGAATTTAAAAATGCATGGAGTATGAATAAAGGCTATTTTTATTTCCTTATTTGTTTTATTTTATTTTACCCATACATTATTGAACACTACCTTTTAGATAACTACCTCCTCTATGTGACATGATTACTGTAGAATCCTGGGTGCAGATGAAACTCAGCACTGTTGGCGGGTTTAACCCTTTCGTTGTCACTGTTGGTTTTATGCACTTTAAGCAATAATCTAGATGATGAGAAATCCTTCGGTGAAGCTCAATGACTAAAAAACTGTTACTGTTATCTTCATGCTATTCTACCTACTACCTTATAGACTTTTGCTAATACCCTTAATAATCTGCGTGTCACTAAAAACAATATTGAAATAAAATATATATTATTATGTGCAATAAGGTGTTCTCATGTTGTTTATGTGTGGAATGTATACCTGCGCTTGATTTGGGTAAAAAACAAGTGATGAACCAAATAAAATAATCCCTCTCTGTGATGCCGAGAAGTGTTGGGGTGAGAGATCCCTGATATACAAGACACCTGCTGGATCATTCATACAGTAATGGTTATCAGCAGACCTGTTCTTTCATATTTGGGAGAACATGAAAAAGAACACGAATGGTGTGTTTTCGTTGTTCAAACCGAATGTAGTAATACGAAGAATCATCTTCGCTAATATCTCCTAGCTAATCTCCCTGGTCCCTTCCCACTGGCTCTAGCCTACCTTCTCTATGCTGCCAGAGGGCTTCCAAGCCATGTACCCTGCAAGAGGGCTTCTAAACCGTGCTCCTGCCGTGTGCCCTGCCAGAAGGCTTCAAGCCATGCACCTACCTCTTCCCTTACCGGTGCGCTTCCAGTTTCCTGCCTGTAATAAGCTTCTCACCGCAAGTTAATTTCCTGCTAGTTCTCAGAACACCTGTAGATGGCGCCCAAGAGAAAGACTAAGGCTAAAGCAGAGCGCAGATCAGAACTGGATACATCATCAGCCTGTCTACAGCCATGCTCTGAATCTGAACCTGCCCCTGCATCGAGACTCCTACTTGATCCTTCATTGGTTGATGCAAGAAGAGGCTCCTGCTGGCAACAGAGTCGCTCTTACGGACCTTTAAAATCCTGGCAGCAAAGCTGCTGCATATTTTTATTGCATTAACTCCATATTAAACTCTGCTCAATAAAACAACAAAAAACGAACACGAAGAATGTACACAAATATTTGCCTGAAAAGAACACGAGTACGGGCAAATATTCATGGAATACGAATGTTTATTTTTACACATAGACTAACACGAAGACGAAAGCGAAGACTTGCCCAAGTCTAGTTATACGTTTTAAACTATCATACTAATGATTAGTGGATCTCGGCTTAAAGTGGTTCTGAGTATCTCTGTATTTAACGGAAGCTATTCTGACCATCCTTGTTTCATGATGAACTTTTGGTATTCTGAGTTTCGATGATTTTCATGATCCAAACTTGGTGGCTCCATCATTGGGATTGTAGACATGTTGTTAGCTATTTGGCTAATTGTACGTAATGATTAGCTTTGATTTTTGGATCCATGTTTGTATTATTTTGCAGGGAATATTGCTACAGTCATACATTTTTATGTAATTAAATCTTTATACTTTGGTATTTATGCCATCATTTGAAGCCAATTTACTAAACAATAATAAGTAACAAATCATGAGATATCTCATTTTTATTTAGTGTTTTATATAGCGTCAACAGATTCTTCAGTGCTGTACAAAGTGTAGACAGGACATAACAATAAGTATGTAAAATAACAAGATGACATACAGAAAAAACAGGTGAGAAGAACCTTGCTCAAAAGAGCTTACAACCCAGAGGATCAATAACTCTTTGATCCGTGGTGAGTGGTTCTTTGTATTTATGGTTAGTTGTATTACATGACTGTGGAGACTCCATGCGAGTCTGCTCCTCATATTTAAAATATTTTGGTTACTATTAGCAGGGCGCTAGTCATACTTAATTGATACTTCACTATCATCTGATGTAATAATGTAGTGTGCAGTCGCTGTCTGGTGCGCATGCATCCATCATATGTGGATATGTGGATCCCTGGCTTTAAAACTTCAATACTTATTTCATGACCCAGAATAGATTTTGTTTGGGAAAATAAAACAAGAATGCAGAAGGAAATTATTTATTTATTTAAGTCACATGGAGAGTTGGGAGAGTTTGGGAGAGTTCAATTATTATGAACACAATAAGGGTTCTGGGTTTCCCGTTACACTCTCCTAATTGGAAATTCTGCTTTAAGATTTGCAAAACAGGAGAAGTGGGAAAATACATCATTATAGAGGTGCAATGTTGATCCTACAAAAAAAATGACAAACTATCCTTCATGTTTGAGTAAGGATGAATCGTTTTAAAGTGCTTGTGAGACAGGACTCAAAGCAGAAGTCCCATGAAAAGTTCTTATTGAGTATGGACTAATATAGAGTAATTGTCAGAATTCTGTAGGATCCTATGTTACTGATCTATACTACACTTTATTTGAGATCCAGGCCAGAGATTCCAAAGAGCTAAAAACCCTCATTGAACTCCAGAATAAGATTCAGTCTTTGCTTCAAGATTGCATGTTCTAAGAGTTCCTATCAGTAATTCTGGAATCCTGAACCCCTGACAGAAGCACCCGGTGAGAGGAGTCCATGTTCACTCTGAGACTCTGTGTTCCTTCACTGTATGGAGGAATCTTCAGTTCCAAACATGTCTCTGATTTAAATGTTCAGAATTCCTGCTGTATCTGGGAAACCTACATCTGAAAGCGATACTTATTTCTTCCACTTGTAACATTGATCACTTACCTGCTTCTATTTCCAGTATCTGCTGAATCTGCAGTATACAGTATTTTCTCGATTATAAGACGAGTTTTTTCCAGAGCAAATGCTCTGAAAAATACCCCTCGTCTTATAATCGAGGTCGTCTTCTAATCAGACCTCAAAAAAATGTCTGCTGGGGCCATGCTGCTTACTGGGCTTTGGTCGGAGTAGCGTCTCTGCTACTAGCAGCAGGAGAACAGGAAGCTAGCAGAGTCCTCACATAACTCTACCTTCCCCCTCCTTCCTCTGGGGGCGGGGCCAGAGAAGTTGCTCGCACAGCCGGGCCCCTGCAGAAGTCTTCGAGTGAGAGATCTGCAGTTCAGGTAAAGGGGTTGGGGAGGGTTTTTGAGCAAGTGTGTGTGATTAACCCCTTAAGGACCAGGCTGTGTTTTACCTTTTGTACCATTGGGAACGAGGCTGTTTTAACACTTTTGTGGTGTTCGTGTTTAGATGTAATTTTCTCTTCACTCATTTAGTGAACCCACACAAATTATATGTTGTTTTTTTCAGGACAAGAAGGGCTTTCTTCAGATACCATTGATTTAATCATATAATCTAATTTCCCATAAAAAAAATAATAAAATATGATGAAAAATGTAAAAAAAACACATTTTCTGACTTTTACCCCAAAAATCTTTTACTCATCCAAAAAAGCTAATGAAAAAACCTACTAAATATATTCTACTATTTGTCCTGAGTTTAGAAATACCCAATGTTTTTATGTTTTTTTTGCTTTTTTCTGCACGTTATGGAGCATTAAGTACAAGTAGCATTTTGCTATTTCAAAACCATTTTTTCCAAATCTGGTAATTCTTCCCCCCATGTGCCATTTCGGGTACCTTTGAAGCCGGCCAATGCAATTTACCCCATCAAATCATATATTTTTGAAAACTAGACACCCCAAGGTATTTCAAATGCTACAATTTTAACTCTTACCATGCACTAATTCTACCATCAGCCTTTGTCAAACTTTGTGGTAGTAATTTATTTTGTGTTTTTTATCGCTAAAATTGCTCTTCAGGTATGGATTTACAGCTCCTGGTATACATCACTTTCAAACAACACCCCAATATGTGTTCAGCAACATCTCCCGAGTACAGTCATACCTCTCATGAATGGGTTTGTTGGGTTGTTTGGGAGGTAAAACGCCACATTTAGGAAGTGCACATTTTTTAACTTGGAACTTTTACATCTGGTCATTCTGCCCCCATGTCCTAATAGGACCATCTTTGAAGCCGGCTAATTCAATTTACCCCATCAAACCATATATTTTTGAAAACTAGACACCCCAAGGTATTTCAAATGCTAGTATTTTAACCCTTTCCATGCATGAGATTCTACCACCAGCCTTTGCCACACTTTGTGTTAGTATTTTTTTGGTATTTTTTTTACACAAATTGTACTTTGGGTATACATTAATAGCTCCAGGTATACGTTACTATCAAACAACACCCTAATATGTGTTCAACAACATCTCTCGAGTACAGTGATACCACCCATGCATGGGTTTGACTGCTGTTTGGGGTTAAAAGGCCACATTTGGGAAGTGCGCTTTTTTTCCCCTATTTTGGTCAGTCTGTGCCTGGCCACTACAATTTACCTCATAAAACCATATATTTTTGAAAACTAGACACCCCAAGGTACTTAAAATGGTAGTATTTAACCCTTTCCATGCATCAGATTCTACCACCAGCCTTTGCCACACATACTGTGGTAGTATTTTTTTTGTATTTTTTTCACACAAATTGTACTTTGGATATAAATTTATAACTCTAGGTATACGTCACTATCAAACAACACCCTAATATGTGTTCAGGAACATCTCCCGAGTTCAGTCATACCCCACATGTATGGGTTTGTCTGGTGTTTGGGGTTAAAATGCCACATTTTGGAAGTGCGCTTTTTTTCCCCCCCATTTCGGTCAGTCTGTGCCTATGCCCTATCTTTGAGCCCGGCCACTCCAATTTACCCCATCAAACCATTCATTTTTTTAAATTAGACACCCCTTGGGTATTTGAAATGGTTTTATTTAAATTTTTCCATGTCAGGATTTTTGGGAAGATACAGCGCTAATTTTAGCACTTGCTCATAATAATAAACTTTATTTTTTTATTTTATTTATTTTACTCTTTTTGGACTTTTTTTTTACATTTTGCTGGAACTGGATAGTTCCTCTAAAGCATAATAATTTTTAAATGTTACCATGTTTTTTTTAAGCTTTTTCTTTTTTTCCTTTTTTTTTTTAAATATATATATATATATTTTTAATATTTTACTAATCACATAGTGATTAGAAAGCTGGGCTCCATTGACTTGTATGGTTGAATGCAGTACCTGTATTCAACCTGCAAGTGAGCCAGAGTTCTCTAGAGGGTCTGGAGACCGTCTAGCCAACTTTTAAAACTTTATTATTCTTTTTCCTGGGCTGCCGCCATCTTGCGGATGGCGAAGACAGCGTGCAGCTGCGGCTATGACCGCTCTCCGGAACGGTCACAGCCCACCCAGAGGTAAGTGTTTGGTGTCGCTGGATGCCTCCTGATCGAGGCATTCCAGCGACACCATTGACGTTTAGGAGGTGATCGTTGATCGCCTCCTAAACGCTTTTAAAACGGGCGTCCGCCGCCATACAATGTATGGCGGCTATTGACGCCCCGGGGAGGGGCCATACATGGCCCATCATGCCGATCTCGGTGTTGCTGAATGCCTCGACATCGAGGCATTACAGCAACACCGTTTAAGCTTAGAAAGTGATCGTTTAAGTCTCATGACGTGTCAGGCACGTCATAGGTCGTTAAGTGACCGTTTTGCATGACGTGCCTGACCCAGCAATGGACGTTAAGGGGTTAATGGATGAATGAGTATTTAAATGTTTGTGAATGAGTGTGTGTGTGATAGCATGGATGCGTAAGGGGGGGTTGTGGTGGTAGCATGGCATAGGGAGGCTGTACTCACTCCTATCATCCTCAGGTTCCAGCATGTACTGGCTGCCTTGGCTTGATAGGAGTGTGATTGCTGTTAGCAGTTATATATATATATATACACCTCCAGAAAATGCATTTTAACCCCTTATATGCCACTCAGCCCCATGATATGATAAGGCATATCATGGGGCAGAGGGGCATATAGGAGGGTATAAGACATTTCTGGAGGCAGAGTGGCATATAGAAGGTTAAAAGGCACATCATGGGGCAGAGTGGCAAATAGGGGGGTATAAGGCATTTCTGGGGGCAGATGTGCATAACTGGGGGGGCAGGTTGGCAAATAAAAGGAAATAAAAAAAATATATATTTTTCTCAATCATAGCTTTTATTAAATATGAAAAAATAGTTTACATGAATTAATATTTACTAGTAAAACTTTTTTCCTATAGGGTAGTCTTATATTCAGGCTTTTTGTTTTTTTCCTAAATTAATATTTTGATTTTGGGGGGGTCGTCTTATAAACATGGCCATCAATCCAGGATATTTGTCATCTATCATAAGAAAAAATTGATGAACATGGAAAAAAACTTTTGACCACCTTTTTTCTCCATATTCTGCTTTAATTGGAAACCTGTCAATAATTTTTTTCATTACGTTCTTGTACACATTTAAGAAACAAGAGACTTCTAAAAATAACGATATCATGGACTTAGTTGGAAGTAATGCTTAAATCCACATTATTCTGTCAAACACCGTGCATACTTGGTTTCAGTCAGCCTTCTCTGTATGCCTTTTATCCTCTTTAAGTTCTGTTCCCCTTCCTCTATATTTTTTGTTGTTCATATTTTTAGAGTTGAGCAGTCCCTCCTGCCACACCAGTGACTCATTAAGGGTTTCCAGAGAAGGCTTTAAATTGTTTAAAGTCTGAGTGTACCCTGGAGTGCTTTGCCGTAGTGGAAGGCTGAGCAATGATTGGCCAGAGAGTGTTACCGAATCCCCAATATTTAAATTTTTTTAATGGTTTCTGTTAGGTACGTGCTACATTTGTGCTCTGTTTTGTTAAATTATTGATCAGGAATCTTAATGTCAATGCCTTTTATTCTCTTTAAGCTGTGCTCCTCTTTCAGTATATTTCTCTTGAGTCCCAGACTTAACTCTTTATTTCCCTAATTTTAAGAAAGAGATGGGGTTGTGATGTGTCCCCCCTTCACAGAATAAGTGAGTTGCATGTCTGGGTATATTACTGTGTGTGTGTGTCTGTGTATGTGTGTGTATCTGTCTTTGTTAGTGTGAGTATGTGTGGATATGCTAATTTGTTTGTTAGTGTGTACCTGTGGGCATTTATCTATGTGTGTCTATATATAGTATGTTAGTGTACATGTATATACATATATATTAGTGTGAACACCCAGTTATGTTATTGTGAGTGTCAGGATGTGAGTCTGTAGTAGTGTAAGTGTCATGGGTTTATTCTAGTGTGAGTGTCTGGTTCTGTTACCTTGTGTGTCTGGGTTTGTGTATTCGTTTATGTGCATGTGTGTTGGTACTGAATGTCTAGATTTGTGTGAGTATCGGATTGTGTTAGTGTATGTATCTAGATGTGAGTGTGTCTTTGTGATTGTTTATTAGCGTTAATGCCCCCCCAGAGGTTAGGCTCTGTATTTGCCCTTGACCCCAAGTATATTTTCCTCCAGTACCTTGGCATAATAGCTGCATAACTCAAAAGCGGTGCTTAAAGTATCACAAACTCTTTTATTATAACATAGATAGTTTATTGGCATTTGGAATATGATGTTGTTCCACAGAGACCCTGAGAAACTTAAGATTTAACGAAACGCGTAGGGCGGGGAAAACAACAATGTATGTATTTATTATTATATGATTTTTTATTCACTTCAACGGAGTTACCGGGAGTAGAGTCTCAAAAGCAGTGACTCACCACACCTATTTACCACACTCTGGAACAGAGAGGAACGCTTGAGCGCTTTATAGAAAGCACCTGATTCTGCATTATTTCCTGAAGAGCACTTTATCGTACAGAAACAGTTACCCTAATTTTATTGATGCACATTTTGAGCTTGAGACAGTATTACACTATTTTTGTCCTTTTCATCCTTTCTCCCGTGTCCCCGTGGGGGTCATCCAGTTCGGCTTTACCAAAAAAGCTATTTTTGTTGAGATATTCTGTTTTCTACTGGCTACATTAGAGCCATTTGGGGGACACATTTCCCAAGTCATGCCATAGAACCTTCACAATGAGTTAATATTTGAAGATTCTCAGGGTGAGGCCACTTAGAAAGTTCCCAGGGGTGGATTTACGGTACCTTATAAAAACATTCATTAATCCATCTGGGTGATAATAAGGGAGAAGGCAAAAAGGAAAATTCTGAAGATTCATATGGTAAAATGACTGAAGTTGGAAAATCAAATTTAAATAATAATAATAATAATAATAATAAAAATTCTCACTGTATGTGATATATTTTGCTCTTATTATCATGTGCATTTGAATTCATAAAAGCTTCTTTTTTTTAACTAAAATTATTTTTTCTTCAAAACCATTGAAAACTTATTGCAAACCTGCAGAAAAATTGACTGCTATAGAGGAGTTATCTCTTCCTCTCACACATTTTCTGGGATGGACATTATAAAATGTTGCTTTATCTGGGATCATTAAGGGCTAAACTAGTTCTGATTAGCATTTTGGCAGCAATGCGAGAAAATGTGGTTACGGTTCCAAGTGGGTACATGTGTTAAGCATTCAGAGCACAGTACATTTTTGTTTATCTTATTTTTATTAATGGAAGGGGAATAAGATGTCAGCAGACATAGTAAACAGCGGGGTACTATTAGTCAGAAACATACCGATACAGTAAAGAGAACCAACGTCAGCAGACCTTACAACATTTTGATGGTCCTACAATTGTTCACATAAGCATTGAACAAAAAATAAAATGTTGCAGAGACATAGATCAGGTAAAGAGCAACAACCTGTCAGCATCTGAGATCCCAATAAATGTAACAGGCGCTGCTTATTAAATATTAGCAAACTCCACAGGGAACAATCAAGGACTGGGGGCAAAATGTTACCTGCAGCAAAAGAAGGTTGTTAACAAATTGTTTTGCTTGTTGTTATTTTGGTTTTTAAATACTGAGAGAAATGTCTTTTTTAACAAATTCTGAACATTTGCTAACTAAATCTTAAAATCAGTAATTGATTGTGTTATTATTGATACATTATTTGGTAATATATATGCACTGGAAATTATACAAATGGACCAAAAAATATATGGACAAATTCTTAGTTTTGTTTTTGGTCCATATGTTTTCAAAGAACAAAGTTTGGTTATTAATGAAATTAGAATGAGCTTTTTCCATTCGGAAAATTCCTTGTAAGTGGTGAAGAGGCTATCCAAAGCCAGTAATACATTCAATGAATACGTCTATTTAGTGATTTGTGACAAACCAAATATTTGTCTCATTCATCTTATAGTAGATAAACCACATGGGACATGGTAGAGTTAGCAGCACACGATAAGGACATCCAGGAATCCTTTGGAAAAGTCTGCAAGATTTTATGTCTGACCCTCTGAAGATAACCTGGGTGGTAAAGAGACAAGTCAGGGAAAATTATATAAAATGTCAATAAACAGGATAGGAAAGACAGAGATAAGTGAGATAATTCTTTATTTCCTTGTATTAATTTCTGATATGTATCCCTTTATGGTCTCAGAAACTGAAATAACCAGAACAGCTGAAACGTTGTTAGTTTGTTACCTGTGAAGCCTCACAGAGAAGGAACATGAATGGTCACTGAACAGGAGCAAGCAGAGATAATAGATACAACCACAACCCCACCAACCACCCAAACATTTCATCTTAAAGACATACATATGAAGCCCAAAAGCAGCTGGCAGGGAAACTTTTAGGCATCCGGTTTTACCACCTACCAAGAACATCGTTCCCGTGAGCTGAAACGCCGAATGCGTAAATAATTATAATATATCATGGACACCATTGGCACTGAATTTTTTGATATGATAGCTATAACAATTTTCTCTTTATATAGATATATAATTATATAGCATATGATGATAATGATGGTGAAAGCAGAAATTGTAACAAATGAATTACTGATATAACGATATATTTTATTATTCAAAATCAGAATCTGCAGCTTCCTGTGAAAGAATGTATATAACCCTGTTGTAAATAGTAGAGATGCCGTAGATTTCTCAGAATATAAAAGAAAGAATCCCAAATATATCCTGATCCTGTCCCATGTGGAGGCCAAAAATACGATTTCACTTGGACTCTACATGTTACACGTTGTCTTCTTTGCATCCTAAACAAAAAAATGAGTTCCCTTTCACAACTGTCAACGGCAAAGTCATGGCAAACGCATCTCCTTCCTTCAATCTGGGCAGGACGGTGGAGCGGTGGAGCTGCCTCTAGGGTGCTGGATGGGTGTAATGCAGAACCGATGGAGGAAGCCGGTTATGGATATTCAGTTTAATAGATGCTGCATATAATATATATAAATATATATATATACATATATATATATTAACTATAAATAGTGTGCGTGTGAATAAGATGAATACATACAGTATGTGAGTACATCATCTCATATATAGAGACATGTATATTTCCACATAAACCCATCAGACTGATGTACTTACACATATTGTAATGTGAAGATGTTTGTAAATGCATATAAGTGGCTTAAACCTTAATCAGTACTTCCTAAAATAAAAAGATGTGCCTGTCCTGGGCATGGCTACATCCCCTTATTGTAATAACCTTAACCAAATTCTGCTGTGAGGCTGTTCTACTTGTCTATCAGCCCTAAGTCCATTTTCTGTTGAAAATGATGAGTGTGTTCTGCCATATTTGTGAAAAATATATATACAAAAAAGACAAAATAAATGAGAAATCTTGAAAGTTGACTCTTTATTTCAACTCTAAATTATCCAAGGCTTCCTAAGCCTTACCTGCTGGATAAACTTGCATTGTGTGCTAACATTGTCACTGTGCTGTAAACTGCAGCTTTAGTGAATAAGTCACTTGGAGATTAAAAGTCTCCAAGGTCTATGTAACAGCCCAAATAGTGTAATTTGTTTTCTGTGTCCAAACAAAGCTCTACAATATCGCATAACTTTATCCTCATCATTATCTCCGCTATCATCTTTTTGGAGATATTCTAAGCTGTGGGTAAGAATACTGAATCATAATAAACTATCTCCATTTCATCTGCTGTATTAAACATCACCTCAGCACTTATAATTCCTATTGCCCCCAGGCTTCTCCTATTATATTTTTATTTACATGGCATATCCATATGATGTTAACATGGGGATCCTCATGCACCTCTGTGGGGTTCTGTGGGGTTCTAAACAGTTATGACATCAGTTGCCTGCCAACTGATGTGTTGACCGCTGCCACCAGACTCATTTTCTGTTTATCTGAGGAGACAGCAGAAGCGGTTTGATAATCGTGTGAAAAATGTGGCTGAACGCCATTAACAGTTCCATGATGCCTCCAGAGGCCGGGTAAGAGAAGAAAGGGTGGCAGGGAAAGATATTTTAGGATGATTTTTGAATCATGTGCTGTGGGAATTGTATATTCGGGGCATTATCAGAATATCACGTGGGCAGATAAAATACATCTTAATTTAGCACATAATATGAGAACTACATCACATTTTAGTTACAGAGCACCAGCAGGTTCTGTGGTATCAACACACGTTAAATAGTATAAATGGGTTTCGCCACAAAAGATAATTGGGACAGATGAATGGGACAAACAGCAAGTGACGCGAGTCCCACCATCTCTGAAACACAAATTCATCACTAATTCTTTTTTGCCACTAATGGCAGTAAGATGTATAGACTTTTAAAGGAAGGCTTTGGCGTTTAGGCATATAGGTTCAATGTTTGTTGTACAAAACATGGTTGCCATAGCAAGAAATGGAATGTTACAAATGATATGGCCATTCCCATAGCTTTGCAGAAACATCACTTTTTATACATAACCCTAATTCCTTCATTATTAAGGCTATGGTGTTGCCAATTCCAATGGGATTTCTTCTATGGATGTTCAACCCTGATCCCCATTGTTACTTTCAGTGTACCTCACAACAGATAGGGATTCTGTGTTATATGAAGAGGCCAACAAACCGTTTAACACTACAGAAGATACAATAAAACAAATCAGAAAACATTATTTATTGTTTAAGACACATCATTGTAATGGGTTCATAACAATTATTTATAACACGGAGCGCACCACAATATTCTATTCACTTATTGTTTTGTTTTTCCCTTCAATAGAAAAGCTAATGATGGACTTAAACCAGTCCCAAGGGCTCCACAGCTCATGGACCCCGGGTAAGTAACCAATAAATGTTTGTTCTTTATGCTTTACTTATAAGAAACATTCTCGTAATGGGATCATAACACTTATTTATACCAACGAGCAAACAAGAATATTCTAATCAATCTTTGTTCTGTTTTTGCCCTCAATAGGAAATCTACAGATGGGTTCAAATCTATCGTAAAAGCCCCACAGTTCATATACGATGGGTGAGTAACCAATGAATGTTCGTTCTTTTAGGCTTTTAGGCTTTACTTATCTGAAATGTCGAGATGAATGCGCTCAAATGTTTTACTATTAATTCCTATTAAACTCATAAAGCTCCTTAGGATCTTTTATGGCCCAGTCCAAGACCCTAGAGATTTCTTCTTCAAAACTGATCCCCTTGCTTTTTTTATTTTTAGTGTACCCCACAACAGATAGGGATTCTGTGTTATATGAATAGGCCAACACAACTTTTAACACTACAGAAGATACAATAAAAATAATTTGTTTTTCTACTTACTAGTCACCTCAACTAATGTATCAGCTGGCAATATGCAGATATACCTTGTTTTCCTTTAATTCATTCTTACAGACACATTCTGTGGGTGTTGATATATAAGAAAAATTCTTGTAATGGGTTCATAGCAATTATTTATAACAAGGAGAGCACAACAATATCCTATTCACTTATTGTTTTGTTTTTTCCCTCAATAGGAAAGCTAATGATGGACTTAAACCAGTCCCAAGGGCTTCACAGCTCATGGACTCCGGGTAAGTAACCAATAAATGTTTGTTCTTTAGGGTTTACTTATAAGAAACATTCTCGTAATGGGTTAAAATCTATCTTAAAAGCCCCATAGTTCATGTACGACGGGTAAGTAACCAATTAATATTTGTTCTTTAGGGTTTACTTATAAGAAACATTCTCGTAATGGGATCATAACAATTATTTATACCAAGGAGCACACAAAAATATTCTATCCTTTGTTCTGTTTTTGCCCTCAATAGGAAAGCTAAAGATCGGTTCAAATCTATCTTAAAAGCCCCACATTTCATGTACGACGGGTAAGTAACCAATTAATGTTTTACTATTCCATTGTATATATAGGATAGATCCAGGCTTACAAGGAGCACACAAGGATATTCTAATCAATCTTTGTTCTGTTTTTGCCCTCAATAGGAAAGCTAATGACAGAATCAGACCAGTCTTAAAGGCCCCACAGTTCATGTACGACAGGTAAGACGGGTAACAAATGAAACAAATGTAGGCTTTCCTTATTTGAAATGTCACGATGTATGCACTCAAAACTTTTACTATTCCATTGTATATATAGGGTAGATCCAGGCTTTCCCTGTTACTTCATATTAAATCCATAAGGCTCTTTCCAAGCTTTTATGGTTCTGTCCTAGACATTGCCCGGTTCTACATGTTTCATAAAGATTCACATAGAGAAACACCTTGGGCCAGCATTCAGCTCATTTCAGAGGGATATAATTGGGCTATAATTCTAGCCTATTTATTCCCCATACATAATAAGACAACAAACACAGAATGCTCTATGGATGTCTATTTCTATTAAAGAGAATGGTAAGAATATCTAATAATTCCAAACTGACATGGAGTTTTTGCGTTCTTTCCAGCAACATCTATAGCTTCAAGAATCCAACACCAAGGTAGGTTTCACGTTTTCCATCTTTTTTGTGGTTATAGCAAAAAAGGGTGAAAAGTTGTTTGTTTCCATTTTATTACAAACCTTCTTCTCTACTGTCTTTCTCAGACCATTGGATCCCGAAGAGCCGATGGATATTGATATGTAAGTGTTATGGACACTTATAATTTTAGGGTAAAGGTCTAAGATACATATCAGATTATTAGTTTATAAATCGAGCCGCTACTAACCTCTGACTCTACTGTCTTTTCCAGAACATCAGATGAAGAACTCAAGGGGATTAATAAGTAAGTGTTATGGACTCTTCTAATTTTGGGATGTAGCTAATGTTCAGTTGATATCACATTAGATCAACTAAAGGTCTGATCTATACCTCTGATCAATAGTTTATACATCTCTCCAGCAGTCAGACGGCTGCTGATATTAAATAAGTGAAGTAACGATAAATGCCTACTTATTATTCTCTTTTCCAGAATGTGCGAGGAGGAGCCCATGGACACTTCATAGGAAGAAATGCTTGGGGGGAGGGGGGATATTATGTCAGAGGGGATTAAGATATATTAAATTTATAAAAATCTAAAAATGTTGTAATCATGATTGGTCCTTTAAAGTCTCCACATATAACATGATCATTGATCACCATGGATTACGCCACGTTGGACATTGAAGGACAGACCACATCGGAGCGCGTAGCCTGTCTGGTCTTGTATGTTATGGTGTACATAGTTGGTAGTTTGCTACTTACACAGTATTATCATTCCCCCAATGCTTTAACTTCCTATCTGGCAATCCATTTTGTAAATCATATGATGTAGTTCTACTCAGGTTATACTAGATGAAAACTTTCTTATCGTCTTCTGTTTCCTGCAAACTGTTTAACGCAGAGACTGCGCCATTTCTGTTATAGTGTGGAGGAGAGGAGTGCTGGTTACTCTGTATCCGGTGACTTTATATGTGAAATGACATTAAACTTCCACCAAACTAATAATAACGATTGGGATCTTTGGTATCTCTTGGCATAAAGTTAAATAACATTCTATATTTAATATTGGCCAATTCTAAATATTTTAAGTTAAAGAACATAATGAAAAAAAGTTTCCTTTTAAGCTATTTTATAGAGGTTTAGAGGTAATGTAAGAAAGTTTAAATTTACCAAGAGGGTAGTAGATAAATAGAACAGGGTCCCATCAGACGTGGTTGAGGCTGAAACAATGAAGGAATTTAAACATGTATGGAAAATTAAAAAATACTAATTTTATTTTTTATTTCCTCATTTGTTTTATTTGATTTTACCCATATATTACTGAACACTGCCTTTTAGATAACTACCTCCTCTATGTGACATGATTACTGTAGAATCCTGGGTGCAGATGAAACTCAGCACTGTTGGCGGGTTTAACCCTTTCATCTAGATGATGAGAAATCCTTCGGTGCAGCTCAACGACTAAAAAACTGTTACTGTTATCTTCATGCCATGCTGCCTACTACCTTATAGACTTTTGCTAATACCCTTAATGATCTGCGTGTAACTAAAAACAATATTGAAATAAAATATATAGTATGTGCAATAGGGTGTTCTCAGGTTGTTTTATGTGCTGAATGTATACCTGCTCTTGATTTGGGTAAAAAAACAAGTGATGAACCAGATAAAATAATTCCTCTCTGCGACGCTGATAAGTGTTTGTGTAAGAGATCCCTGATATACAAGACACCTGCTGGATTACCTGTACAGTAATGGTTATCAGCAGACCTGTTCTTTCATATTCAGGAGAACATGAAAAAAAAACCGAATAAAGTAATATGGCGGCGGGTAAACGTACATGAAGATGAAGAAGCACAACACAAAGAATCTTCATGCTCATATCTTCTAGCTAATCTCCCTGGTCCCTTCCCACTGCAGCCTGAGGGCCAGGGCCGGACTAGGACTGAAAAGCAGCCCTGGAAACATTTGGAGAGCAGCCCCATATAGTTTATCTCGCGATTGAGCTCTTATACCCACACGCACCCCTTATACATACCCGAGTCACACTATTTGCCGTACAAATAACTATAAAACATTCTTTTTATCACATTATTTGTATTAAAATACCAGAAAGCAAAACTGTTAAAAGGCCCTAATAAATGAAATATATTACACATAATGGGATCAAAACATTTACTACTGCAAACATTTTTAGATTTAGATATTTTTTGTTTTTGTTTTTATTTCCTTTTATTTGCCAACCTGCCCCCCCCCAGTTATGCACATCTGCCCCAGACTTGCCACTCTGCCTGCTTTTAACCCCCTATATGCCCCTCTGCCTCCAGAAATGCCTTATACCCCCTATATGCCACTCTGCCATATAGGGGGTTAAAAGGCATATCACGCGAGACGCTGTTGCCCAGAACCTGATGCAATCTTTCCCTTCCTCTAATAGGGTTACCAACAGCCCCTTCTACCCCCTTTTTATTTTCTTTTGCACAGAGCCCCATGTCAAGGAGCTTTCAATTACTTAAGTTAATAGAACCTGATTAAGTTAGTAGAATCTGATGTCTTTTCGTATTGCAGGGTACATCAAGAAAACAAACACAGATCAATTCTGGTGGAGTGCCAGATATCTGCCCTAGGCTTGCCACTCTGCCCCCTTTTAACTCCCTATATGCCCCTCTGCCTCCAGAAATGCCTTATACCCCCTATATGCCACTGCCATATAGGGGGTTAAAAGGCATTTATAGAGGCAGAGTGGCATATAGGGGGTTAAAAGGCATACCATGGGGCACTCCAGAAAAGCCTTATGCCCCCCCATATGCCACTCTGCCTCCCTGATATGCCTTATACCCTCCTATATGCCACTCTGCCCCATGATATGCATTTTAACCTCCTATATGCCACTCTGACTCCAGAAATGCCTTATACCCCTATAAGCCACTCTGGCATTTAGGGGGTTAAAAGGCATTTCATGGAACAGAGTGGCATATAGGGGTATAAGGCATTTCTGGAAGGAGAGTGGCATATAAGGGGCATAAGGCATATCAGCGAGGCAGAGTGGCATATGGGGGGCATAAGGCTTTTATATAAAAAAAATATTATACAGTTTGTTAAAAAAAATAAATTTGTTTATTTACCTTCTACTTCTTCCACTTTGGGGCTTTTTCATCCTGGCCTCCGTCCTCTGGTAGCTGCAGGCTGCCGTTTTCTATGTTGACAGGATGTCAGTGACAGGACATCCGGTGCTCCAGCAGTCTGAGTGTGAGGGGGCGGAGCTTTCCCCCCTCACGCTCCTCCCATCACTATGCGGCCATCAGATTAATGGAAATTTAATGGAAACGGCCGATGCATGCTGACACCGCCGGCCGGAGCTACTTTAATTCTTTTTTTTTTTAAATTGAAAAAGTAAAATAAAAGTAAAATAAAAAGTAAAATAAAAAAAGTATTAAAGTAGCTCCGGCCCGCAGTGTCAGCACGCATCGGCGGTTTCCATTAAATTTCCATTAATCTGATGGCCACATAGTGATGGGAGCAACATGAGGGCTGAAAGGTCCGTGCGAGGGGGCGGGGCTTTCACCCCTCACGCTGCTCCCATCAGTAGGCGGCCATCGCACACGGCCGCTGAGTGCTGATGCCGCCGGCCGGCGCTGCTTTAATACTTTAATAAAAAAAGAATTGAAGTAGTGCCGGCCGTTTAGATTAGATTTCGGGCAGACGCCCGGCCTACGAATCTGCCGGCCCACCGGGAAATTTCCCGGTATCCCGGTGGGCCAGTCCGGCCCTGCTGAGGGCTTCCAAGCCGTGTGCCCTACCAGTGGGCTTTCAAGCCGTGTGCCCTGCCAGAGGGCTTCCAAGCCATGCTCCTACCTATTGCCTTACTGGTGCGCTTCCAGTTACCTGCCTGTAATAAGCTTGTCACCTGGCGCCAAAGCTGCTGCGTATTTTTAACGCATTAACCCCATATTAACCCCTGCAACAAAAAACAACGGCACAAAACGAACACGAAGAATGTACAAGAATATCTGCCCAAAAAGAACACGGGAACGGGTAAATATTTGTGGAATACAAATTTTTTTTTTACACATAGACAAACATGAAGATGAATACGAAGACTTGGCCGGTGTCCAAGTCTAGTTATACGTTTTAAACTATCACACTAATGATTAGTGAATCTCTGCTTAAAGTGGTTCTGAGTATCACTATATTTAACAGAAGCTATTCTGACCATCCTTGTTTCATGAAGAAGTTTTGATATTCTGAGTTTGATGAAGCTGCCAGCTTTTCTACATTATGCTGTATTGATGGTTTTCGTGTCCCGAACTTGATGGCTCCATCATTGGGTTTTTAAACATTTTGCTAGCTATTTGGCTAATTTTACTTAATGGTTAGCTTGGATTTAGGGATCCATGTTTGCACATATTTGATTATTTCGCAGGGAATATTGCTACATTTGTACATTTTTATGTACCATATTTTCCGGCGTATAAGACGACTGGGCGTATAAGACGACCCCCAACTTTTCCATTTAAAATATAGAGTTTGGGCTATACTCGCCGTATAAGACTACCCCTCTACCCAGTATACAACAACCAGCCAATCACGGCAAGCGATGTACCTTACCGGTGATTGGCTGGTTGTTGTATACAAAGCCTGCTTGGATTGGGTGGGTCAGCTCTCCCTAACATATGCCTGTCCACACACACATGTATAGACATACACTGCCCTCACACACCCCTTCCTTTACACACATATACACGTACACACCAGCTTACAAACACACATATACACATACACTGCCCTTACACACACCTGCCCATACACATACACTTCCCATACACAGACATATACATACATACACTGCCCTTACACACATATATATATATATATATATATACACATACTAACATACGCCTGTCCATACATACACATTTATACACTGCCCTCACCACACACCCCTGCCTTTACACACACATATATATATATATATATATATATATATATACACACACCAGCTTACAAACACACAAATACCTACACTGCTCTTACACACACCTGACCATACACATACACTGACCTTACACCCTTTTCTCCCCATCTTTTACCTTTCTCATCTTCTATCTTCCATCCAGTTGTGGAAGCTCGAGGTCTGTCATTTCAGACCTCTGCTTTACTGCTCCCTTATCACTACGCGCCAGCAATTGATGCCGAGCACCGGGATATGATGTCATCCCCGCACTCGGCATCAATAGCCGGCACGTAGTGATTAGGGAGCATGGAAGCCGAGGTGCCAGACCTCGAGTCAGACCTCGAGCTTCCTAATGTTGGGCTAGTTGGGGAGATCACGATCTTGCACCTACCTCGGCGCAGGCCTGAAGACCGGCCCAGGGGAGGCAGCTTCTCCGCTCGCCCATCCCCTAGAGTTTCCTCTAGTATCTCATTAGTATCTCATTATATCATAAAAAATTTCATTATTATTTATTGTTTTATATAGCGCCAACAGATTCTGCAGCACTGTACAAAGTGTAGACAGGACATAGTTACATAGTTACATAGTTATATAGGCTGAAAAAAGACATGCGTCCATCAAGTTCAGCCTTTCCTATATCTGTTAATTTGTTGCTGTAGATCCAAAAGAAGGCAAAATTTTGCACTAACCAGGGAAAAAATTCCTTCTTGACCCCAAAATGGCAGTTAGATTTCTCCTTGGATCAATAAGCTGTTTCCCCATAATTAAAGATTATATCCCCGAATATTATGTTTTTCCAGGTATCCATCCAGTTGCAGTTTAAACGTCTGTACAGACTCCGATAAAACTACCTCTGCAGGCAGAGAATTCCACATCCTTATTGTCCTTACTGTAAAAAACCCTTTCCTCTGCTTTAGTCTAAATCTCCTTTCTTCCAGTCTGAACGCATGACCACGTGTCCTACGCATAGTCCTGTTTATGAACAGATTTCCACACAATGGTTTGTATTGGCCCCGAATATATTTATATAACGTTTTTCTAAACTAAACAGATTTAAATTAGTTAACCTTTCTTCATAACTATAGTGCTCCATTCCTTTTATTAATTTTGTAGCCCGCCTCTGCACCCTTTCTAGTCCTATGATATGCTTCTTTAGAATAGGTGCCCAAAATTGCACAGCATATTCAAGGTACGGCCTTACCATTGATTTATACAGAGGCAACATTATTTCTTTATCCCGCGACTTGATGCCCCTTTTTATACACGACAATACCTTACTGGCCTTAGCAACCGCAGACTGACACTGCACATTGCTGCCTAGTTTGTTGTCTATAACAATTCCCAAATCCTTCTCATTTGTCGTTATCCCTAATTCACTACCGTTTAGGGTGTAGGTTGCTTGTGCATTCGCTACCCCGAAGTGCATAACTTTACATTTATCTACATTGAATTTCATCTGCCATTTGAGTGCCCAGTCCCCCAGTCTATCTAGATCCCTCTGCAGCACAGTAATATCCTGCTCACGCTGTATTACTTTACCTAGTTTTGTGTCATCTGCAAACACAGAAACATGAATTTCAATGCCTCCTGCCAGGTCATTTATAAATATGTTGAATAAAATTGGTCCCAGAACAGAACCCTGAGGGACACCACTTACCACTTTTGACCAGCGTGAAAATTTACCATTTATAACAACTCTCTGTTCTCTATCTCTAAGCCAATGTTCTACCCAAGAACAAGAATTTGCATCTAGACCAATTTCCTTCAGTTTGAATACTAACCTATTGTGTGGAACCGTGTCAAACGCCTTGGCAAAATCCAAGTAGATTACATCCACTGCAACCCCCTGATCGACACTTCTACTTACTTCTTCATGACGATAAGTATGTAACATAACAAGATGACATCAGAAAAAACAGGTGAGGAGAACCTTGTTCAAAAGAGCTTATATACATTCCCATTCTAACATTCACTCTTAATATCTTTCTGCCTTCTCCCCAGACTGCTTCCGTATTTAGCACCAGGGGCAGATAATATACTTGGCAGCCACCCCAATGGCCCCTTTGCCCCTCTCCTGGTAACTCAAATACACGCTGGCACACATTTTATACACATTTGCAAAGACATACATACTTATACCAACACACATGCACATACACACACTACACTCTGGTATCTGACCCCTCTGGAGAAAGACGATAGCATTCTTGGTGAGTGGGGTAAAGTCTTAATTAATTAATAGAGAAAGATTAGGTAAACTGCATATATATTATTGTCAATCACAGACAATTGTTTCAGAGTTTTTACTACAGCAGATTCATGGCGGGCAAATCAGTCACTAAATGTGGCACAGCCAACATGATCTCATTCATTTCCTATCTTGGTATAATGTTTCCACCCCCTTCCTTAAACCCCTTCTGTACCGATGGAATTTAGTATTGAGTATCTTTTTTTCATGGAATAATCACAGAAGCAGCTAAATATATTTATAAATATCACTATATTAGATTGCATACAAAACAATGTTGCAATGAAAATAGAGATAACACGAAATATAGAGCAAATAAATTCAAACACACGATTATTAGTTGATATTCAACAGATCAATATAATGAAGAAATACAAAAAACGCAAATACATGTTCAAATATTAAATAATAATTACACATCAAAAAAATCTTCTACACAGTTGGTTGCACTGCTGAACAATAGCCCAATTTATATTAATTACTGGAATACCCCACATATATCTTTTTATAGCAACATCCATCTCTTAAATAGTACCCTTTAGTGTACTATTTTAATACTACTGGCTTAAGGGGTTTTGGCAGTAGTGAAGGTATATATATATATATAGAACACAGTTTGTTTTTCTCTTCATTATTATTCTTTTTGTTTGCACTGGTAACAGTTCATTTGGGCATCTATCTGATATGTTATGGATACCAGATATATAATGGTGACATCAGTGTGCTCACATTATAGTATATTTATTTATTTTGATAATTTTTGTACTTTATGTTTTTTTTTGTCTTGTGATGTGCAAGGGTACAATTGTGCATTATTAATTGATATGTCCACTGGTACAACATATATGGACCATGATATATTCCATATGCTGACCCTCAGCACTTATAATTCCTATTGCCCCCAGGCTTCTCCTATTATATTTTTATTTACATGGCATATCCATATGATGTTAACATGGGGATCCTCATGCACCTCTGTGGGGTTCTAAACAGTTATGACATCAGTTGTCTGCCAACTGATGTGTTGACCGCTGCCACCAGACTCATTTTCTGTTTATCTGAGGAGACAGCAGAAGCGGTTTAATAAGCGCCTGAAAAATGTGGCTGAACGCCATTAAAAGTTCTAGGATGCCTCCAGAGGCCGGGTAAGAGAAGAAAGGGTGGCAGGGAAAGATATTTTAGGATGATTTTTGAATCCTGTGCTGTGGGAAATAAAATGGCAGTAAAATGTTTAAACTTTTAAAGTACGGTTTTGGGAGATAGGTTCAATCTTTGTTGTAGAAAACATGGTTGCAACAATATTATATTCACTAATTATTTGTTTTTGCCCTCAACAGGAAAGCTAAGAATGGGATTAAATCTGTTTTAAGTGCCCCTCAGCTGATGTATCCCGAGTAAGTATTATCTTATTTGAAATGTCGAGATGTATGCGGTCAAAACATTTACTATTCCAATGTACATATCGGGTAGATCCAGGCTTATCTTTTTAGTTCTTATTAAATCCATAAGGCTTCTTAGGATCTTTTATGGCTCTTTCCGAAGCCATAGAGATGTTTTCTATTGTTGTGCAACCCTGATCCCCATATTTACTTTTAGTGTACCCCACAACAATGTTTAACACTACAGAAGATACAAAAAAAAAACACATTTACTGCATGTCAGCAGGAATCATGTTCCTACGTACTAGTCACCTGAACTAATATATCAGCTGGCAATATGCAGACATTTTATTTCATTCTTAAAGACAAATCCTGGGGCTGTTGATATTTAAGTAACATTCTTGTAATTGGTTCATAGAAAGTTTTATTCTATTCACTCTATGTTCTTTTTATGTCCTCAATAGGAAAGCTAACGATTGGCAGAAATCTGTCCTAAGAGCTGCACAGCTGAAGTACCCCGAGTAAGTAACCAATGAATGTTTGTTCTTTAGGCTTTACTCGTAATGGGTTCATTAAAAATATTTCTACCAAGGAGCACACAAGAATATTCTATCCAATCTTTGTTCTGTTTTTGCCCTTTTTACTTTTAGTGTACCCCACAACAGATAGGGATTCTGTGTTATATGAATAGGCCAGCAAAACATTTAATACTACAAAAGATACAATAAAACATATAAGAACTTATAACACGGGGGACACAACAATATTCTATTGACTCTTTGTTTTGTTTTTGCCCTCAACAGAAAAGCTAATGATGGACTCACACCAGTCCTAAGGGCCCTACAGCTCATGGACCCCGTGTAAGTAACCAATAAATGTTTGTTCTTTAGGCTTTACTTATAAGAAACATTCTCGTAATGGGATCATAACAATTATTTATTCCAAGGAGCACACAAGAATATTCTAATCAACCTTTGTTCTGTTTTCTCCCTCAATAGGAAAGCTAAAGATGGGACCAAATCTGTCCTAAAAGCCCCGCAGTTCATGTATGATGGGTAAGTAACCAATGAATGTTTGCTCTTAACAAATTTAGCTTATTTACTTACTTGAAATGTCAAGATGTATGCCTCCAAACCTTTGCCATTGCAATGCACATTTAGGGTAGATCCAGGCTTACCTTGTGAGTTCCTATTAAACCTATAAGGCTATTTAGGATCTTTTATGGTTCTGTCCTAGACATTGCCCGGCTCTACATGTTTCATAAAGATTCACATAGAAAAACACCTTGGGCCAACATGCAGCTTTTTTTCAGATAACAACAATATTCTATCCACTTATTGTTTTGTTTGCCCTCAATAGGAAAGCTAAAGATGGGACCAGATCTGTCCTAAAAGCCCCGCAGTTCAAGTACGACGGGTAAGAAACCAATGAATGCTTGCTCTTAACAAATTTAATCTTTACTTATTTTAAATGCCGAGATGTATGCGCTCAAAAGTTTTACTATTCCATTGTATATATAGGGTAGATCCAGGATTATTTTTTTTTAGTAAATCCATAAGGCTCTTTACAAGCTGTTATGCTTCTGTCTTAGACATTGGCCGGTTTCTACATGTTTCATAAAGATTCACATCTTGGGCTAGCATGAAGCTCATGTCAGACGGATATAATTGGGCTATAATTCTAGCCTAATTATTCTCCATACATAATAAGACAACAAACACAGAATGCTCTATGGATATCCATTTCTATTAAAAAGAATGGTAAGAATATCTAATAATTCCAAACTGACATGGAGTTTTTGCGTTCTTTCCAGCAACATCTACAGCTTCAACAATCCAAAACCAAGGTAGGTTTCACGTTTGTCATCATTTTGCTGGTGTAAGCACAAAACGGTGAAAAGTTGTTTGTTTCCATTTAATTACAAACCTTCTTCTCTACTGTCTTTTTTAGACCATTGGATCCTGAAGAACCCATGGATATTGATATGTAAGTGTTATGGACTCTTCTGTTTTTGGGATGTAGCTAATATCCAGTTGATATCACATTGGTTAAACTAAAGGTCTGACATATTCCTCTGATCAATAGTTTATACATCTCTCCAGCAGTCAGATGGCTGCTTCATATGAAAAGAAGTAGATATTAAATAAACGAAGTAACAATAAATGCCTACTTATTATTCTCTTTTCCAGAATGTGCGAGGACGAGCCCATGGACATTTCATAGTAAGTTTCATTGACTTGTGAATTTTTAAATATGGATGCATCTTTATTCTTGATGATAAGCTCCTTTGAGCAGAGCCCTACTCCCCATTACAGTCTGCTCGGCCAAATATCACCGACAAATGATGGGGTTGGAATTCCAGAGACAATCTCTGTTTATAATTATAGATGTGTAAATAACTTTATACCGTATTTGCTCGATTATAAGACGAGGTTTTTTCCAGAAAAAAACTTCTGAAAAACCGACCTCGTCTTATAATCGAGGTCGTCTTGTAATCAGACCTCAGATCATCCCCCACGATACCTCACAATTCCATCAGCAGCCGCCGCCGTATCAGCTGCAGCCACCGCCGCCGCCGCTTCTGTATTCGCGGCAGCCGCCGCTTCTGTATTCGCGGCAGCCGCCGCCGCCGCCACTTCTGTATTCGCGGCAGCCGCCGCCGCTTCTGTATCCGCGGCAGCCGCCGACTCCGTATCCGCGGCAGCTGCCGCCTCCGTATCCGCGGCAGCCGCCGCCTCCGCCTCCGTAATCCGCGGCAGCAGTAGCCGCCGCCTCCGTAATCCGCGGCAGCAGCATCCTCCGATGCGGCCGAATCGGAAGCTGTGACCATAGCAGATGCGCGGGTCACGTGGGTCGCGTTGTTCTCACGTGACCCAGCTTCGTTTTTTACGTTTTTTGCCTTTGATTCTATGCAAATCAGTCCTACCTGACAGTCTGTGCTCCTGTTCACAATTTGTGAAGAGGAGCATAGACTGTCAGGTAGGAATGATTTGCATAGCTGGTTCAATTAGGGGCACAACCTAGTGAACTACATTTCCCATGATTCCCAGACCCCTTTAGCGTGACTGAGGAGCATGGGACATGTTGATGGGACATGTTGATGGGACATATTGATGAGACAAGTTGATGGGACATATACCGTAGATCTGCTATTCCCACTGACAGGTGAGAAAGAAAAAAAAACACTACACACATGCAATAAGAAACCACCACATTACTACCACCATTCCCCAGTGTCATAGTGTAAAAGTGAATTTGAGTGAGTGTCAGATTTTAAAAGTGCATATGAGTGAGTGTCAGATTTTAAAAGTGCATATGAGTGAGTGTCAGATTTTAAGTGTGTTTATGAGTGCCTGTCAGATTTTAAGTGTGTTTATGAGTGACTGATTTTAAGTGTGCTTATGAGTGAGTGGTAGATTCCCTGCAAGGCCCATTTCATTCTATAATACACCGTATGTAAAATACAGTAATGCTGGTATTGCTTAAATCACTGGTACGTAATGTACGTTTATTTCCAATAAAAACAACACTACAGAGTATGCAAACACTTTACAGTTACACATACCATATACAGGAACAGAATAGCATGACTAGTGTCTTCTTGTTATTATGGTTTTAGAGTACCTAAACAGCAAACCTGCCAAATTGCCATCATGTCTTCCACTCCTTCCACATCCAGAGGAGATTGCTCAAGCGACATGCCAACTCCTTCCACATCCAGAGGAGAGTGCTCAAGCGACATGCCAACTCCTTCCACATCCAGAGGAGAGTGCTCAAGCGACATGCCAACTCCTTCCACATCCAGAGGAGAGCCTTCAAGAGTGGCACCAGTAGAGAAAGCGAAAGGAAAAGGCAAATCTACTAAAAAATTCTTACGCAGGAGCTACGATGCCAATTTTAAAATTAAGGTGATAAACGAGGCAGAAAAAACAAACAATTGTGCAGCTGCCAGAAAGTACTGTGTCACAGAGTGTAATGTCAGGAGATGGCGGACACAGAAGAAAGAACTCCTGAACACACAGTCCACCAGGCAAGGCTTCAAAGGCCCTAAAGTTGGGCGTCATGAAGAACTTGACAAACAGGTAGAAAAATTTGTCTGTGAAATGCGTAGCAAAGGATACCCTGTAACCAGAGAAGCTATGCAGATAAAAGCACTGGAAATTGCAAAACAGTTAAAAATAACTGAATTTAAAGCCAGCATGGGATGGTGCAGAAGGATGATGCTAAGACATGGTTTGTCTTTGAGGCGACGCACAACTTTAGCACAAAGACTACCAAATGACTTTAGTGAAAAACTCCTTTCCTTTCAACGCTTTGTGATCGCTCTGAGGAAAAAGCATGACTATGCCCTCAGTCAGATCTGTAATGCAGATCAAACACCTGTGTTCTTTGACATGCCAAGCAATGCTACAGTGCACAAGAAGGGAGAGAAGTCGGTTCTTATAAAATCTACTGGGAATGAAAAATCTCGAATAACCGTTATGTTGTCAGTACTAGCAGATGGAACAAAGCTTCCACCATACATTATTCTGAAAAGGAAAACAATGCCAAAAGAAAAAGTACCATCAGGAGTGATAGTCAGAGTTCAAGAAAAGGGGTGGATGGAAGAAAGTCTAGTTATAGACTGGCTTAAAGTTGTTTGGGGAAGACAACAAGGAATCCATTGCAAAAAAAGAGGAATGCTTGTCCTTGATGCATTCAGAGGACATTTAACCCCAAATGTTAAAAAGCAAATTTCTAAGATGAACACTGATTTGGTCATCATCCCTGGAGGTATGACCTCACAGTTACAAGTCCTGGATGTTGTGGTTAATAAACCATTTAAAGACCATTTAAAAAGGCAGTACAATGCATGGCTCCTTTCTGATGATCACACCCTCACTCCAACAGGAAAAATTAAAAAGCCATCTATTACTCTTCTATGTGAATGGGTACTTCATGCCTGGGGCCAGATTTCTGCTGACAGTATTGTTCTTGGCTTCAAGAAATGCTGCATTACTAATGCCATGGATGGCACAGAGGATGATATCTTGTGGCATGAGACACCACAGAGCAGCACTGAAAACAAAGGAGATGAAGAGGACGAGGACGAGGAGGAGGAAGAGGAAGATGATGATATCATTCCAGTCATCATTGATTAAAAAAATCTAGAAACAAAGACTGATTGTTTTTTTGCACATTTTTTGCACGTTTTTTTGCACGTTTGCTATTTTACAGATAATCTGGTTGTTATACGTTAATGATTAAACTATTTTTAGGACAAAAACAGTGGTTTTGATTTTTTTCCCATTAGGGTCGTCTTATATTCAGGCCTTTTCTTTTTTTCCCCAATAAGATCCAAAATTTGAGGGGTCGTCTTATAATCGGGGTCGTCTTATAATCGAGCAAATACGGTATATTATTATAGCGTCTCTTTTATTGATTTTATTTCATGTCTTCTCTTTATCCACAGGTCATGCAATTGGAGAAGAGATTGAAGATGAGGGAAGAAATGTTTGGGGGGAGGGGGGATATTATGTCAGAGGGGATTAAGCTATATTAAATTTAAAAAAAATCTAAAAATGTTGTAATCATGATTGTGGAGGAGAGGAGTGCTGGTTACTCTGTATCCGGTGACTTTATATGTGAAATGACATAAAACTTCCACCAAACTAATAATAACGATTGGGATCTTTGGTATCACTTGGCATAAAGTTAAATAACATTCTATATTTAATATTGGCCATAATGAAAAAAAAGCTTCCCTTTTAAGCTATAGAGATTTAGAGGTAATGTAAGAAAGTTTACATTTACCAAGTGAGTAGTACATAAATAGTTGAGGCTAACCAAGAGAGTAGTACATAAACGTGGTTGAGGCTAACACAATGAAGGAATTTAAACATGCATGGAGTATGAATAAAGACTATAAACCAATGAGATTTTTTTTTTTTATTTCCTCATTTGTTTTATTTGATTTTACCCATACATTATTGAACACTACCTTTTAGATAACTACCTCCTCTATGTGACATGATTACTGTAGAATCCTGGGTGCAGATGAAACTCAGCACTGTTGGCGGGTTTAACCCTTTCGTTGTCACTGTTGGTTTTATGCACTTTAAGGAATAATCTAGATGATGAGAAATCCTTCGGTGCTGCTCAACGACTAAAAAATTGTTACTGTTATCTTCATGCCATTCTGCCTACTATCTTATAGACTTTTGCTAATACCCTTAATAATCTGCGTGTAACTAAAAACAATATTGAAATAAAATATATATTATTATGTGCAATAGGGTTTTCTCAGGTTGTTTATGTGCTGAATGTATACCTGCTCTTGATTTGGGTAACAAACAAGTGATGAACCAGATAAAATAATCCCTCTCTGTGATGTCGAGAAGTGTTGGGGTGAGAGATCCCTGATATACAAGACACCTGCTGGATTACCTGTACAGTAATGGTTATCAGCAGACCCATTCTTTCATATTCGGGAGAACATGAAAACGAACACGAATGGTGCGTGACCACCATGCCGTCGTTAGCAGTCAAGGGGTTAAGATCCAGGTCAGAGATTCCAAAGAGCTAAAAACCCTCATTGAACTCCAGAATAAGATTCAGTCTTTGCTTCAAGATTGCATGTTCTAAGAGTTCCTATCAGTAATTCTGGAAACCTGAACCCGTGACAGAAGCACCCGGTGAGAGGAGTCCATGTTCACTCTGACACTCTGTGTTCCTTCACTGTATGGAGGAATCTTCTCTTCCAAAAGTGTTTCTGATTAAAACATTTGGAATCCCTCCTGTATCTGGGAAACCTACATCTGAAAGCGATACTTATTTCTTCCACTTGTAACATTGACCACTTACCTGCTTCTGTTTCCAGTATCTGCTGAATGTGCAGTATATATAGAGTTTAATTGCATGATTTTACTATTACCATGACGTAAAGTCATGATTTTATTAAAGACACGGAGGCTAGTATTGCTTAACCCTTTCTTTACTGGAACAAATAGCAGCAAAGAAATTTGAACAGAGAAAAAATAAATAAAACACAATATGTGGCTCCAACAGCCAATCACCACACAGTATACATTATAATACAAGTCTCCTCCCGGAAATCATCCTCTTTCTTTGATAGACGAACTTGATCAGCCCCACCAACGAAACGTCCGACGTGAGACCAGACGAAAACTCTTGAACATCCGTAGAAAACAGGATGGGAACGAAAAGACGACGAACAGATCAAACTGCATGGAAACAAGAAAAACAAGAATCTACAGGTTAACTCCAGGGCATGTAAAGCAGGGAAGGAGGAGAGAACCAAACACACAGAAATGGCATAAAATATTCGGAAATACAGAAGTGCATGATAAATGAAAGACAAACCACAACATCACACAGCCTCACGGAGTAGAAGAGGCAAAGAATAAATAACGAAATAAATAAACGTCCACCCCATACAAACCATCAGCCATAGGGCGGGAGTGAGTCCCACGCAGTGGAAGAAAGGGGGGGAAGCAATACTCGCCTCCGTGTCCTTAATAAAATCATGACTTTACGTCATGGTAATAGTAAAATCATGCAATTTTATGACAGGACACGGAGGCTCCTATTGCAAGTTCAAAGCTGAGCAACAATAGGAGAGAAAAAATGTGACGAAGGCCGGAAGTAAAACTCCTTAAAGGTAGATGGCCTGGACCAGTCCGCAGCCTTCATTAAATCCTCCAAACGGCCACCAAGACTGATGACTTTCGTGGCAACCGCACTCCGAGAGGAATGGGCTCCAAACATCGAGGTATCCACCCCTGCAAGACCCAGATCCCTCTTCAACCAACGTGCCAAGGTCGTAGAGGAAACTGGACCGAAAGGAGTCTTGAAGGAGATAAAAAGATTGGGATGAGACGAGGAGCG
This sequence comes from Spea bombifrons, assembly GCF_027358695.1. Taxonomy (NCBI): domain Eukaryota; kingdom Metazoa; phylum Chordata; class Amphibia; order Anura; family Pelobatidae; genus Spea; species Spea bombifrons. Next base: position 30,141,253 of record NC_071091.1, read on the forward strand.
CAACTGCGCCGTGCGCCGTTCATATTCCTTAAGACAAGCCACAGGACACAACGCAGGAGAAGAAGGAAAAGCCGGATAAGACACAGATTTAATAGAAGTCTTGGTACGCCTGGAAATATGAAAAGTAACCCCCGGAGGGTCAAAAGAACAATTATCAACATCCAAGGCGCGAACGTCAACTACCCTCTTGCAGGACACTAAACACAGTAAGGTAAGTAGTTTAGCCGACAAGTCCCTGAGAGGAAGAGACTCATTAGGAGGCCAAGAAGCTAAAAAGGAGAGAACACAAGAAACGTCCCAAGTGGATGAATACCTAGGACGGGGAGGTCTGCTAAGCCTGGCACCTTTCATTAATCGACAAACTAGAGGATGTTGCCCAATCGGACAACCATCGAGACCATCATGAGATGCCGAAATCGCCGACCGGTAGACATTGATGGTACGGTAAGCTCTGCCCTCATCAAAGAGGGACGAGAGAAATTGGAGAACAGCATTCAAAGGTGCAGAAGAGGGATCCAAATCCCGAGCCAAGCACCAACCAGCCCAAATTCTCCAAGCTGATCCATAAGCCTTCCTGGTTCCCGGGGCCCACGACGCTGCCAAGAGGCGCGAAGTCGTGTCCGAAACACCGTGGATTGCCCAAGGTCCCCGGAAAGCAGCCACGCCACCAGGCTTAGCGACCCGTCCAGAATCAGAGGATGGGAATGGCCCTCCGGACTCAGCAGAAGGAGAGGAGAATGGGGCAACAATCTGGGTGGATCTATCGACAGTTCCAACAACGGAGGAACAGGAACAGGTCCGTACAAAAAGGACCCCAGAGCGACACGATAGAGTGGAACACCACTGGATCCAACCTCCAATCGCTGGAATCCCGAAGATATCGAGAATACCAGTCGGCCACGGAGTTGTGCAACCCGGGAAGATATTCCGCCTGGACCACAATGTTCCTGTTGAGACAGAAATCCCAGAACTGTTGAGCCAAATCCGTCAGGGTCTTGGAGTGGGTACCGCCGAAATGATTGACGTAGCGCACCGCCGAGACATTGTCCATCCGGAGTCTGATGCAAAGGTTGGCATGATCCTTGGAAAAACTTCGAACGGCAAAGGACCCGGCCAGTAACTCCAGAGAGTTGATGTGCAGACCGGCTTCTGCTGGGGACCATCTGCCCCCCGTAGTGAGCCCTTCGCAATGAGCACCCCAGCCATGCAGGCTGGCATCCGAATCGATGGTGAAATCCGGACGAGGACCCACGATGGCCTTGCCATTCCACGCTTCCAGATTCCGGATCCACCATAGCAACTCGGCCCTCGAATCCGTGTCTAGAGAAATGATATCCGCATAGGACGCCCCCTCGCGAAGATGAGCGATTTTCAGACGTTGGAGCGCCCGATAGCGGAGCAGAGCCGGAAAAATCGCTTGAATCGAAGACGTGAGCAGACCCACAATCCTGGTCAGGCAACGAATTGAGATGGACGGGCGCTGTAGGGCACGAGTCAGTTCCTTGCGAATCGAGCGAATCTTGGAAGTCGGAAGACTGAGCATCTCTTGATCCGCGTCCACCATGAAACCGAGAAACTCCATTCTGTGGGAAGGAATCATACATGATTTCTCCTCGTTGATGAGGAAACCCAAATCCGAAAGGAACGAGATCGACAGGTGCAGAGTGTGACGATCCTGAGCCATGATCAGAATATCGTCCAAGTAAATGATAAGTCTCACCCCTTGCGTGCGAAGCCATGATACCACAGGACGAAGCAACTTGGTGAAGCACCATGGAGCCGATGAGAGTCCAAACGGAAGACACGTAAAGCGCCATTTCTGCGTTTTCCAATAGAACTGCAGGAGATCCCGTGACTGTTCCGCCATGGGAACCGTGAGGTAGGCATCCTGCAGATCCAACTTCACCATCCAATCGTTCCTTAACAGTACGTCGCGGAGTAGATGAATCCCTTCCATCTTGAAATGTCGGTAACGTACCAAAAGATTCAGAGATCTTAAATTGATTACCGGGCGGAAACCGCCGCCTTTCTTTTGGACCAGAAACATGTTGCTGATATAATCCGGGGAGTCGTTTGAGACCGCCTCTATAGCGCCTTTTGTCCACAAACTACTGGTCAATTCGGTGTCTATGAGGATTTGATCCTGTTGAGAAAACATAATGGGAGAAGGGAGGATCCGCTGATATGGGTAAGCTATCAATTCGATCGAGTAACCCCGGACACAATCTAGGACCCACAAGTCCGCTGTAAGGTTTTGCCAAGATTGGAAAAAATGACGGAGACGTCCGCCCACCTGAAGCGGGAAAGAAGGAATGGTTAGAAGTGTACTCACCATAGGGGCGTCGATGACCTCTTCCGGAACCCCTGGACCGCCATGGTCTGGCTAGTGAAGGGAAGAACGGTGAAGGTTGCTTGAACTCCCGCCGTGGAGGGAGTTGCGAGAAGGAGCCTCTGGAAGTTCTAGAAGAACTGAAGGCATTACGGCCGGCCAGACGGCCCCTGAATCTGCCGGCCCTGGTGGAAACCTGAGGCTCAAACACTCATTTCATGGACGATTGGGCTTTGTCCAACGCAGTGAAAGCCCCAACGAATTGCCCTAGTTCTTTAATGAAGGAATACCCAAATAGGAGACCCTGAGCATCCTTACCCGCCTCCGACAAGGCGAGATTGGCCAATTTAGGCTCTACCTTTAGAAGGATGGCCTTACGTCGCTTAATGCAAAAGGAAGTATTAACATTCCCTGCAATACAAATTGCCCTTTGAATCCACCCCAAGAGGGTGTCTGGGTCAACAGATTCCCCTTTCTCTTTGGCATGGGATGCCAACTCAAATAATTTCGTTAATGGGCCAAACAAATCCAGGTGTTTATCTTGGCAGGACTTAAGGACAGATTCCAAACCCTTCCTAGGGTTCCAGCCAGATTTGGCTAAATACTGGACCATTTTAGGATCCACTGAAGGTGTTTCACACACTTTATTGGGGACAATAGGGCGTGGGCATTCCGCTCGTAATTTGTTTCTTGCGGATTTAGATAGGGGGCGCCTAACCCACTTTTCAAGATATTGGGCAATGTGAGCAGATGGCACCCATTCGGATGAACGTGGGTGGTGGAGACTTTCTGGGTCAAAAAGGCAATCTCCCTGAGGATCAAGAATCCCTGGAGAGGATGCAGAGTGAGAGACCCCAGGGTCCTCTTGCTTGGGGGAACCTGGTTCCAAGGAATCAAAAGGTTCCTCATCCAAATCCTCATCAGAGTCAGAGGAATCCTCCAGTGGCACAACCTCCTCAGCGGAGTCAGGCTCCGAATCTGAGTCCTCGGGGAGTGTCTTAGCACACTTCCACCGCCGCGCCCGTTCTGCCTGGCGCGAATAGGCTCTTTTGCGTGCTGATGCAACGCTATCTAGGGCGGTATGGGCATCGCCATGTTCAATAATTCTGGAGGTCGGAGGATCAAGGTGTTTTAGTTTGGCCACCGCCTTTTTATGTGCCGTCACTTTAAGAGGTGCCGAAGCACCTTGGAGAGAACAAGTATTGAGAGCTTGGGCAATAGATTGTGACAAAGTAGATGTCATAGATCCCATAGCAGCCAGTATAGCATCAGACACAGACTTTTGAAAGTCTACATGAGGCCCAGAAGTAGAGGGGAGATTACTACTCCCACTAGGCACAGGCAAAACTGGTTCTGACTCTAAATCCCCCAGGGAGAGAACATTGTCAGCCTGAGAAGGCACCTCTTTGACAGGCTTGGGCATGATAATGTGTATAGAGGTACACAGTGAAACGGCAGCAATAATAATTAAATAATGAGCCGGTATTAATAATCAGACAAGGTGTAGAGCAGCCTGGACGATTGCCAGAAAACAGAAAAAAACGGAGGTGAAACCAAGATCATAAAAAGAAGCACCAGGTTGGGAGCTTACCCCTGCCTGGGCGTACAAAATATGCTGTCCGGAACGAGTAAGGATGACGGAGAACCAACACTGAACCGCTGAGCCGCGTGAGTGAAAAGACCGCGAAGGTGTTGAGGAGAAGCAGGGGCCGCGCGCATGCGCGGAAGATCAATAAAGCGTATCGGAGACGCGAGTAAAAGAAAAAAGCCTCGGCAGGCTAGCCGGGAGACGAAGAAAAGAACACAAGACATATCGGGAGGGAAAGGTAAGTAGCAAGGGATGCAAACGGAACCCAAAACGGGAAGGAAAACCAAATAAGTAACCGTAAACGAACGGGAAATCGATAAGGGGAAAATAAAAGTCAGATAATAGGAACAAAGCAATATGAACCTGAAAGAAAGACAGGAATTCAAACAGAAAAACACTCAAACTAAGAGAAAGGACAATAAATATCAATAAATGAATATCACATAAATATCACATAAATATCTCCACACGGCGAGAAATGGAATACACTGGAAGGTACTTATCTGATCCAGTGAGCAGCAAAGAAAGAGGATGATTTCCGGGAGGAGACTTGTATTATAATGTATACTGTGTGGTGATTGGCTGTTGGAGCCACATATTGTGTTTTATTTATTTTTTTTTTTCAAATTTCTTTGCTGCTATTTGTTCCAGTAAAGAAAGAGTTAAGCAATAGGAGCCTCCGTGTCTTGTCATAAAATCAGTGAGTTGTGATAACCCTGCAATGTCTGCATGATTTCTGGGATTATAGACAAGACACCTCACCTGTTAATATTGCCATCAATCTAGGGTATTCTTCATCTATCATAAGAGACATTGATGAACAATGAAAAAACCCTTTTTACCACCTTTTTTCTTCATATTTTGCTTTAATTGTAAACCTGCCAATTATTTTTTTCATTACGTTCTTGTACACATTTAAGAAACAAGAGACTTCTGAAAATAATTATATCATGGACTTAGTTGGAGGTAATGTTGGAAGCCACATTTTGTCAATTATTCTGTCAAACACCGTGCATACTGGGTTTCAGTCGGATATTACATTAATATAGGTTAACATTGACACACACCTGTTTCAATCATTTTTATTCTAATAAGCTTCCATTGTTGTCAGCCATGTGATACTTTGGGAGAGTTGGTCAAACACCTAATGTATCTGATTCTTTATGGCAATGATAATAAAGACTGTTCCTCCCAGTTGAGAACAAGACATTGTGCTGCATGGGTCCAAGGAAAAAACCCTGAAATTAACCCTAAAGACCCCATTAACCATAACGGCCCCTGAAATTAACCCTAAATACTCCATTAACCATAACTGCCCCTAAATTAATTGCATGTACTCCAGATAAATTACCTAATAAATTGGTATGGTTGATGGGGTCTTTAGTGTTAATTTAGGGGCAGTTATGGTTAATGGGGTGTTTAGGGTTAATTTAGGGGCAGTTGTGGTTAATGGGGTGTTTAGGGTCAATTTAGGGGCAGTTATGCTTAATGGGGTCTTTAGTGTTAATTTAGTGGCAGTTATGCTTAATGAGGTGTTTAGGGTTAATTTGGGGGCAGTTATGCTTAATGGGGTGTTTAGGTTTAATTTGGGGGCAGTTATGCTTAATGCTTAAAGAGCAACAACCTGTCAGCATCTGAGATCCCAATAAATGTAACAGGCGCTGCTTATTAAATATTAGCAAACTCCACAGGGAACAATCAAGGACTGGGGGCAAAATGTTACCTACAGCAAAAGAAGGTTGTTAACAAATTGTTTTGCTTCTTGTTATTTTGGTTTTTAAATACTGAGAGAAATGTCTTTTTTAACAAATTCTGAACATTTGCTAACTAAATCTTAAAATCAGTAATTTATTGTGTTATTATTGACAAATTGTTTGGTAATATATATGCACTGGAAATTATACAAATGGATCAACAAATATATGGAAAAATTCTCAGTTTTGTTTTTGGTCCATACATTTCCAAAGAACGAAGTTTGGTTACTAATGAAATTAGAATGAGCTTTTTCCATTCGGAAAATTCCTTGTAACCCACTTTCAGCCTCTACACCCCTGTTAATCAAAGTGGTGGAGAGGCTATCCAAAGACAGTAATACATTCAATGAATATGTCTATTTAGTGATTTCTGACAAACCAAATATTTGTCTCATTCATCTTATAGTAGATAAACCACATGGGACATGGTAGAGTTGGCAGCGCACGATAAGGACATCCAGGAATCCTTTGGAAAAGTCTGCAAGATTTTATATCTGACCCTCTGAAGATAACCTGGGTGGTAAAGAAACAAGTCAGGGAAAATTATATAAAATGTCAATAAACAGGATAGGAAAGACAGAGATAAGTGAGATAATTCTTTATTTCCTTGTATTAGTTTCTGATATGTATCCCTTTATGGTCTCAGATACTGAAATAACCAGAACAGCTGAAACATTGTTACTTTGTTACCTGTGAAGCCTCACAGAGAAGGAACATGAATGGCCACTGAACAGGGGCAAGCACAGATAATAGATACAACCACAACCCCACCAACCACCCAAACATTTCATCTTAAAGACATTCATTTGAAGCCCAAAAGCAGCTGGCAGGGAAACTTTTAGGCATCCGGTTTTACCACCTACCAAGAACGTCATTCCCGTGAGCTGAAACGCAGAATGCGTGAATAATTATAATATATCACGGACACCATTGGCACTGAATTTTTTTATATGATATCTATAACAATTTTCTCTTTATATAGATATATAATTATATAGCATATGATGATGGTGGTGAAAGCAGAAATTGTAACAAATGAATTACTGATATAATGATATATGTTATTATTCAAAATTAGAATCTGCAGCTTCCTGTGAAAGAATGTATATAACCCTGTTGTAAATAGTAGAGATGCAGTAGATTTCTCAGAATATAAAGGAAGAATCCCAAATATATCCTGATCCTGTCACATGTGGAGGCCAAAAATAAGATTTCACTTGGACCCTACATGTTACACGTTGTCTTCTTTGCATCCTAAACAAAAAAATGAGTTCCCTTTCACAACTGTCAACGGTAAAGTCATGGCAAAACGCATCTCCTTCCTTCAATCTGGGCAGGACGGTGGAGCGATTAAAGTGAAGGTCGTTACAGCTGCCTCTAGGGTGCTGGATGGGTGTAATGCAGAACCGATGGAGGAAGCCGGTTATGGATGTTCAGTTTTATAGTTGTTGCATATATATATATTAACTATAAATAGTGTGCGTGTGAATAAGACATACAGTATGTAAGTACATCATCTCATATATAGAAACATGTATATTTCCACATAGACCCATCAGACTGATGTACTTACACATACTGTAATGTGAAGATGTTTGTAAATGCATATAAGTGGCTTAAACCTTAATCAGTACTTCCTAAAATAAAAAGATGTGCCTGTCCTGGGCATGGCTACATTCCCTTATTGTAATAACCTTAACCACATTCTGCTGTGAGGCTGTTCTACTTGTCTATCAGCCCTAAGTCCATTTTCTGTTTGATGATGAGCGTGTTCTGCCATATTTGTGAAAAATATATATACAAAAAAGACAAAATAAATGAGAAATCTTGAAAGTTGACTCTTTATTTCAACTCTAAATTATCCAAGGCTTCCTAAGCCTTACCTGATGGATAAACTTGCATTGTGTGCTAACATTGTCACTGTGCTGTAAACTGCAGCTTTAGTGAATAAGTCACTTGGAGATTAAAAGTCTCCAAGGTTTATGTAACAGCCCAAATAGTGTAATTTGTTTTCTGTGTCCAAACAAAGCTCTACAATATCTCATAACTTTATCCTCATCATTATCACCGCTATCATCTCTTTGGAGATATTCTAAGGTGTGGGTAAGAATACTGAATCATAATAAACTATCTCAATTTCTTCTGCTGTATTAAACATCAGCTCAGCACTTATAATTCCTATTGCCCCCAGGCTTCTCCTATTATATTTTTATTTGCATGGCATATCCATATGATGTTAACATGGGGATCCTCATGCACCTCTGTGGGGTTCTAAACAGTTATGACATCAGTTGCCTGCCAACTGATGTGTTGACCTCTGCCACCAGACTCATTTTCTGTTTATCTGAGGAGACAGCAGAAGCGGTTTAATAAGCGCCTGAAAAATGTGGCTGAACGCCATAAACTGTTCCAGGATGCCTCCAGAGGCCGGGTAAGAGAAGAAAGGGTTGCAGGGAAAGATAATTAAGGATGATTTTTGAATCCTGTGCTGTGGGTATTGTGTATTCGGGGCATCATTTTTCTATCAGAATATCACGTGGGCCGATAAAATACATCTTAATTTAGCACATAATATGAGAACTACATCACATTTTAGTTACAGAGCACCAGCAGGTTCTGTGGTATCAACACACGTTAAATAGTTTCAATGGGTTTCGCCACAAGAGATAATTGGGACAGATGAATGGGACAAACAGCAAGTGACGCGAGTCCCACCATCTCTGAAACACAAATTCATCACTAATTCTTTTTTGCCACTAATGGCAGTAAAATGTATAAACTTTTAAAGGAAGGCTTTGGCGTTTAGGCAGATAGGTTCAATGTTTGTTGTACAAAACATGGTTGCCATAGCAAGAAATGGAATGTTACAAATGATATGGCCATTCCCATAGCTTTGCAGAAACATCACTTTTTATACATAACCCGAATTCCTTCATTATAAAGGCCATGGTGTTGCCCAAACCCATGGGATTTCTTCTATGGATTTTCTACCCTGATCCCCTTTTTACTTTTAGTGTACCCCACAACAGATAGGGATTCTGTGTTATATGAATAGGCCAACAAAACGTTTAACACTACAGAAGATACAATGAAACGTATAAGAAAATATTATTCATTTCATGACAGCAGGGATCATTTTCCTACGTACTAGTCACATGAACTAATATATCAGCTGGCAATATGCAGACAGATGTTTTTTTCTCATTCTTCAATTCTTACAGACAATTCCTGGGGCTGTTGATATCTAAAAAGCATCCTTGTAATGGGTTCATAGCAATTATTTATACCAAAGAGAACACAACAATATTCTATTCACTCTATGTTCTGTTTTTGCCCACGATAGGAAAGCTAACAATGGGATCAAATCAGTCCTAAGGGCTCCGCAGCTCATGTACCCCAAGTAAGTAATCAATGAATGTTTGCTGCTTAGGATTTACTTTGAAATGTGGAGATGAATGCGGTCAAAACATGTACTATTCCAATGTACATATAGGGTAGATTCAACCCTGATCCCCTATTTTACTTTTAGTGTACCCCACAACAGATAGGGATTCTGTGTTATATGAATAGGCCAACAAACCGTTAAACACCACAGAAAATACAATAAAACAAATCAGAAAACATAATGTATTATTTAAGACACATCATAACAATTATTTATAACACGGAGCAGACCACAATATTCTATTCACTTATTGTTTTGTTTTTCCCTTCAATAGAAAAGCTAATGATGGACTTAAACCAGTCCCAAGGGCTCCACAGCTCATGTGCCCCGGGTAAGTAACCAAAAAATGTTTGTTCTTTATGCTTTACTTATAAGAAACATTCTCATAATGGGATCATAACAATTATCTATACCAAGGAGCACACAAGAATTTTCGAATCAATCTTTGTTCTGTTTTTGCGCTCAATAGGAAATCTAAAGATGGGTTCAAATCTATCGTAAAAGCCCCACAGTTCGTATACGATGGGTGAGTAACCAATGAATGTTCGTTCTTTTAGGCTTTTAGGCTTTACTTATCTGAAATATCGAGATGTATGCGCTCAACACTTTTACTATTCCAATGTACATAAAGGGTAGATCCAGGCTTACTTTATTAATTCCTATTAAACTCATAAAGCTCCTTAGGATCTTTCATGGCCCAGTCCAAAACCCTGGAGATTTCATCTTCAAAACTGATCCCCTTGCTTTTTTATTTTTAGATAGGGATTCTGTGTTATATGAATAGGCCAACACAACTTTTAACACTACAGAAGATACAATAAAAATAATTTGTTTTTCTACTTACTAGTCACCTCAACTAATGTATCAGCTGGCAATATGCAGATATACCTTGTTTTCCTTTAATTCATTCTTACAGACACATTCTGTGGGTGTGAATATTGTATATAAGAAAAATTCTTGTAATGGGTTCATAGCAATTATTTATAACAAGGAGAGCACAACAATATCCTATTCACTTATTGTTTTGTTTTTTCCCTCAATAGGAAAGCTAATGATGGGATCAAACCAGTCCCAAGGGCTTCACAGCTCATGGACCCCGGGTAAGTAACCAATAAATGTTTGTTCTTTAGGGTTTACTTATAAGAAACATTCTCGTAATGGGATCATAACAATTATTTATACCAAGGAGCACACAAGAATATTCTATCCTTTGTTCTGTTTTTGCCCTCAATAGGAAAGCTAAAGATGGGACCAAATCTATCTTAAAAGCCCCACAGTTCATGTACGACGGGTAAGTAACCAATGAATGTTTGTTCTTATCAAATTTAGGCTTTACTTATTTGAAATGTCGAGATGTATGCGCTCAAATGTTTTACTATTCCATTGTATATATAGGGTAGATCCAGGCTTACAAGGAGCACACAAGGATATTCTAATCAATCTTTGTTCTGTTTTTGCCCTAAATAGGAAAGCTAATAACGGAATCAGACCAGTCTTAAAGGCCCCACAGTTCATGTACGACAGGTAAGACGTGTAACAAATGAAACAAATTTAGACTTTACTTATTTGAAATGTCACGATGTATGCACTCAAAACTTTTACTATTCCATTGTATATATAGGGTAGATCCAGGCTTTCCCTGTTACTTCATATTAAATCCATGAGGCTCTTTACAAGCTTTTATGGTTCTGTCGTAGACATTGCCCGGTTCTACATGTTTTATAAAGATTCACATAGAGAAACACCTTGGGCCAGCATGCAGCTCATTTCAGAGGGATATTATTGGGCTATAATTCTAGCCTATTTATTCCCCATACATAATAAGACAACAAACATAGAATGTTCTATGGATGTCTATTTCTATTAAAGAGAAAGGTAAGAATATCTAATAATTCCAAACTGACATGGAGTTTTTGCGTTCTTTCCAGCAACATCTATAGCTTCAAAAATCCAAAACCAAGGTAGGTTTCACGTTTTCCATCTTTTTGTGGTTATAGCAAAAAAGGGTGAAAAGTTGTTTGTTTTCATTTTATTACAAACCTTCTTCTCTACTGTCTTGTTCAGACCATTGGATCCCGAAGAGCCGATGGAAATCGATATGTAAGTGTTATGGACACTTATAATTTTGGGGTGAAGGTCTAAGATACATATCAGATTATTAGTTTATAAATCGAGCCACTAATAACCTCTGACTCTACTGTCTTTTCCAGAACATCAGATGATGAAGTCAAGGGGATTAATAAGTAAGTGTTATGGACTCTTCTAATTTTGGGATATAACTATGTTCAGTTGATATCACATTAGATCAACTAAAGGTCTGATCTATACCTCTGATCAATAGTTTATACATCTCTCCAGCAGTCAGACGGCTGCTGATATTAAATAAGTGAAGTAACAATAAATGCCTACTTATTATTCTCTTTTCCAGAATGTGCGAGGAGGAGCCCATGGACACTTCATAGGAAGAAATGCTTGGGGGGAGGGGGGATATTATGTCAGAGGGGATTAAGATATATTAAATTTCAAAAAATCTAAAAATGTTGTAATCATGATTGGTCCTTTAAAGTCTCTACATATAACATGATCATTGATCACCAAGGATTACGCCACGTTGGACATTGAAGGACAGACCACATCGGAGCGCGTAGCCTGCCTGGTCTTGTCTGTTATGGTGTACAGAGTTAGTAGTTTGCTGCTTACACAGTATTATCATTCCCTCAATGCTTTAACTTCCTATCTGTCAATCCATTTTGTAAATCATATGATGTAGCTCTACTCAGGTTATACTAGATGAAAACTTTCTTATCGTCTTCTGTTTCCTGCAAACTGTTTAACGCAGAGACTGTGTCATTTCTGTTATAGTGTGGAGGAGAGGAGCGCTGGTTACTCTGTATCCGGCGACTTTATATGTGAAATGACATTAAACTTCCACCAAACTAATAATAACGATTGTGTTGTGGTCGTGGCCTGTTTTATGCAAAATTATGCTAATATTTAAATACACAATTTAGACAAAACACATCTAACAATACAACAATAAATTTGATTCAGGAATACAGTTAAATTATGTAAAGACGAATACCAACAGATGTTATGATATATAATGATATACTTTATTAATACCTCTAGCGGTAAAAACAATATATCGAAAAAGGTTACCATAACAAAGTTACAGACAGTCAACAATTATATTCTAATAACATTGTAATAACATATGTACTTAACTTCAGAGAGTATCAGCATATCAAATGGCTCCTTTGGTGCTCAGTTTCCAAAATGGCTCTAGATACCAGGATCATATAGAAGACTTTAAAGGATTCTTTCAGTAGTAGTTTTCTAATTCTTAGTTACAATACTAGGCACTAAACTAGTCCTAGCTTCTTGGCGCTTAACTAGCCCAAGATGGAAGAGCAGCTTTCTATTTCATACTTTTCTCTGGCAAACTTTCGCAGCTCCCTTAGCTTCTGCCATGCTGCTTCCTCCTTGTCCTTCCAGTCTCCTCTACTCCTCCCCCGTCTTCCTGGAGTTCCTGATATCCCATTGTTCCTGGTATAGCCCACATGGCTTTTCATGTAGGTAGCCATTATCTATGGTCTTACATAAACAATAGATGTACACATCACTCACTCTCTAGTGCTACCTGGTGGTAGAGGTAACGCACGTCTTAGAACAATAGAAGTATAAACAATAGAACTAATTGATATTGTAATATATGCCACAGTTAGGGGAGTGGTTTATCCAAAGGGAGATACAGATGTTGCGTCTGTGACGTGAATCACTAAAAATGGACGACGCAATCCATGTCCACAACATTCCACCTCTTGATTCACATCATATAGCAAGGATACATAAATGTATCTCTCCAGAAAATAATCCCCCCACTATGGCACTCATTTCACAGATATCTTGTACATACAAACATATAAAAACATAACAGTTATAATAACTCTAAATGTTATTCCCAAAAGATTGTCCAACTGAATCTTTCCCTCGTGTGACACTCCTCTTGATCTTGATCCTGTCAAGACAGCAATTCCAATAAAATCCCTGGGAGTGGAACTCCATGCTCCCATCTGCGTGAAGTGTCTTATCCCCAATAGAAAGCCAGGATCTCTTAAAAAGGACACCTATCTGATAAAGAGAAAATAAGACACGGTGAAGCATCACACTTATCATTGCACTACAAATCATGCACAACAGTACATTTGCTGCCTTCCTGACTAAAGCCTAGTCCTCCATTAATATCATCTTCCTAGAACAGCATTATCCCTCGGTCATCCTTATACTACCAGGGCCGATTTGGATATCCAAACGGATTTCTAATCCAACTCAGTTCCTGGGGTTCTGAAAACAATACAACCCCCTTCCACAAAGCAAACATCAATGTTTCATTTCTTTACATCAATCCCTCATGTTTCATACTCTGACATCCTCTTCAACCCAAATTCCCACACTATAATATTTTTGTAGTCAGTACTTTACTAAAGAATAATGGTTGCAAACCCTTTCCCACTCTCTATCACTACTGGGGACAGTACTCGAATGAGCTCTCCTAAAAACTCTTTGCACCACTCTACCATCCTAGTAGCTTTAGGTGGTAGGCAAGGGACCACTATATGCTTAGTGGTAATTGGATAATACAAAAGTCCATATATGCAAACGTTCATCTCTTTTGGTTCTTTCTTGAATTCTTTTAACAGTCTCTTCTTGCTGGATCCACAACAAGCCACAACTCTTCTGGCAATTCAATCCACCTCTAGGTCTTCAGTCTCCACAGCTGAACTGCCTAATCTGCCCATCTTTTTTTCTTTAGGGCTACTTTGTGCGGTCACCCTCTTCATGAGGAATCAACTACTCATTCTCTTTCTCTGAGTGAGTTTACATTTTCTGTGACCCATTAACAAGTGTGTAGCTGCAGGAGTACGGAATTACAATGTACTCTGTGACTGGCAATCTTGCTCGATGTTTCTTCTTTGTATCTTCATAATCCGCCACTGTTAATTGTTCTTGCATTATGCTCAAATATACTCAGTCCACTGTGTCTTGATGCACTACCTGTATGTATACAATTTCTTCTTCCAGGCAGAGCCAACTTGTTTGTTCACTACTGGTGCAATGATAATTAAAGAGAGAGCATTCGCTTATTCAATCCCAGCCTGCCACGTGTCTGCCTGTTTACATATACATTCATCTGCATTGACTTACTCTGAACCGCAGCACTCACTAATGGTGCTGCTGCATCCACATCCAGATCGTCAGCAGTCAACCCAGAGTCATCCAACTTTTAAAACAGGCAAGACAAACGTGTTAATAGAGCTGTCAGCTGGTCGAATATCTACCTCTTTTCTGTCCTCCAGGCTGTCGGTTCTGCACATGGCAAACCGGCATGGCTGAGGAAGAAACATTTACAGGTTTTACATGTTCCCTTAAGTGGTTTTTACTAGGGACGCACAAAAACAAACACCCCTCACTAATAGTTTCCGTACTGTCCCGTTTCAAATGATTAACCCCTGACTTCCGACTTGCAAATTTGGAAAGAGTTAAAACACCTGCAGGGACTTCAATTGCCAAAGGGCTGTCCTGCAACACCTCTTTAGTTTCTGCCTCCCTTATCCATACCCCATTCTGTTTCCTTGCCTTATCCCTCCCCCCAGCAACCTGTTGGCACCGATCTCTAGTTGATACTGTTGCCACATTTACCACTGGGAGCACACCATCTTGTAATAATGGGGAGGTCATGGCCTTGTTAATCGTCCTGCCATCTTTATCATTAGGTAGGGGTGGCTCTTCTAAATGTACATTGGTATGTATGTTTAAATGTGGAGAAGTCTTTGTCAGTGACCCACTAATACTACAAGGGTTGTAAGCAACTTTGTGTACCTGCCTAAGCCTTCTCACTACCGATTTCCACTTTTTAAACATCTCTGCAGTAGGAATACCATTTATCTCTTCTCTGGGTACACCATTCTGTAACAAGTCATGCCACATTTGCCTTCTAGTCATCCTACTCGGTTTTCCATCCGACTTTTGCGCTGAAAATTGCACTCTAGCCTTTTCTGCTGTATAAACACTCTTAGTCTCCTTGGTTTCCATGTTTAACTCTTCTATCTCAGCCAATAGGGTGGTTACATGGTGTATTTTTCTGTTGTTTCCCATTCCATAGAGCAGAGATAGCAGGGGAACCTTTAGATCTGGTGGTGCAGTCTTTAGAAGCTTTGACCGCATGCTAGCTGTAAAATCCTCCTTATCAGGGCCTTCCCAATTACCCTTATTCAATCCTGCAATGCAACCCATAACCCTTACATGATTTATGGCATCCTTAATTGTTACCCATGGGGTCGATGGCTCAATATCTGAGTGTGATGGATAAACTTGTAATAAAGCATGGCGAACCATGTCTACCAATGAAAAGTTCCCCCTAATCTCTCTCACCCTCCGTAATGCCTGCATGAGCTGCAGATTCAGTGTCAGCTGCCCCATTCTTATGGCTTCTCTTGCACTCAACAGCACACTGTCAGCTCCTCCATCCCACATGCGTAGTAACCACTCGCCCACATTTTCACCCACTTGCTGTTTATGTGTCTTAGCCAGCTCAATGAGCTCCATATGTGTGTAACTCTTTACCACTTCCTTCATCTCATCACATGCACCATTTCTCCAACCATGCTCCCTATCTTGGTCGCAGTGTATTCTCCTTTTCTGCTGTTGTATAATGATAGGACAGGCCTGTCGCCGGTCCAGTTCATTATCATCTTCAGAAAAGGATACATACGCATCATCGGATGACCGGAGAGTCTCTGCAGGATCCCATGTGGGATCTGCAACCATTGCTCGCACCTTACTTACAGGCTCTAGTTTTCTACATCTCTGCAACCTCCTGCGCTTGATCTTGCTTACCACTAAGTTAGTATATTTCTCTTCTAGAGCAGCCACATGGCATGCATTACTACGCATACATTCTTTGGTCATAACTAAAGAATCCTTGACGTCCTGCAACTCTTTCTTTAATCCTTCATTTCTCTGAACCTCGCGGCTAAGGGCCTGCACAACTATCCAGCCTGTGGTGGCAGCGGCTTTCCGCTCTTTCTTGGAGTAAACTCCTAGATCTAAACATAACGCCTGAGCACCAAGTTCAGTACCAGCATCAGGATAGACTGGAGCTGCATATTTTATCAGTTCCTCAGCAATGGCTTTCCAACTACCAAATTCTGCCCATACAGGAATTGTTCCATATTTTGATCTTTCTTGCCCTGCTACAGCTGCTTTCTGTTTGAACATCTTTACACACTATTACAAGCGAGTTATATGCACTAGACTCTGTACTGTCATATAGGGGTTATGCACTAAAGTTTAAACACACAAACACATGGCTTTAGAGCACTAGAGCGTAAACATACAAATCTGTAACTTTATGCGATAAATGCACAGTAAATATGCGATAAATGGACAGTAAATACACGGTATTCTCATTAATAATCTTTACTGTATCCTGCCGGCTACGCCAATTGTTGTGGTCGTGGCCTGTTTTATGCAAAATTATGCTAATATTTAAATACACAATTTAGACAAAACACATCTAACAATACAACAATAAATTTGATTCAGGAATACAGTTAAATTATGTAAAGACGAATACCAACAGATGTTATGATATATAATGATATACTTTATTAATACCTCTAGCGGTAAAAACAATATATCGAAAAAGGTTACCATAACAAAGTTACAGACAGTCAACAATTATATTCTAATAACATTGTAATAACATATGTACTTAACTTCAGAGAGTATCAGCATATCAAATGGCTCCTTTGGTGCTCAGTTTCCAAAATGGCTCTAGATACCAGGATCATATAGAAGACTTTAAAGGATTCTTTCAGTAGTAGTTTTCTAATTCTTAGTTACAATACTAGGCACTAAACTAGTCCTAGCTTCTTGGCGCTTAACTAGCCCAAGATGGAAGAGCAGCTTTCTATTTCATACTTTTCTCTGGCAAACTTTCGCAGCTCCCTTAGCTTCTGCCATGCTGCTTCCTCCTTGTCCTTCCAGTCTCCTCTACTCCTCCCCCGTCTTCCTGGAGTTCCTGATATCCCATTGTTCCTGGTATAGCCCACATGGCTTTTCATGTAGGTAGCCATTATCTATGGTCTTACATAAACAATAGATGTACACATCACTCACTCTCTAGTGCTACCTGGTGGTAGAGGTAACGCACGTCTTAGAACAATAGAAGTATAAACAATAGAACTAATTGATATTGTAATATATGCCACAGTTAGGGGAGTGGTTTATCCAAAGGGAGATACAGATGTTGTGTCTGTGACGTGAATCACTAAAAATGGACGACGCAATCCATGTCCACAACAGATTGTAAAATAACATTTTATTTAATGTTAGTCAATTCTAAACATTTTAGGTTCAAGAACATAATTAAATAAATAACTTTCTTTTTAAGCCTTTTTATAGAGGATCAGAGGTTTAAAGGTAATGTAAGAAACTCTACATTTACCGACAGAGTAGTAGATAAATTGAACAGTGTCCCATCAGACGTGGTTGAGGCTAATACAATGACGGAATTTGAACATGTATGGAATACGCATAAAGGCTGAAAAACAATGAGATTATATTTTGTTTCCGTGTTTACTATGTTTTATTTTACCCATTTTAACATAAATTACTGAACACTACCTTTTAGATAACTACCTCCTCTATTTCACATGATTACTGTAGAATCCTGGGTAGAAATGAAACTCTGCACTGTTCCACCCAGCGGGTTTAACCCTTTCATTGCCACTCTTGGTCTTATGCACTTTGAGCAATAATGTAAATATACTAAATATTGTGAAAATACCGTATTTATCGGCGTATTAACAAGGAAATTTGAGTAAGAAAAAATAATTTTAACTTGGAAGCTATGAACTTAATGTTGGAATAATATTCATTACATTATAACATTTATTATAACATTTATACCACTTATTAGGCAAATATGAAAGAAAAAGCACCTCTTTGAACAAAAAAACTGAACAAAAAAACTTCATCAGAATCACTGCTATCTGGGAAACCACACACACATACTCAGACACACACACACTCAGACACACACACAGTAAGACACACACACTCAGACACACACGCTAAGACACACACACTCAGACACACACTAAGACACACACACACACTCAGACACACACACACACTCAGACACACACACACTCAGACACACACACACACTAAGACACACACACACTAAGACACACACTAAGACACAGACACAGACTCAGAGACACACACAAACACACTCAGACACACACTCAGACACACACACTCAGACACACACTCCCTAACCCCCCTTCTCAGGATCTCCTCTCTCATTCCCTAACCCCCCTTCTCAGGATCTCCCCTCTCCCTCCCTAACCCCCCTTCTCAGGATCTCCCCTCTCCCTCCCTAACCCCCCTTCTCAGGATCTCCCCTCTCTCTCCCTAACCCCCCCGGTCACTTACCAGGAGTCCTGGATTTCTGTCAGTCAGGGGGGCCCGAGAGTTCCCGAGCGGTCGTCTTCAGCAACCGCTCGGCACCCCTTGGGCCCCCCTGACTGGTAGAACTCCAGGGCCCAGTCGCAGTTGCGACCCCTGCGACCCCGGTAGTTCCGCCACTGGCTCTAGGATTTATCGGCGTATGACACGCAGGTAGGGTTTCAGCTTCATATTTTAGTTAAAAAAGTGCGTGTTATACGCCGATAAATACGGTACTTAATGATCTGTGTGTAATTACAAATAATATCAACATAAAATCTATATTATTATGTGCAATAGGGTGTTCTCAGGATGTTTTATGTGCTGAATGTATACCTGCTCTTGATTTGGATAACACTGAAACAAGCGATAAACCAGATAAAATAATCCCTCTCTGTGACCCAGAGAAGTGTTGGGGTGAGAGATCCCTGATATACAAGACACCTGCTGGATTACCTGTACAGTACTGATTATCAGTTTTAAATCTATCACACTAATGATCAGTGAATCTCGGCTTACAGAGGTTCTGACCATCCTTGTTTCATGAAGAAGTTTTGGTATTCTGAGTCTCATCAAACTGCCAGATTTTCTACATTATGCTGTTTTGATGATTTTTTGTGAATTGATCTTGGTGGCTCCATCATTGGGATGTTAGACCTTTTGCTAGCTCTTTGGCTAATTGTACTTAATGATGAGCTTGGATTTAGGGATACATGTTTGCACATATTTGATTATTTTGCAGGGCATATTGCTACATCTGCACATTTTTATTTATGGAGAGCTTTACACTTTGATATTTATTCTATTACCTGTAGCCAATTTACACCAATTTACTAAGGAGCAATAAATAACAAATCATTTCATATCTCATTTTTTTTTTATTCTTTTATATAGCACCAACAGATTCTGCAATGCTGTACAAAGTGTAGACAGGACATAACAATAAGTATGTAACATAACAAGATGACATATAGAAAAACAGGTGAGGAGAGCCATGCTCAAAAGAGCTAGTGTGCAACCGCCTTACCTGTGGATCCAGCATTACCTGTGGATCCCTGGCTTTAAAATGTTAATACTTATTACTAGACTTGTGCATTCGTCTTCGGGCAAGAATAAACGTATAATAGAATATAGTGGCCGTAAAACGTACACAAAGACGAAGACACACAACACAAAGAATCTTCGTGTTCGTCTTCGTCTACTAATCTCCCTTCCCCATCTAGCCTACCTTATCTCCGCAGCATGGCAGGGGTTGACGGAAGAGGAAATCCGTAGGTTCCGCGTCAGGGGTTAAAGGGGACGTGCGAACGACTCTATTAGTTGCCTGAAGGGTCCTCTCCTGGAATCAACCAATTGGTTGATGCCAGAGGAAGAGCATGCAGGCGACCCCCCGTCAGGGGTTAACTTGGCCGGCAGAGACCACTGGTCTCCCTGCTATAATAGTTAAAGGTCTGTACAAGCGACTTTAGTGATCGTCCATACGGACTTTTAACTGTTGCAGCAGGGAGACTAGTGGTCTCTGCCGGCCAGGATTTTAGAAGTCAGTACGAACGACCCTATTGGTAGCCAGCAGGGGCTTGTCTGCCATCAACAAATGAAGTGCAGGTATACTTCATTGGTTGATGGTAGAGGAGGCCCCTGCAGACGACCAATAGAGTTGCTCCTATGGACATTTAAACTCCTGGAGCCAAAGCTGTTGCGTAGTCCATACCGTGTTAACCTCGTATCAACCCCTTCTAAAAAAAACCCGGAAAAAACATAGAAAAAAACAAACATGAAGAATGCATGCAAACATTTGCCCAAACATAACACAGGAACGTGCGAATATTGGTGCAATACGACGATTTTTTTTTCTTCGAAGATGAACACGAAGACATCACCGGTGCCTAAGTCTACTTATAGAAAATAAAACAAGAATACAGAAGGAAATTATTTATTTATTTACGTGACATGGAGAGTTGGGAGAGTTTGACCCAATTATTATGAACACAATAAGGGTACTGGGTTTCCTCTCCCATTTGGAAATTCTGCTTCAAAACCCGCAAAACAGGAGAAGTGGAAAAATACATCATTATAGAGGTGCAATGTTGATCCTACAAAAGATTGACGAACTTCATGTTTGAGTAAAGGGGGTAGTTTTAAAGTGCTTATGGGACAGGACTCAAAGCAGAAGTCCCATGAAAAGTTCTTATTGATCATGGAATAATATAGAGTAATTGTCAGGATTCTGTAGGATCTTATGTTACTGATCTATACCAGATTATTTTACTACCCCCTATCCTACTACACTTTATTTGAGATCCAGGTCAGAGATTCCAAAGAGCTAAAAACCCTCATTGAACTCCAGAATAAGATTCAGTCTTTGCTTGAAGATTGCATGTTCTAAGAGTTCCTATCAGTAATTCTGGAAACCTGAACCCCTGACAGAAGCACCCGGTGAGAGGAGTCCATGTTCACTCTGACACTCCGTGTTCCTTCACTGTATGGAGGAATCTTTTCTTCCAAAAGTGTTTCTGATTAAAACATTTGGAATCCCTGCTGTATCTGGGAAACCTACATCTGAAAGCGATACTTATTTCTTCCACTTGTAACACTGACCACTTACCTGCTTCTGTTTCCAGTATCTGCTGAATCTGCAGTATATATAGAGTTGAATCAGTGAGTTGTGATAACCCTGCAATGTCTGCATGATTTCTGGGATTATAGACAAGACACCTCACCTGTTGATATTGCCATCAATCTGAGATGCCATCTATCATTAGAGACATCATTGAACATGAAAAAAAACCTTTTGACCACCTTAGAGTTGAGCAGTCTCTCCTGCCACACCGGTGACTCATTAATGGTGTCCAGAGAAGGCTTTAAATTGTTTAGAGTCTGAGTGTACTCTGGAGTGCTTTGCCATAGTGGAAGGCTGAGCAATGATTGGCCATATAGTGTTACCGAATCCCCAATATTTAGATTTGAGTGTTTTTTTTTTTATTGTTTCTACAAGGTATTTGCTAAAGTGCCGCCCCTTCAAAAGTGCCGCCTGGAGCGGTTGCCCCACTCGGCTCCATTGTCGGGCCGGCCCTGTGAATGTCTATGCTTTTTATCCTCTTTCAGTATACATTTCCTGAATCTCAGACTTAGCTCTTTATTTCCCTAATTTTAAGAAAGAGATGGGGTTGTGATGTGTCCCCCTCGGTAGTAGTGAGGCAGTTGCACTGAAGACAGGCTGAGACTTCCCAGAATAAGTGAGTTGCATGTCTGGGTATATTACTGTGTGTGTGTGTCTGTGTATGTGTGTGTATCTGGCTTTGTTAGTGTGCATGTGTGTGGATATGTTAATGTGTGTTTGTCTGAGTATGTGTGACATATGTGTGGATGTGTGAGCATTTTAATATGTGTGTCTAGATATATTAGCTTGTGTGTATGAGTGGGTCTCAGTGTATGTTAGTGAATTTGTGTGTGAGAGAATGTTAATGTTTTATATAATACTGCCTTTAGGGGGGTTGGGAGTAGTGAGGGTATATATATATATATATATATATATATATATATATATATTATATATTTCACCTTTTGTTTTTCTCTTCATTATTATCTCTGGTATTAGTTCCATATTAATAGGGATCATTTGGGTATCTATCTGCTATGTTATGGATAGCAGCGATATGATGGTGACATCACTGTGCTCACATTATACACTTATATATGATTATATCTTGCTATTTTATCACATGATTATATTTTGCACTTAAATGAATTGAATATTTGATTGAAATAAGATGTGGGGTGAATTAAAGTGATATTTAGATATATTAATAGTTACATTAATCCTTTCATTAACTAAGTATAGGTATAATAATTAATAATATTAACCAATATCGCACACGTATTTATTCTAGCATTTTTATAGGTTTTTGTCTCCACTTTAAATACTAATTTGCTGTATATTAGATTTTTATGGTATTCAAGTGAATTGAATGTATCACACTCACCATAAAATAGTACACTGTAATTGTAATTAGATGACTTATTTTTTACACTTACATGTTATTATATTTTGATATTTTATATTTTACCACATGACTATATTCTTTATACATCTTAATATTTTTTTCTCTTTTTTTCAATATCTGTTGGAAATAAGATATGGAGTGAATTAAAGAGATAGCCAGATATATTAATAGCTGCATTTCTAGTTTCACCCTTACATCAATCATGTATAGGTATAACAATTACTAACATTGAGTAATATTGCATACGTATTTATTTTAGTATTTTCTTTTCTTTTTTTCAAGTTCACTACTTAATAGAACACTTTAATTGTAGTTAGATTAATTAATTTGTACATTGATATATTATTATATCTTGAAATTCGACATCCTTATATACACATGAATGTATCTTTACATATTCTAATTATATATCTATATTTTTCCCCTTCTCTCTCTCGTTTTGACCATTTCATTATAACTGTGTTTAGGTCAACAGAAACGATGATCTTCCACAAATATGCTAGGGAAAAGTATTTATGTGTTTACTTAATTTATGTTATATGTGGTATATGGTATAACGATATTTTATTCCGATGTGGGACTCCTTATTCTTTTAAAGACAGCAAAATAGACGAGAAAGAATATGATCAATATTTAAATAAATGGTTTCGAGAATATTATCACTGGATGTTCAGTAGAGAAGCAGGTAATGCTAGCAGAATGCTTGGTTGTATAGCGAGAGGTATTAGCAGTAGAAAGAGGGGGAGCTCGTGCCGTTGTACAGATCACTGGTGAGACCTCACTTGGAGTATTGTGTACAGTACTGGAGACCGTATCTCCAGAAGGATATAGATATGCTGGTTAAAGTTCAGAGAAGGGTTATTAAAAGGTTAATATGTGAAGATTCTCAGGGGGAGCTCACTTAGAAAGTTTCCAAGGATGAACTTACGGTACCTCATGACAACACTAAAATGATTGTTTCTCCAAAAGCAAGGGTGATCCCGATGAAACTAACAAAAACTTATTGCAAAACTACCAAGTGTGTTTATTTGTTTGCCTGCTATAGAGGAGTTGTCTCTGGCTACACAGTAAATGTCCTGGGGCATGATGAGGATAAGGTGGATGTGTTTGACGCATAAATCATAGATTAGGCAACAACCTCTCAGCATCTGAGATCCCAATAAATGATACCTGCAGCAAAAGAAGGTTGTTAAATTATTTAGCATGTTGCTATTTTGTTTTTTAAATACTGAGAGAAATGTCTGTTTTAACAATTTATGAACATTTGCTAACAAAATCTTAACATCAGTAATTGATTGTGTTATTATTGATACATTATTTGGCAATATATATATGCACTGAAAATTATACAAATGGACCAAAAATTATCTGGAAAAAAATCATTTTGGTTCTGACGAAATTGGTTGGGCTTTTTCCATTCAGAAGATTCCCTGTAACCCACTTTCACCCTGTCTCTGTCTCTCTGTCTCTGTCTCTCTCTCTCTCTGTCTCTCTCTCTCGTCTGCCGCTTCCATGTCCATGTCTCTTTTACCACAACTACCCTTCTTTTCCAATAACCAGCCCTACCAGAGCTTTTCTGCTAAAGGGCGGAGCCTCCACGCAGACTCTCTTACCTGATTGGAGGAATGGGGGAGAGTTAAAATAGCTTATATATATGCAGAATATTATAAAAAATTCAGTAACTACACAATATAACTTCTTTAAACTACATATATATTATTGTCAATCAGTGACAATTGTTTAAGAGATTTTACTACAGTGGATTAATGCCGGGCAAATCTGTGACTGAATGTGGCACAACCAACATTATCTAATTAATTTCCTATCTTGGTTTAATCTTTCTACCCCCTTCCCTTAACCCCTTCTGTACCAAAGGATTTTAGTAGCCTGAGTATCTTTTTTATCCAATAATCACAGCCTAGTGAAGCAGCAAAAAAGATTTATGTTGTATAAATATAACTATATCAAAGTACATACAAAACAATGTTTTGGAGAAATATAGAGCATATAAATTCAAATACATGATTATTAGTTGATATTCAACAGATCAATATAATGAAGAAATACAAAAAACACAAATCCATCTACACAAATCTTCTACACATGTGGTTGCACTGCTGAACAATAGCCCAATTTACTACCGGCTTTAGGGGGCTTGGGAGTAGTGAGGGTTTATATATATATATCTATATTACACATTTTGTTTTTCTCTTCATTATTATGCTTTTTGTTTGCACTGGTATCAGTGCCATATGAATAGAAATAATTTTGGCATCTTTCTGATATGTTATGGATAGCAGAGGTATGATGGTGAGATCACTGTGGTCACATTATAGTCTATTTATTTATTTGCTCATTTTGATAATTTTTGTATATTTTATGTTTCTTTGGGGTTTTCTTTTTTATGGAATTGACCACATGGTCTTAACACTGTTTGAGATGCGCAGGGGTATAATCATGCGTTATTAGTTGATATGTCCACCGGCACAACATGTATGGACCATGATTAATTCCATATGCTGACCCATATCATGGAACAACAAATAAAAAGAAACCCCTAGGTAGCCCTGTTAGCCAATGTGGTGGAGAGGCTATCCAAAGCCAGCAACACATTCAATGAATATGTCTATTTAGTAATTTGTGCATTGTCAGACCCTGGAAAACAGACAAACCAGATATTTGTCTGATTCATCCTATAGTAGATAAACCACATAGGACATGGTAGAGTTAGCAGCACACAATAAAGAAACCCAGGAATCCTTTGAAAAAGTAAGCAAGATTTTATGTCTGAACCTCTGAAGATAACCTGGGCAGTGAAGAAATAAGCTACAAGTCAGGGAAAATGACATAAAATGTCAATAAAAAGAATATGAAAGACAGAGATAAGTGAGATCATACTTTATTTCCTTGTATGAGTTTCTGATATGTATCCCTTTATGGTCTCAGATACTGAAATAACCAGAACAGCTGAAACGTTGTTACTTTGTTACCTGTGAAGCCTCACAGAGAAGGAACATGAATGGCCACTGAACAGGAGCAAGCAGAGATAATAGATACAACCACAACCCCACCAACCACCCAAACATTTCATCTTAAAGACATTCATATGAAGCCCAAAAGCAGCTGGCAGGGAAACTTTTAGGCATAACTTTTAGGCATAATTATAATATATCATGGACACCATTGGCACTGAATTTTTTATATGATAGCTATAACATTTTTTCTTTATATAGATATATAATTATATAGCATATGATGATGATGGTGGTGAAAGCAGAAATTGTAACAAATGAATTACTGATATAACGATATATTTTATTATTCAAAATCAGAATTTGCTGCTTCCTGTGAAAGAATGTATATAACCCTGTTATAAATAGTAGAGGTGCAGTAGATTTCTCACAATATAAAGGAAGAATCCCAAATATATCCTGATCCTGTCCCATGTGGAGGCCAAAAATAAGATTTCACTTGGACCCTACATGTTACACGTTGTCTTCTTTGCATCCTAAACCAAAAAATGCAACGGGGAACACAACTGTTATTGGTGAAGTCATTGCAAAACGCATCTCCTTCCTTCAATCTGGTCAGGACGGTGGAGCGATTAAAGTGAAGGTCGTTAGAGCTGCCTCTAGGGTGCTGGATGGGTGTAATGCAGAACCGATGGAGGAAGCCGGTTATGGATGTTCAGTTTTATAGATGTTGCATATATATATATATTAACTATAAAAAGTATGCGTGTGAATAAGATGTATACATACAGTATGTAAGTACATCATCTCATATATAGAGACATGTATATTTCCACATAGACCCATCAGACTGATGTACTTACACATATTGTAATGTGAAGATGTTTGTAAATGCATATAAGTGGCTTAAACCTTAATCAGTACTTCCTAAAATAAAAAGATGTGCCTGTCCTGGGCATGGCTACATCCCCTTATTGTAATAACCTTAACCAAATTCTGCTGTGAGGCTGTTCTACTTGTCTATCAGCCCTAAGTACATTTTCTGTTTGATGATGAGCGTGTTCTGCCATATTTGTGAAAAATATATACAAAAAAGACAAAATCAATGAGAAATCTTGAAAGTTGACTCTTTATTTAAACTATAAATTATCCAAGGCTTCCTAAGCCTTACCTGATGGCTAAACTTGCATTGTGTGCTAATATTGTCACTGTGCTGTAAACTGCCGCTTTAGTGAATAAGTCACTTGGAGATTAAAAGTCTCCAAGGTCTATGTAACAGCCCAAATAGTGTAATTTGCTTTCTGTGTCCAAACAAAGCTCTACAATATCGCATAACTTTATCCTCATCATTATCACCGCTATCATCTCTTTGGAGATATTCTAAGCTGTGGGTAAGAATACTGAATCATAATAAACTATCTCCATTTCTTCTGCTGTATTAAACATCACCTCAGCACTTATAATTCCTATTGCCCCCAGGCTTCTCCTATTATATTTTTATTTACATGGCATATCCATATGATGTTAACATGGGGATCCTCATGCACCTCTGTGGGGTTCTAAACAGTTATGACATCAGTTGCCTGCCAACTGATGTGTTGACCGCAGCCACCAGACTCATTTTCTGTTTATCTGAGGAGACAGCAGAAGCGGTTTAATAAGCTTGGGAAAAATGTGGCTGAACGCCATGAACAGTTTCAGGATGCCTCCAGAGGCCGGGTAAGAGAAGAAAGGGTTTCAGGGAAATATATTTTAGGATGATTTTTGAATCCTGTGCTGTGGGAATTGTGTATTTGGGGCACCATTTTTCCATCAGAATATCACGTGGGCAGATAAAATACATCTTAATTTAGCACATAATATGAGAACTACATCACATTTTAGTTACAGAGCACCAGCAGGTTCTGTGGTACCAACACATGATAAATATTATCAATGGGTTTCGCCACAAGAGATAATTGGGACAGATGAATGGGACAAACAGCAAGTGACGCGAGTCCCACCATCTCTGAAACATAAATTCATCATTAATTTTTTTTTGCCACTAATGGCAGTAAAATGTATAAACTTTTAAAGGAAGGCTTTGGTGTTTAGGCAGATAGGCTCAATGTTTGTTGTACAAAACATGGTTGCCATAGCAAGAAATGGAATGTTCCAAATGATATGGCCATTCCCATGGCAGAAACATCACTTTTTATACATAACCCTAATTCTTTCATTATTAAGGCCATGGTGTTGCCAATTCCAATGAGATTTCTTCTATGGATGTTCAACCATGATCCCCTTTTTTACTTTTAGTGTACCCCACAACAGATAGGGATTCTGTGTTATATGAATAGGCCAACAAACCATTTAACACTAAAGAAGATACAATAAAACATATAAGAAAACATTATTTATTATTTAAGACACATCCTTGTAAGGGGTTCATAGCAATTATTTATACCAAAGAGAACACAACAATATTCTGTTCACTCTATGTTCTAGGAAAGCTAACAATGGGATCAAATCAGTCCTAAGGACTCCGCAGCTCATGTACCCCAAGTAAGTAATCAATGAATGTTTGCTGCTTAGGGTTTACTTTGAAATGTGGAGATGAATTCGGTCAAAACATTTACTATTCCAATGTACATATAGGGTAGATTCAACCCTGATCCCCTATTTTACTTTTAGTGTACCCCACAACAGATAGAGATTCTGTGTTATATGAATAGGCCAACAAACCGTTTAACACTACAGAAGATACAATAAAACAAATCAGAAAACATTATTTATTATTTAAGACACATCATTGTAATGGGTTCATAACAATTATTTATAACACGGAGCGCACCACAATATTCTATTCACTAATTAATTTGTTTTTCCCTTCAATAGAAAAGCTAATGATGTGATCAAACCAGTCCCAAGGGCTCCACAGCTCATGGACCCCGTGTAAGTAACCAATAAATGTTTGTTCTTTATGCTTTACTTATAAGAAACATTCTCGTAATGGGATCATAACAATTATTTATACCAAGGAGCACACAAGAATATTCTAATCAATCTTTGTTCTGTTTTTGCCCTCAATAGGAAATCTAAAGATGGGTTCACATCTATCGTAAGAGCCCCACAGTTCATATACGATGGGTGAGTAACCAATGAATGTTTGTTTTTTTAGGCTTTTAGGCTTTACTTATTTGAAATGTCGAGATGTATGCGCTCAACACTTTTACTATTCCAATGTACATATAGGGTAGATCCAGGCTTACTTTATTAATTCCTATTAAACTCATAAAGCTCCTTAGAATCTTTTATGGCCCAGTCCAAAACCCCAGAGATTTCTTCTTCAAAACTGATCCCCTTGCTTTTTTATTTTTAGATAGGGATTCTGTGTTATATGAATAGGCCAACACAACTTTTAACACAGAAGATACAATAAAAATAATTAGTTTTTCTACTTACTAGTCACCTCAACTAATGTATCAGCTGGCAATATGCAGATAGACCTTGTTTTCCTTTAATTCATTCTTACAGACACATTCTGTGGGTGTTGATCTATAAGAAAAATTCTTGTAATGGGTTCATAGCAATTATTTATAAAAGGGAGAGCACAACAATATCCTATTCACTTATTGTTTTGTTTTTTCCCTCAATAGGAAAGCTAATGATGGGATCAAACCAGTCCCAAGGGCTTCACAGCTCATGGACCCCGGGTAAGTAACCAATGAATGTTTGTTCTTTAGGGTTTACTTATAAGAAACATTCTCGTAATGGGTTCATAACAATTATTTATACCAAGGAGCACACAAGAATATTCTAATCAATCTTTGTTCTGTTTTCTCCCTCAATAGGAAAGCTAAAGATGGGACCAAATCTATCTTAAAAGCCCCAAAGTTTATGTACGACGGGTAAGTAACCAATGAATGTTTGTTCTTATCAAATTTAGGCTTTACTTATTTGAAATGTCAAGATGTATGCGCTCAAATGTTTTACTATTCCATTGTATATATAGGATAGATCCAGGCTTACAAGGAGCACACAAGGATATTCTAATCAATCTTTGTTCTGTTTTTGCCCTCAATAGGAAAGCTAATAACGTAATCAGATCAGTCTTAAAGGCCCCACAGTTCATGTACGACAGGTAAGACGGGTAACAAAGGAAACCAATTTAGGCTTTCCTTATTTGAAATGTCACGATGTATGCACTCAAAACTTTTACTATTCCATTGTATATATAGGGTAGATCCAGGCTTTCCCTGTTACTTCATATTAAATCCATAAGGCTCTTTACAAGCTTTTATGGTTCTGTCCTAGACATTGCCCGGTTCTACATGTTTCATAAAGATTCACATAGAAAAACACCTTGGGCTAGCATTCAGCTCATTTCAGAGGGATTTTATTGGGCTATAATTCTAGCTTATTTATTCTCCATACATAATAAGACAACAAACACAGAATGCTCTATGGATATCCATTTCTATTAAAGAGAATGGTAAGAATATCTAATAATTCCAAACTGACATTGAGTTTTTGCGTTCTTTCCAGCAACATCTATAGCTTCAAAAATCCAACACCAAGGTAGGTTTCACGTTTTCCATCTTTTTGTGGTTATTAGCAAAAAAGGGTGAAAAGTTGTTTGTTTCCATTTTATTACAAACCTTCTTCTCTACTGTCTTTCTCAGACCATTGGATCCGGAAGAGCCGATGGAAATCGATATGTAAGTGTTATGGACACTTATAATTTTGGGGCAAAGGTCTAAGATACATATCAGATTATTAGTTTATAAATCGAGCCGCTACTAACCTCTGACTCTACTGTCTTTTCCAGAACATCAGATGATGAAGTCAAGGGGATTAATAAGTAAGTGTTATGGACTCTTCTAATTTTGGGATGGAGCTAATGTTCAGTTGATATCACATTAGATCAACTAAAGGTCTGATCTATACCTCTGATCAATAGTTTATACATCTCTCCAGCAGTCAGACGGCTGCTGATATTAAATAAGTGAAGTAACAATAAATGCCTACTTATTATTCTCTTTTCCAGAATGTGCGAGGAGGAGCCCATGGACACTTCATAGGAAGAAATGTTTGGGGGGAGGGGGGATATTATGTCAGAGGGGATTAAGATATATTAAATTTAAAAAAATCTAAAAATGTTGTAATCATGATTGGTACTTTAAAGTCTCCACATATAACATGACCATTGATCACCATGGATTACGCCACGTTGGACATTGAAGGACAGACCACATCGGAGCGCGTAGCCTGCCTGGTCTTGTCTGTTATGGTGTACAGAGTTAGTAGTTTGCTGCTTACACAGTATTATCATTCCCCCAATGTTTTAACTTCCTATCTGTCAATCCAGTTTGTAAATCATATGATGTAGCTCTACTCAGGTTATACTAGATGAAAACTTTCGTCTTCTGTTTCCTGCAAACTGTTTAACGCAGAGACTGTGCCATTTCTGTTATAGTGTGGAGGAGAGGAGTGCTGGTTACTCTGTATCCGGCGACTTTATATGTGAAATTACATGAAACTTCCACCAAACTAATAATAACGATTGTAAAATAACATTTTATTTAATGTTGGTCAGTTCTAAGCATTTTAGGTTCAAGAACATAATTAAATAAATAACTTTCTTTTTAATCTATTTTATAGAGGATTAGAGGTTTAGAGGTAATGTAAGAAAGTTTATATTTACCAACAGGGTAGTAGATAAATAGAACAGTGTCCCATCAGACGTGGTTGAGGCTAATACAATGACGGAATTTGAACATGTATGGAATACGCATAAAGGCTGAAAAACAATGAGATGATATTTTGTTTCCTTATTTGCTATGTTTTATTTTACCCATTTTAACATAAATTACTGAACACTACCTTTTAGATAAGTACCTCCTCTATTTCACATGATTACTGTAGAATCCTGGGTAGAAATGAAACTCTGCACTGTTCCACCCAGCGGGTTTAACCCTTTCATTGCCACTCTTGAGCAATAATGTAAATATACTAAAAATAGTGAAAATACTTAATAATCTGTGTGTAATTACAAATAATATCAACATAAAAGCTATATTATTATGTGCAATAGGGTGTTCTCAGGATGTTTTATGTGCTGAATGTATACCTGCTCTTGATTTGGATAACACTGAAACAAGCGATAAACCAGATAAAATAATCCCTCTCTGTGACCCAGAGAAGTGTTGGGGTGAGAGATCCCTGATATACAAGACACCTGCTGGATTACCCATACAGTAATGATTATCAGTTTTAAATCTATCACACTAATGATCAGTGAATCTCGGCTTACAGAGGTT
Source organism: Spea bombifrons (assembly GCF_027358695.1). Taxonomy (NCBI): domain Eukaryota; kingdom Metazoa; phylum Chordata; class Amphibia; order Anura; family Pelobatidae; genus Spea; species Spea bombifrons. The sequence continues at coordinate 30,173,163 of NC_071091.1, forward strand.
CTGAGTATCCCTGTATTTAATGGGAACGGAAAATGTTTTGACCAAAACTGCCAGTTTCTCTACATTATGCTGTTTTGATGGTTTTCGTGAACTGATCTTGATGGCTCCATCATTGGGATGTTAGACCTTTTGCTAGCTATTTGGCTAATTGTACTTAATGATGAGCTTGGATTTTTGGATACATCTTTACATATATTTGATTATTTTGTGGGCCATATTACCACATCTGCACATTTTTATGTATGGATATTTATGCCATCACCTGTAGCCAACACCAATTTATTAAGGAGCAATACATAATAAATTATTTCATATCTCATTTTTTATTGTTTTATATAGCACCAACAGATTCTGCAGTGCTGTACAAAGTGTAGACAGGACATAACAATAAGTATGTTGTGACATAAAAAAACAGGTGAGGAGAGCCCTGCTCAAAAGAACTAGTGTGCAACCGCCTTACCTGTGGATCCAGCATTACCTGTGAATCCCTGGCTTTAAAATGTTAATACTTATTACTAGACTTGTGCATTCATCTTCGGGCAAACATGAAAACGAACACGAAGAGTGCGTTTTCGTGTTCGTTTCCGAAGAAACATATAATAGAATATAGTGGCCGTAAAGCGTACACAAAGACGAAGACACAAAACATAAAGAATCTTCGTCTTCGTCTACTAATCTACCCGGACCCTTCCCCATCTAGCCTACCTTATCTCCGCAGCATGGCAGGGGTTGATGGAAGAGGAAATCCGTAGGTTCGGAGTCAGGGGTTAAAGGGGACATGCAAACGACTCTATTGGTCGCCTGAAGGGTCCTCTCCTGGCATCAACCAATTGGTTGATGCCAGAGGAAGAGCATGCAGGCAACCAATAGGCTCACTTGCACAGCATTTTTAACTCCTGACGCGGAACCTACAGATTTCTGCTCCCGTTAACCCCTGCGATGCTGCCGAGATAACGGGAGCGTGAATCCGTAGGTTCCCCGTCAGGGGTTAACTTGGCCGGAAGAGACCACTGGTCTCCCCGCTATAACAGTTAAAGGTCTGTACAAGCGACTTTAGTGGTCGTTCGTACAGATTTTAACTCTTGCAGGAGGGAGACCAGTGGTCTCTGTCGGCCAAGTTGCTGGAAAAGGATTTTAGAAGTTAGTACGAACAACCCTATTGGTCGCCAGCAGGGGCTTGTCTGCCATCAACCAATGAAGTGCAGGTGTACTTCATTGGTTGATGGTAGAGGAGGCCCCTGCAGACGACCAATAGAGTTGCTCGTACAGACATTTAAACTCCTGGAGCCAAAGCTGTCGCATAGTCCATACCGCGTTAACCCCGTATCAACCCCTTCTAAAAAACACAGAAAAACATAGTAAAAAGCAAACATGAAGAATGCATGTGAACATTCGCCCAAACATGACACAGGAACGGGCGAATATTGGAGGAATAAGACGTTTTTTTTTTTTCTCCGATGACTACTTATAGAAAATAAAACAAATTATTTATTTATTTACATGACATGGAGAGTTGGGAGAGTTTGACCCAATTATTATGAACACAATAAGGGTACTGGGTTTCCTCTCCCATTCGGAAATTCTGCTTCAAAACCCGCAAAACAGGAAAAGTGGGAAAATACATCATTATAGAGGTGCAATGTTGATCCTACAAAAGATTGACAAACTATGCTTCATGTTTGAGTAAGGGGGGTAGTTTTAAAGTGCTTATGGGATAGAACTCAAAGCAGAAGTCCCATGAAAAGTTCTTATTGATCATGGAATAATATAGAGTAATTATCAGGATTCTGTAGGATCCTATGCTACTAATCCATACCAGATTCTTTTACTACCCCCTATCCTACTACACTTTATTTGAGATCCAGGTCAGAGATTCCAGGGAGCTAAAAACCCTCATTGAACTCCAGAATAAGATTCAGTCTTTGCTTCAAGATTGCATGTTCTAGGAGTTCCTATCAGTAATTCTGGAAACCTGAACCCCTGACAGAAGCACCCGGTGAGAGGAGTCCATGTTCACTCTGACACTCTGTGTTCCTTCACTGTATGGAGGAATCTTCCGCTACAAACATGTCTCTGATTCAAACATTCAGAATCCCTGCTGTATCTGGGAAACCTACATCTGAAAGCGATACTTATTTCTTCCACTTGTAACATTGACCACTTACCTGCTTCTGTTTCCAGTATCTGCTGAATCTGCAGTATATATAGAGTTAAATCAGTGAGTTGTGATAACCCTGCAATGTCTGCATGATTTCTGGGATTATAGACAAGACACCTCACCTGTTAATATTGCCATCAATCTAGGATGTCATCTATCATTAGAGACATTGATGAACATGAAAAAAACCTTTTGACCACCTTAGAGTTGAGCAGTCTCTCCTGCCACACCGGTGACTCATTAATAGTGTCCAGAGAAGGCTTTAAATTGTTTTAGAGTATAAGTGTACTGGAGTGCTTTGCCATAGTGGAAGGCTGAGCAATGATTGGCCATATAGTGTTACCGAATCCCCAATATTTAGATTTGAGTGTTTTTTTAATTGTTTCTACAAGGTATGTGCTAAAGTGCCGCCCCTTCAAAAGTGCCGCCTGTAGCGGTTGCCCCACTCGGCTCCATTGTCGGGCCGGCCCTGTGAATGTCTATGCTTTTTATCCTCTTTCAGTATATATTTCCTGAATCTCAGACTTAGCTCTTTATTTCCCTAATTTTAAGAAAGAGATGGGGTTGTGATGTGTCCCCCTCGGTAGTAGTGAGGCAGTTGCACTGAAGACAGGCTGAGACATCACAGAATAAGTGAGTTGCATGTCTGGGTATATTACTGTGTGTGTGTGTTGGTGTATGAATTTGTGTGTGTGAGTATGTTAATGTTTTATATAATACTGCCTTTCGGGGGGTTGGGAGTAGTGAGGGTATATATATATATATATATATATATATTATATATTTCATCTTTTGTTTTTCTCTTCATTATTATCTCTGGTATTAGTTCCATATTAATAGGGATCATTTGGGTATCTATCTGTTATGTTATGGATAGCAGAGATATGATGGTGACATCACTGTGCTCACATTATACACTTATATATGATTATATATTGCTATTTTATCACATGATTATATTTTGCACTTAAATGAATTGAATATTTGATTGAAATAAGATGTGGGGTGAATTAAAGTGATATTTAGATATATTAATAGTTACATTTCTAGTTTAATCCTTTCATTAACCAAGTATAGGTATAATAATTAATAATATTAAGCAATATCGCACACGTATTTATTCTAGCATTTTTATAGGTTTTTGTCTCCACTTTAAATACTAATTTGCTGTATATTAGATTTTTATGGTATTCAAGTGAATTGAATGTATCACACTCACCATAAAACAGAACACTGTAATTGTAATTAGATTAATTATTTTTTACACTTACATGTTATTATATTTTGATATTTTATATTTTACCACATGACTATATTCTTTATACATCTTAATATTTTTTCTCTTTTTTTCAATATCTGTTGGAAATAAGATATGGAGTGAATTAAAGAGATATCCAGATATATTAATAGCTGCATTTCTAGTTTCACCCTTACATCAATCATGTATAGGTATAACAATTAATAAGATTGAGTAATATTGCATACGTATTTATTTTAGTATTTTCTTTTCTTTTTTTCAAGTTCACTACTTAATAGAACACTTTAATTGTAGTTAGATTAATTAATTTGTACATTGATATATTACTATATCTTGAAATTCGACATCCTTATTTACACATGAATGTATCTTTATATATTCTAATTATATATCTATATTTTTCCCCTTCTCTCTCTCGTTTTGACCATTTCATTATAACTGTGTTTAGATCAATAGAAACGATGATCTTCCACAAATATGCTAGGGAAAATTATTTATGTGTTTACTTAATTTATGTTATATGTGGTATATGGTATAACGATATTTTATTCCGATGTGGGACTCCTTATTCTTTTAAAGACAGCAAAATAGACGAGAAAGAATATGATCAATATTTAAATAAATGGTTTCGAGAATATTATCACTGGATGTTCAGTAGAGCAGCAGGTAATGCTAGCAGAATGCTTGGTTGTATAGCGAGTAGAAAGAGGGAGAGCTCAGGCCGATGTACAGATCACTGGTGAGACCTCACTTGGAGTATTGTGTACAGTACTGGAGACCGTATCTCCAGAAGGATATAGATATGCTGGTTAAAGTTCAGAGAAGGGTTATTTAAAGGTTAATATGTGAAGATTCTCAGGGGGAGCCCACTTAGAAAGTTTCCAAGGATGAATTTACGGTACCTCATGACAACACTAAAATGATTGTTTCTCCGAAAACAAGGGTGATCCCGATGAAACTAACAAAAACTTATTGCAAAACTACCAAGTGTGTTTATTTATTTGCCTGCTATAGAGGAGTTGTCTCTGGCTACACAGTAAATGTCCTGGGGCATGATGAGGATAAGGTGGATGTGTTTGACCCATAAATCATAGATTAGGTAAAGAGCAACAACCCCTCAGCATCTGAGATCCCAATAAATGTTACCTGCAGCAAAAGAAGGTTGTTAAATTATTTAGCTTGTTGCTATTTTGTTTTTTAAATACTGAGAGAAATGTCTGTTTTAACAATTTATGAACATTTGCTAACAAAATCTTAAAATCAGTTATTGATTGTGTTATTATTGATACATTATTTGGTAATATATATATGCACTGAAAATTATACAAATGGACCAAAAATTATCTGGAAAAAAATCATTTTGGTTCTGACGAAATTGGTTGGGCTTTTTCCATTCAGAAGATTCCCTGTAACCCACTTTCACCCTGTCTCTGTCTCTCTGTCTCTGTCTCTCTCTCTGTCTCTCTCTGTCTCTCTCTCTCTAGTCTGCCGCTTCCATGTCCATGTCTCTTTTACCACAACTACCCTTCTTTTCCAATAACCAGCACTACCAGAGCTTTTCTGCTAAAGGGCGGAGCCTCCACGCAGACTCTCTAACCTGATTGGAGCAATGGGGGAGAGTTAAAATAGCTTATATATATGCAGAATATTATTAAAAATTCAGTAACTACACAATATAACTTATTTAAACTACATATATATTATTGTCAATCAGTGACTATTGTTTAAGAGATTTTACTACAGTGGATTAATGCCAGGCAAATCTGTGACTGAATGTGGCACAACCAGCATTATCTAATTCATTAACTATCTTGGTTTAATCTTTCTACCCCCTTCCCTTAACCCCTTCTGTACCAAAGGATTTTAGTAGCCTGAGTATCTTTTTTATCCAATAATCACAGCCTAGTGAAGCAGCAAAAAAGATTTATATTATATAAATATAACTATATCAAATTACATACAAAACAATGTTTTGGAGAAATATAGAGCATATAAATTCAAATACATGATTATTAGTTGATAGTCATGAGATCAATATAATGATGAAATACAAAAAACACAAATCCATCTACACAAATCTTCTACACATGTGGTTGCACTGCTGAACAATAGCCCAATTTACTACCGGCTTTAGGGGGCTTGGGAGTAGTGAGGGTTTTTATATATATATATTACACATTTTGTTTTTCTCTTCATTATTATGCTTTTTGTTTGCACTGGTATCAGTGCCATATGAATAGAAATAATTTTGGCATCTTTCTGATATGTTATGGATAGCAGAGGTATGATGGTGACATCACTGTGGTCACATTATAGTCTATTTATTTATTTGCTCATTTTGATAATTTTTGTATATTTTATGTTTCTTTGGGGTTTTCTTTTTTACGGAATTGACCACATGGTCTTAACACTGTTTGAGATGCGCAGGGGTACAATCGTGCGTTATTAGTTGATACGTCCACCGGTACAACATGTATGGACCATGATTAATTCCATATGCTGACCCATATCATGGAACAACAAATAGAAAGGAAACCCCTAGGTAGCCCTGTTAGCCAATGTGGTGGAGAGGCTATCCATAGAGATAATTCTTTATTCCCTTGTATTCATTTCTGATATGTATTCCCTTTATGGTCTCAGATATTGAAATAACCAGAACAGCTGAAACGTTGTTACTTTGTTACCTGTGAAGCATCACAGAGAAGGAACATGAATGGCCACTGAACAGGAGCAAGCAGAGATAATAGATACAACTACAACCCCACCAACCACCCAAACATTTCATCTTAAAGACATACATATGAAGCCCAAAAGCAGCTGGCAGGGAAACTTTTAGGCATCCGGTTTTACCACCTACCAAGAACATCATTCCCGTGAGCTGAAACGCCGAATGCGTGAATAATTATAATATATCACGGACACCATTGGCACTGAATTTTTTATATGATAGCTATAACATTTTTTCTTTATATAGATATATAATTATATAGCATATGATAATGATGGTGAAAGCAGAAATTGTAACAAATGAATTACTGATATAACGATATATTTTATTATTCAAAATCAGAATTTGCTGCTTCCTGTGAAAGAATGTATATAACCCTGTTGTAAATAGTAGAGATGCAGTAGATTTCTCACAATATAAAGGAAGAATCCCAAATATATCCTGATCCTGTCCCATGTGGAGGCCAAAAATAAGATTTCACTTGGACCCTACATGTTACACGTTGTCTTCTTTGCATCTTAAACCAAAAAATGCAACGGGGAACACAACTGTTATTGGTGAAGTCATTGCAAAACGCATCTCCTTCCTTCAATCTGGTCAGGACGGTGGAGCGATTAAAGTGAAGGTCGTTACAGCTGCCTCTAGGGTGCTGGATGGGTGTAATGCAGAACCGATGGAGGAAGTCGGTTATGGATGTTCAGTTTTATAGATGTTGTATATAATATATCTAAATATATATATTAACTATAAATAGTGTGCGTGTGAATAAGATGTATATATACAGTATGTAAGTACATCATCTCATATATAGAAACATGTATATTTCCACATAGACCCATCAGACTGATGTACTTACACATACTGTAATGTGAAGATGTTTGTAAATGCATATAAGTGGCTTAAACCTTAATCAGTACTTCCTAAAATAAAAAGATGTGCCTGTCCTGGGCATGGCTACATCCCCTTATTGTAATAACCTAAACCAAATTCTGCTGTGAGGCTGTTCTACTTGTCTATCAGCCCTAAGTACATTTTCTGTTTGATGATGAGCGTGTTCTGCCATATTTGTGAAAAATATATACAAAAAAGACAAAATAAATGAGAAATCTTGAAAGTTGACTCTTTATTTCAACTCTAAACAATCCAAGGCTTCCTAAGCCTTACCTGCTGGATACACTTGCATTGTGTGCTAACATTGTCACTGTGCTGTAAACTGCAGCTTTAGTGAATAAGTCACTTGGAGATTTAAAGTCTCCAAGGTCTATGTAACAGCCAAAATAGTGTAATTTGCTTTCTGTGTCCAAACAAAGCTCTACAATATCTAATAACTTTATCATGATCATTATCACCGCTATAATCTCTTTGGAGATATTCTAAGCTGTGGGTAAGAATACTGAATCATAATAAACTATCTCTATTTCATCTGCTGTATTAAACATCACCTCAGCACTTATAATTCCTATTGCCCCCAGGCTTCTCCTATTATATTTTTATTTGCATGGCATATCCATATGATGTTAACATGGGGATCCTCATGCACCTCTGTGGGGTTCTAAACAGTTATGACATCAGTTGCCTGCCAACTGATGTGTTGACCGCTGCCACCAGACTCATTCTCTGTTTATCTGAGGAGACAGCAGAAGCGGTTTAATAAGCGCCTGAAAAATGTGGCTGAACGCCATTAAAAGCACCAGGATGCCTCCAGAGGCCGGGTAAGAGAAGAAAGGGTGGCAGGGAAAGATATTTTAGGATGATTTTTGAATCCTGTGCTGTGGGAAATAAAATGGCAGTAAAATGTTTAAACTTTTAAAGTAAGGTTTTGGCGATTAGGCAGATAGGTTCAATCTTCGTTGTAGAAAACATGGTTGCAACAATATTATATTCACTAATTATTTGTTTTTTCCCTAAACAGGAAAGCTAAGAATGGGATTAAATCTGTTTTAAGTGCCCCTCAGCTGATGTATCCCGAGTAAGTATTATCTTATTTGAAATGGCAAGATGTATGCGGTCAAAACATTTACTATTCCAATGTACATATCGGGTAGATCCAGGCTTATCTTTTTAGTTCTTATTAAATCCATAAGGCTTCTTAGGATCTTTTATGGCTCTTTCCGAAGCCATAGAGATGCTTTCTATTGTTGTTCAACCCTGATCCCCATGTTTACTTTTAGTGTACCCCACAACAATGTTTAACACTACAAAAAAAAACCACATTTATTGTATGTCAGCAGGAATCATGTTCCTACGTACTAGTCACCTGAAATAATATATCAGCTGGCAATATGCAGACATTTTATTTCATTCTTAAAGACAAATCCTGGGGCTGTTGATATTTAAGTAACATTCTTGTAATTGGTTCATAGAAAGTTTTATTCTATTCACTCTATGTTCTTTTTATGTCCTCAATAGGAAAGCTAACGATTGGCAGAAATCTGTCCTAAGAGCTGCACAGCTGAAGTACCCCGAGTAAGTAACCAATGAATGTTTGTTCTTTAGGCTTTACTCGTAATGGGTTCATTAAAAAATATTTCTACCAAGGAGCACACAAGAATATTCTATCCAATCTTTGTTCTGTTTTTGCCCTTTTTACTTTTAGTGTACCCCACAACAGATAGGGATTCTGTGTTATATGAATAGGCCAGCAAAACGTTTAATACTACAAAAGATACAATAAAACATATAAAAGAACTTATAACACGGGGGACACAACAATATTCTATTGACTCTTTGTTTTGTTTTTGCCCTCAACAGAAAAGCTAATGATGGACTCACACCAGTCCTAAGGGCCCTACAGCTCATGGACCCCGGGTAAGTAACCAATAAATGTTTGTTCTTTAGGCTTTACTTATAAGAAACGTTCTCGTAATGGGATCATAACAATTATTTATTCCAAGGAGCACACAAGAATATTCTAATCAACCTTTGTTCTGTTTTCTCCCTCAGTAGGAAAGCTAAAGATGGGACCAAATCTGTCCTAAAACCCCCGCAGTTCATGTATGATGGGTAAGTAACCAATGAATGTTTGCGCTTAACAAATCTAGGCTTTACTTACTTGAAATGTCAAGATGCATACCTCCAAACCTTTGCTATTGCAATGTACATTTAGGGTAGATCCAGGCTTACCTTGTGAGTTCCTTTTAAACCTATAAGGCTATTTAGGATTTTTTAAGGTTCTGTCCTAGACATTGCCCGGTTCTACATGTTTCATAAAGATTCACATAGAAAAACACCTTGGGCCAACATGCAGCTTTTTTTCAGATAACAACAATATTCTATCCACTTATTGTTTTTTTTGCCCTCAGTAGGAAAGCTAAAGATGGGACCAGATCAGTCCTAAAAGCCCCACAGTTCAAGTACGACGGGTAAGAAACCAATGAATGCTTGCTCTTAACAAATTTAGGCTTTACTTATTTAAAATGCCGAGATGTATGCGCTCAAAAGTTTTACTATTCCATTGTATATATAGGGTAGATCCAGGCTTACTTTGTTAGTTCTTATTAAATCCATAAGGCTCTTTACAAGCTTTTATGGTTCTGTCCTAGACATTGCCCGGTTCTACATGTTTCATAAAGAT